>NW_027043111.1:0-300000 GCF_036013475.1 Columba livia
TGAAGAAAGAAAGAAGTATGAAAAGAAAGAAGAAAGAAGAGTAAGAAAGAAAGAAGAAAGAAGAAAGAAAGAGAGTAAGAAGGAAGTAAGAAAGGAGTAGAAAGAAGTAAGAAAGAAGTAGAAGCATGAAGAAAGAAGTAAGAAAGAAGTAAGAAAGAATTAAGAAAGAAGTAAGAAATAAGTAAGAAAGAAAGAAGAAAGAAGAAAGAAAGAAGTAAGAAAGAAGTAAGAAAGAATTAAGAAAGAAGTAAGAAAGAAGTAAGAAAGAAGTAAGAAATAAGTAAGAAAGAAGTAAGAAAGGAAAGAAGAAAGAAAGAAGAAAGAAGTAAGAAAGAAGTAAGAAAGAAGTAAGAAAGAAGAAGAAAGAAGAAAGAAAGAAGTAAGAAAGGAGAAAGAAAGAAGTAAGAAAGAAGTAAGAAAAGTAAGAAAGAAAGAAGAAAAAAGAAAGAAAGAAGTAAGAAAGAAGTTAGAAAGAAAGAAGAAAGAAGTAAGAAAGAATTAAGAAAGAAGTAAGAAAGAAGTAAGAAAGAAGTAAGAAAGAAGAAAGAAGAAGTAAGAAAGAAGTAAGAAAGAAGTAAGAAAGAAGTAAGAAAGAAGTAAGAAAGAGAGAAGAAAGAAGTAAGAAAGAAGTAAGAAAGAAGTAAGAAAGAAGTAAGAAAGAAGAAAAAAGAAGTTAGAAAGAAGTAAGAAAGAAGTAAGAAAGAAGTAAGAAAGAAAGAAGAAAGAAGTAAGAAAGAAGTATGAAAGAAGTAAGAAAGAAGAAAGAAAGAAGTAAAAAAGAAGTAAGAAAGAAGTAAGATAGAAGTAAGAAAGAAAGAAGAAAAGAAGAAAGAAAGAAGTAAGAAAGAAGTAAGAAAGAAGTAAGAAAGAAGTAAGAAAGAAGTAAGAAAGAGGTAAGAAAGAAGTTAGAAAGAAGTAAGAAAGAAGTAAGAAAGAAGTAAGAAAGAAAGAAGAAAGAAGTAAGAAAGAAAGAAGAAAGAAGTAGTAAGAAAGAAGTAAGAAAGAAGTAGAAAGAAGTAAGAAAGAAGTAAGAAAGAAGTAAGAAAGAAGAAAGTAAGAAGAAAGAAGTAAGAAAGAAGTAATAAAGAAAGAAGAAAGAAGTAAGAAAGAAGTAAGAAAGAAGTAAGAATGAAGAAAAAAGAAGTTAGAATGAAGTAAGAAAGAAATAAGAAAGAAGTAAGAAAGAAGAAAGAAAGAAGAAAGAAAGAAGTAAGAAAGAAGTAAGAAAGAAAGAAGAAAGAAGTAAGAAAGAAGTAAGAAAGAAGTAACAAAGAAGTAAGAAAGAAGAAAAAAGAAGTTAGAAAGAAGTATGAAAGTAGAAAGAAAGAAGTAAGAAGAAGAAAGAGAGAAGTAAGAAAGAAGAAAGAAAGATAGAAGAAAGAAGTAAGAAAGAAGTAAGAAGAAGTAAGAAAGAAAGAAGAAAGAAGTAAGAAAGAAGTAAGAAAGAAGTAAGAAAGAAGTAAGAAAGAAGTAAGAAGGAAAGAAGAAAGAAGTAACGAAAGAAGTAAGACAGAAGTAAGAAAGAAGTAAGAAAGAAGTAAGAAAGAAGTAAGAAAGAAAGAAGAAAAGAAGAAAGAAAGAAGTAAGAAAGAAGTAAGAAAGAAGTAAGAAAGAAGTAAGAAAGAAGTAAGAAGGAATGAAGAAAGAAGTAAGAAAGAAGTAAGAAAGAAGTAAGAAAGAAGTAAGAAAGAAAGAAGAAAGAAATAAGAAAGAAGTAAGAAAGAAGTAAGAAAGAAGAAAGAAAGAAGTAAGAAAGAAGTAAGAAAGAAAGAAGAAAGAAGGAAGAAAGAAGTAAGAAAGAAGTAGAAAGAAAGAAGTAAGAAAGAAGTAAGAAAGAAGAAAGAAGTAAGAAAGAAGTAAGAAAGAAGTTAGAAAGAAGTAAGAAAGAAGTAAGAAAGAAGTAAGAAAGAAAGAAGAAAGAAGTAAGAAAGAAGTAAGAAAGAAGTAAGAAAGAAGTAAGAAGGAATGAAGAAAGAAGTAAGAAAGAAGTAAGACAGAAGTAAGAAAGAAGTAAGAAAGAAGTAAGAAAGAAGTAAGAAAGGAAGAGAAAAGAAGAAAGAAAGAAGTAAGAAAGAAGTAAGAAAGAAGTAAGAAAGAAAGAAGAAAGAAATAAGAAAGAAGTAAGAAAGAAGTAAGAAAGAAGTAAGAAAGAAGTAAGAAAGAAGTAAGAAAGAAAGAAGAAAGAATAAGAAAGAAGTAAGAAAGAAGTAAAGAAGAAAGAAGTAAGAAAGAAGTAAGAAAGAAGAAAGAAGTAAGAAAGAAGTAAGAAAGAAAGAAGAAAGAAGTAAGAAAGAAAGAAGAAAGAAGTATGAAAGAAGTAAGAAAGAATAAAGAAAGAAGTAATAAAGAAGAAGAAAGAAGTAAGAAAGAAGTATGAAAGAAAGAAGAAAGAAGTAGAGAAGAAAGAAAGAAGAAGAAGAAAGAAAGAAGTAAGAAGGAAGTAAGAAAGGAGTAAGAAAGAAGTAAGAAAGAAGTAAGAAGGCATGAAGAAAGAAGTAAGAAAGAAGTAAGAAAGAATTAAGAAAGAAGTAAGAAATAAGTAAGAAAGAAAGAAGAAAGAAGAAAGAAAGAAGTAAGAAAGAAGTAAGAAAGAATTAAGAAAGAAGTAAGAAAAAAGTAAGAAAGAAGAAGGAATGAAGAAAGAAGTAAGAAAGAAGTAAGAAATAAGTAAGAACGAAGTAAGAAAGAAGAAGAAACGAAGAAAGAAGTAAGAAAGAAGTAAGAAAGAAGTAAGAAAGAAGTAAGAAAGAAGTAAGAAAGAAGAAAGAAAGAAGAAAGGAGAAAGAAAGAAGTAAGAAAGAAGTAAGAAAGAAGGAAGAAAGAAGTAAGAAAGAAAGAAGAAAAAGAAAGAAAGAAGTAAGAAAGAAGTTAGAAAGAAAGAAGAAAGAAGTAAGAAAGAATTAAGAAAGAAGTAAGAAAGAAGTAAGAAAGAAGTAAGAAAGAAGAAAGAAAGAAGTAAGAAAGAAGTAAGAAAGAAGTAAGAAAGAAGTAAGAAAGAAGTAAGAAAGAGAGAAGAAAGAAGTAAGAAAGAAGTAAGAAAGAAGTAAGAAAGAAGTAAGAAAGAAGAAAAAAGAAGTTAAGAAAGAAGTAAGAAAGAAGTAAGAAAGAAGTAAGAAAGAAGAAGAAAGAAGTAAGAAAGAAGTATGAAAGAAGTAAGAAAGAAGAAAGAAAGAAGTAAGAAAGAAGTAAGAAAGAAGTAAGATAGAAGTAAGAAAGAAAGAAGAAAGAAGAAAGAAAGAAGTAAGAAAGAAGTAAGAAAGAAGTAAGAAAGAAGTAAGAAAGAAGTAAGAAAGAGGTAAGAAAGAAGTTAGAAAGAAGTAAGAAAGAAGTAAGAAAGAAGTAAGAAAGAAAGAAGAAAGAAGTAAGAAAGAAAGAAGAAAGAAGTAAGAAAGAAGTAAGAAGAAGTAAGAAAGAAGTAAGAAAGAAGTAAGAAAGAAGTAAAAAAGAAGAAAGAAAGAGAAAGAAGTAAGAAAGAAGTAATAAGAAAGAAGAAAGAAGTAAGAAAGAAGTAAGAAAGAAGTATGAAAGAAGTAAGAAAGAAGAGAGACGTAAGAAAGAAGTAAGAAATAAGTAAGAAAGAAGTAAGAAAGAAAGAAGAAAGAAGTAAGAAAGGAAGAAAGAAGAAGTAAGAAAGAAGTAAGAAAGAAGTAAGAAGGAATGAAGAAAGAAGTAAGAAAGAAGTAAGACAGAAGTAAGAAAGAAGTAAGAAAGAAGTAAGAAAGAAGTAAGAAAGAAGAAGAAAGAAGAAAGAAAGAAAGAAGTAAGAAAGAAGTAAGAAAGAAGTAAGAAAGAAGTAAGAAAGAAGTAAGAAGGAATGAAGAAAGAAGTAAGAAAGAAGTAAGAAAGAAGTAAGAAAGAAGTAAGAAAGAAAGAAGAAAGAAATAAGAAAGAAGTAAGAAAGAAGTAAGAAAGAAGAAAGAAAGAAGTAAGAAAGAAGTAAGAAAGAAAGAAGAAAGAAGTAAGAAAGAAGTAAGAAAGAAGTAAGAAAGAAAGAAGTAAGAAAGAAGTAAGAAAGAAGAAAGAAGTAAGAAAGAAGTAAGAAAGAAGTTAGAAAGAAGTAAGAAAGAAGTAAGAAAGAAGTAAGAAAGAAAGAAGAAAGAAGTAAGAAAGAAGTAAGAAAGAATTAAGAAAGAAAGAAGAAAGAAGTAAGAAAGAAGTAAGAAGGAAAGAAGAAAGAAGTAAGAAAGAAGTAAGAAAGAAGAAAGAAAGAAGTAAGAAAGAAGAAAGAAAGAAGAAAGAAAGAAGTAAGAAAGAAGTAAGAAAGAAGTAAGAAAGTAGTAAGAAAGAAGTAAGAAAGAAAGAAAGAAGTAAGAAAGAAGTAAGAAAGAAGTAAGAAAGAAGTAAGAAAGAAGTAAGAAATAAGAAAGAAAGAAGTAAGAAAGAAGAAAGAAAGAAGTAAGAAAGAAGTAAGAAAGAAAGAAGAAAGAAGTAAGAAAGAAGTAAGAAAGAAGTAAGAAAGGAGAAAAAAGAAGTTAGAAAGAAGTAAGAAAGAAGTAAGAAAGAAGTAAGAAAGAAAGAAGTAAGAAGAAGAAAGAAAGAAAGAAGAAAGAAGTAAGAAGGAGTGAAGAAAGAAGTAAGAAAGAAGTAAGAAAGAAGTAAGAAAGAAAGAATAAAGAAGTAAGAAAGAAGTAAGAAAGAATTAAGAAAGAAGTAAGAAAGAAGTAAGAAAGAAAGAAGAAAGAAAGAAGTTAGAAAGAAGTAAGAAAGAAGTAAGAAAGAAGTTAGAAAGAAGTAAGAAAGAAGTAAGAAAGAAGTAAGAAAGAAGTAAGAAAGAAGTAAGAAAGAAAGAATAAAGAAGTAAGAAAGAAGTAAGAAAGAAGTAAGAAAGAAGTAAGAAAGAAAGAAGAAAGAAAGAAGTTAGAAAGAAGTAAGAAAGAAGTAAGAAAGAAGTAAGAAAGTAGTATGAAAGTAGTAAGAAAGAAGAAAGAAAGAAGTAAGAAAGAAGATAAAAGAAGTTAGAAAGAAAGAAGTAAGAAAGAAGTAAGAAAGAAGTAAGAAAGAAGTATGAAAGAAGTAAGAATGAAGAAAGAGGTAAGACAGAAGTAAGAAAGAAGTAAGAAAGAAGTAAGAAAGAAAGAAGAAAGAAGAAAGAAAGAAGCAAGAAAGAAGTAAGAAAGAAGTAAGAAAGAAGTAAGAAACAAGTAAGAAAGAAGTAAGAAGGAATGAAGAAAGAAGTAAGAAAGAAGTAAGAAAGAAGTAAGAAAGAAAGAAGAAAGAAGTAAGAAAGAAGTAAGAGAGAAGTAAGAAAGAAGAAAGAAAGAAGTAAGAAAGAAATAAGGAAGAAAGAAGAAAGAAGTAAGAAAGAAGTAAGAAAGAAGTAAGAAAGAAAGAAGTAAGAAAGAAGTAAGAAAGAAGAAAGAAGTAAGGAAGAAGTAAGAAAGAAAGAAGAAAGAAGTAAGAAAGAAAGAAGAAAGAAGAAAGAAGTAAGAAAGAAGTAAGAAAGAAAGAAGAAAGAAGTAAGAAAGAAAGAAGAAAGAAGTATGAAAGAAGTAAGAAAGAAGTAAGAAAGAAGTAAGAAAGAAGGAAGAAGGCATGAAGAAAGAAGTAAGAAAGAAGTAAGAAAGGATTAAGAAAGAAGTAAGAAAGAAGTAAGAAAGAAAGAAGAAAGAAGAAAGAAAGAAGTAAGAAAGAAGTAAGAAAGAAGTAAGAAAGAAGTAAGAAGGAATGAAGAAAGAAGTAAGAAAGAAGTAAGAAAGAAGTAAGAAAGAAGTAAGAAGGCATGAAGAAAGAAGTAAGAAAGAAGTAAGAAAGGATTAAGAAAGAAGTAAGAAAGAAGTAAGAAAGAAAGAAGAAAGAAGAAAGAAAGAAGTAAGAAAGAAGTAAGAAAGAAGTAAGAAAGAAGTAAGAAAGAAGTAAGAAAGAAAGAAGAAAGAAGTAAGAAAGAAGTAACAAAGAAGTAAGAAAGAAGAAAAAAGTTAGAAAGAAGTATGAAAGTAGAAAGAAAGAAGTAAGAAAGAAGAAAGAGAGAAGTAAGAAAGAAGAAAGAAAGATAGAAGAAAGAAGTAAGAAAGAAGTAAGAAAGAAGTAAGAAAGAAGTAAGAAAGAAGTAAGAAAGAAGTAAGAAAGAAGTAAGAAGGAATGAAGAAAGAATTAAGAAAGAATGAAGAAAGAAGAAAGAAAGAAGTAAGTAAGAAGAAAGAAAGAAGTAAGAAAGAAGTAAGAAAGAAGGAAGAAAGAAGTAAGAAAGAAGTAAGAAAGAAGTAAGAAAGAAGTAAGAGAGAAGAAAGAAAGAAGTAAGAAGAAAAAAAGAAGTAAGAAAGAAGTAAGAAAGAAGGAAGAAAGAAGTAAGAAAGAAAGAAGAAAGAAGTAAGAAAGAAGTAAGAAAGAAGTAAGAAAGAAGTACGAAAGAAGTAAGAAAGAAGTAAGAAAGAAAGAAATAAGAAAGAAGTAAGATTGAAGTAAGAAAGAAAAAAGAAGTAAGAAATAAGTAAGAAGGAAGTAAGAAAGAAGTAAGAAAGAAGAAAGAAAGAAGTAAGAAAGAAGTAAGAAAGAAGTAAGAAAGAAGTAAGAAAGAAGTAAGAAAGAAGTAAAAAAGAAGTAATAAAGAAGTAAGAAAGAATTAAGAAAGAAGTAAGAAAGAATTACGAAAAAAGTAAGAAAGAAGTAAGAAAGAAGTAAGAAAGAAAGAAGTAAGAAAGAAGTAAGAAATAAGTAAGAAAGAAGTTAGAAATAAGTAAGAAAGAAGTAAGAAAGAAGTAAGAAAGAAGTAAGAAAGAAGTAAGAAAGAAAGAAGAAAGAAGTAAGAAAGAAGTAGAGAAAGAAGTATGAAAGAAGTGAGAAAGAAGAAAGAAAGAAGTAAGAAAGAATTAAGAAAGAAGTAAGAAAGAAGTAAGAAAGAAGAAAGAAAGAGGTAAGAAAGAAGTAAGAAAGAAGTAAGAAAGAAGTAAGAAAGAAAGAAGAAAGAAGTAAGAAAGAAGTAAGAAAGAAGTAAGAAAGAAGTAAGAAAGAAGTAAGAAAGAAGAAAGAAAGAAGTAAGAAAGAAGTAAGAAAGAAGTAAGATAGAGTAAGAAAGAAAGAAGAAAAAAGAAAGAAAGAACTAAGAAAGAAGTAAGAAAGAAGTAAGAAAGAAGTAAGAAAGAAGTAAGAAGGAATGAAGAAAGAAGTAAGAAAGAAGTAAGAAAGAAGTAAGAAAGAAGTAAGAAAGAAGTAAGAAAGAAAGAAGAGAGAAGTAAGAAAGAAGTAAGAAAGAAGTAAGAAAGAAGAAGGAAAGAAGTAAGAAAGAAGTAAGAAAGAAGTAAGAAAGAAGTAAGAAAGAAGTAAGAAAGAAGTAAGAAAGAAAGAAGAAAGAAGTAAGAAAGAAGTAAGAAAGAAGTAAGAAAGAAGTAAGAAAGAAGTAAGAAATAAGAAAGAAAGAAGTAAGAAAGAAGAAAGAAAGAAGTAAGAAAGAAGTAAGAAAGAAAGAAAAAAGAAGTAAGAAAGAAGTAAGAAAGGAGAAAAAAGAAGTTAGAACGAAGTAAGAAAGAAGTAAGAAAGAAGTAAGAAAGAAAGAAGTAAGAAAGAAGAAAGAAAGAAAGAAGAAAGAAGTAAGAAGGAGTGAAGAAAGAAGTAAGAAAGAAGTAAGAAAGAAGTAAGAAAGAAGTAAGAAAGAAGAAAGAAAGAAGTTAGAAAGTAGTAAGAAAGAAGTAAGAAAGAAGAAAGAAGTAAGAAAGAAGTAAGAAAGAAGTAAGAAAGAAAGAATAAAGAAGTAAGAAAGAAGTAAGAAAGAATTAAGAAAGAAGTAAGAAAGAAGTAAGAAAGAAAGAAGAAAGAAAGAAGTTAGAAAGAAGTAAGAAAGAAGTAAGAAAGAAGTTAGAAAGAAGTAAGAAAGAAGTAAGAAAGAAGTAAGAAAGAAGTAAGAAAGAAGTAAGAAAGAAGTAAGAAAGAAGTAAGAAAGAAGTAAGAAAGAAAGAAGAAAGAAGAAAGAAAGAAGTAAGAAAGAAGTAAGAAAGAAGTAAGAAAGAAAGAAGAAAGAAATAAGAAAGAAGTAAGAAAGAAGTAAGAAAGAAAGAAGTAAGAAAGAAGTAAGAAAGAAGAATGAAGTAAGAAAGAAGTAAGAAAGAAAGAAGAAAGAAGTAAGAAAGAAAGAAGAAAGAAGTATGAAAGAAGTAAGAAAGAATAAAGAAAGAAGTAATAAAGAAGAAAGAAAGAAGTAAGAAAGAAGTATGAAAGAAAGAAGAAAGAAGTAAGAAAGAAAGAAGAAAGAAGAAAGAAAGAAGTAAGAAGGAAGTAAGAAAGGAGTAAGAAAGAAGTAAGAAAGAAGTAAGAAGGCATGAAGAAAGAAGTAAGAAAGAAGTAAGAAAGAATTAAGAAAGAAGTAAGAAATAAGTAAGAAAGAAAGAAGAAAGAAGAAAGAAAGAAGTAAGAAAGAAGTAAGAAAGAATTAAGAAAGAAGTAAGAAAGAAGTAAAAAAGAAGAAAGAATGAAGAAAGAAGTAAGAAAGAAGTAAGAAATAAGTAAGAAAGAAGTAAGAAAGAAAGAAGAAAGAAAGAAGAAAGAAGTAAGAAAGAAGTAAGAAAGAAGTAAGAAAGAAGTAAGAAAGAAGAAAGAAAGAAGTAAGAAAGGAGTAAGAAAGAAGTAAGAAAGAAGTAAGAAAGAAGTAAGAAAGAAGTAAGAAAGAAAGAAGAAAAAAGAAAGAAAGAAGTAAGAAAGAAGTTAGAAAGAAAGAAGAAAGAAGTAAGAAAGAATTAAGAAAGAAGTAAGAAAGAAGTAAGAAAGCAGTAAGAAAGAAGAAAGAAAGACGTAAGAAAGAAGTAAGAAAGAAGTAAGATAGAAGTAAGAAAGAAAGAAGAAAGAAGAAAGAAAGAAGTAAGAAAGAAGTAAGAAAGAAGTAAGAAAGAAGTAAGAAAGAAGTAAGAAAGAGGTAAGAAAGATGTTAGAAAGAAGTAAGAAAGAAGTAAGAAAGAAGTAAGAAAGAAAGAAGAAAGAAGTAAGAAAGAAAGAAGAAAGAAGTAAGAAAGAAGTAAGAAAGAAGTAATAAAGAAAGAAGAAAGAAGTAAGAAAGAAGTAAGAAAGTAGTAAGAAAGAAGAAAGAAAGAAGTAAGAAAGAAGATAAAAGAAGTTAGAAAGAAAGAAGTAAGAAAGAAGTAAGAAAGAAGTAAGAAAGAAGTATGAAAGAAGTAAGAAAGAAGAAAGAAGTAGGAAAGAAGTAAGAAAGAAGTAAGAAAGAAGTAAGAAAGAAAGAAGAAAGAAGTAAGAAAGAAGTAAGAAAGAAGTAAGAAAGAAGTAAGAAAGAAGTAAGAAGGAATGAAGAAAGAAGTAAGAAAGAAGTAAGAAAGAAAGAAGTAAGAAAGAAGTAAGAAAGAAGAAAGAAGTAAGAAAGAAGTAAGAAAGAAGTTAGAAAGAAGTAAGAAAGAAGTAAGAAAGAAGTAAGAAAGAAAGAAGAAAGAAGTAAGAAAGAAAGAAGAAAGAAGTAAGAAAGAAGTAAGAAAGAAGTAAGAAAGAAGTAAGAAAGAAGTAAGAAAGAAGAAAGAAAGAAGAAAGAAGTAAGAAAGAAGTAATAAAGAAAGAATAAAGAAGTAAGAAAGAAGTAAGAAAGAAGTAAGAATGAAGAAAAAAGAAGTTAGAATGAAGTAAGAAAGAAGTAAGAAAGAAGTAAGAAAGAAGAAAGAAGTAAGAAAGAAGTAAGAAAGAAGTAAGAAAGAAGTAAGAAAGAAGTAAGAAAGAAAGAAGAAAGAAGTAAGAAAGAAGTAAGAAAGAAAGAAGAAAGAAGTAAGAAAGAAGTAAGAAAGAAGAAAGAAAGAAGTAAGAAAGAAGAAAGAAAGAAGAAAGAAAGAAGTAAGAAAGAAGTAAGAAAGTAGTAAGAAAGAAGTAAGAAAGAAAGAAAGAAGTAAGAAAGAAGAAAGAAAGAAGTAAGAAAGAAGTATGAAAGAAGTAAGAAAGAAGAAAGAAAGAAGTAAGAAAGAAGAAAGAAAGAAGTAAGAAAGAAGTAAGAAAGAAAGAAGAAATAAGTAAGAAAGAAGTAAGAAAGAAGTAAGAAAGGAGAAAAAAGAAGTTAGAAAGAAGTAAGAAAGAAGTAAGAAAGAAGTAAGAAAGAAAGAAGCAAGAAAGAAGAAAGAAAGAAAGAAGAAAGAAGTAAGAAGGAGTGAAGAAAGAAGTAAGAAAGAAGTAAGAAAAAAGTAAGAAAGAAGTAAGAAAGAAGTAAGAAAGAAGAAAGAAAGAAGTTAGAAAGTAGTAAGAAAGAAGTAAGAAAGAAGAAAGAAGTAAGAAAGAAGTAAGAAAGAAGTAAGAAAGAAGTAAGAAAGAAAGAAGAAAGAAACAAGTTAGAAAGAAGTAAGAAAGAAGTAAGAAAGAAGTAAGAAAGTAGTATGAAAGTAGTAAGAAAGAAGAAAGAAAGAAGAAAGAAGATAAAAGAAGTTAGAAATAAAGAAGTAAGAAAGAAGTAAGAAAGAAGTAAGAAAGAATTATGAAAGAAGTAAGAAAGAAGAAAGAGGTAAGACAGAAGTAAGAAAGAAGTAAGAAAGAAGTAAGAAAGAAGTAAGAAAGAAGAAAGAAAGAAGTTAGAAAGTAGTAAGAAAGAAGTAAGAAAGAAGAAAGAAGTAAGAAAGAAGTAAGAAAGAAGTAAGAAAGAAAGAATAAAGAAGTAAGAAAGAAGTAAGAAAGAAGTAAGAAAGAAAGAACAAAGAAAGAAGTTAGAAAGAAGTAAGAAAGAAGTAAGAAAGAAGTTAAAAAGAAGTAAGAAAGAAGTAAGAAAGAATTAAGAAAGAAGTAAGAAAGAAGTAAGAAAGAAAGAATAAAGAAGTAAGAAAGAAGTAAGAAAGAAGTAAGAAAGAAGTAAGAAAGAAAGAAGAAAGAAAGAAGTCAGAAAGAAGTAAGAAAGAAGTAAGAAAGAAGTAAGAAAGTAGTATGAAAGTAGTAAGAAAGAAGAAAGAAAGAAGTAAGAAAGAAGATAAAAGAAGTTAGAAGGAAAGAAGTAAGAAAGAAGTAAGAAAGAAGTAAGAAAGAAGTATGAAAGAAGTAAGAAAGAAGAAAGAGGTAAGACAGAAGTAAGAAAGAAGTAAGAAAGAAGTAAGAAAGAAAGAAGAAAGAAGAAAGAAAGAAGTAAGAAAGAAGTAAGAAAGAAGTAAGAAAGAAGTAAGAAGTAAGAAAGAAGTAAGAAGGAATGAAGAAAGAAGTAAGAAAGAAGTAAGAAAGAAGTAAGAAAGAAAGAAGAAAGAAGTAAGAAAGAAGTAAGAGAGAAGTAAGAAAGAAGAAAGAAAGAAGTAAGAAAGAAGTAAGAAAGATAGAAGAAAGAAGTAAGAAAGAAGTAAGAAAGAAGTAAGAAAGAAAGAAGTAAGAAAGAAGTAAGAAAGAAGAAAGAAGTAAGGAAGAAGTAAGAAAGAAAGAAGAAAGAAGTAAGAAAGAAAGAAGAAAGAAGAAAGAAGTAAGAAAGAAGTAAGAAAGAAAGAAGAAAGAAGTAAGAAAGAAAGAAGAAAGAAGTATGAAAGAAGTAAGAAAGAAGTAAGAAAGAAATAATAAAGAAGAAAGAAAGAAGTAAGAAAGAAGTAAGAAAGAAAGAAGAAAGAAGTAAGAAAGAAAGAAGAAAGAAGAAAGAAAGAAGTATAAAAGAAGTAAGAAAGAAGTAAGAAAGAAGTAAGAAAGTGGTAAGAAGGCATGAAGAAAGAAGTAAGAAAGAAGTAAGAAAGCATTAAGAAAGAAGTAAGAAAGAAGTAAGAAAGAAAGAAGAAAGAAGAAAGAAAGAAGTAAGAAAGAAGTAAGAAAGAAGTAAGAAAGAAGTAAGAAGGAATGAAGAAAGAAGTAAGAAAGAAGTAAGAAAGAAGTAAGAAAGAAGTAAGAAGGCATGAAGAAAGAAGTAAGAAAGAAGTAAGAAAGGATTAAGAAAGAAGTAAGAAAGAAGTAAGAAAGAAAGAAGAAAGAAGAAAGAAAGAAGTAAGAAAGAAGTAAGAAAGAAGTAAGAAAGAAGTAAGAAAGAAGTAAGAAAGAAAGAAGAAAGAAAGAAGAAAGAAGTAAGAAAGAAGTAAGAAAGAAGTAAGAAAGAAGTAAGAAAGAAGAAAAAAGAAGTTAGAAAGAAGTATGAAAGTAGAAAGAAAGAAGTAAGAAAGAAGAAAGAGAGAAGTAAGAAAGAAGAAAGAAAGATAGAAGAAAGAAGTAAGAAAGAAGTAAGAAAGAAGTAAGAAAGAAGTAAGAAAGAAGTAAGAAAGAAGTAAGAAAGAAGTAAGAAGGAATGAAGAAAGAATTAAGAAAGAATGAAGAAAGAAGAAAGAAAGAAGTAAGTAAGAAGAAAGAAAGAAGTAAGAAAGAAGTAAGAAAGAAGCAAGAAACAAGTAAGAAAGAAGTAAGAAAGAAGTAAGAAAGAAGTAAGAGAGAAGAAAGAAAGAAGTAAGAAGAAAAAAAGAAGTAAGAAAGAAGTAAGAAAGAAGGAAGAAAGAAGTAAGAAAGAAAGAAGAAAGAAGTAAGAAAGAAATAAGAAAGAAGTAAGAAAGAAGTACGAAAGAAGTAAGAAAGAAGTAAGAAAGAAGTAAGAAATAAGAAAGAAAGAAGTAAGAAAGAAGTAAGAAGGAATGAAGAAAGAATTAAGAAAGAATGAAGAAAGAAGAAAGAAAGAAGAAAGAAAGAAGTAAGAAAGAAGTAAGAAAGTAGTAAGAAAGAAGTAAGAAAGAAAGAAAGAAGTAAGAAAGAAGAAAGAAAGAAGTAAGAAAGAAGTATGAAAGAAGTAAGAAAGAAGAAAGAAAGAAGTAAGAAAGAAGAAAGAAAGAAGTAAGAAAGAAGTAAGAAAGAAAGAAGAAAGAAGTAAGAAAGAAGTAAGAAAGAAGTAAGAAAGGAGAAAAAAGAAGTTAGAAAGAAGTAAGAAAGAAGTAAGAAAGAAGTAAGAAAGAAAGAAGCAAGAAAGAAGAAAGAAAGAAGGAAGAAAGAAGTAAGAAGGAGTGAAGAAAGAAGTAAGAAAGAAGTAAGAAAGAAGTAAGAAAGAAGTAAGAAAGAAGTAAGAAAGAAGAAAGAAAGAAGTTAGAAAGTAGTAAGAAAGAAGTAAGAAAGAAGAAAGAAGTAAGAAAGAAGTAAGAAAGAAGTAAGAAAGAAAGAATAAAGAAGTAAGAAAGAAGTAAGAAAGAATTAAGAAAGAAGTAAGAAAGAAGTTAGAAAGAAGTAAGAAAGAAGTAAGAAAGAAGTAAGAAAGAAGTAAGAAAGAAAGAAGAAAGAAAGAAGTTAGAAAGAAGTAAGAAAGAAGTAAGAAAGAAGTAAGAAAGTAGTATGAAAGTAGTAAGAAAGAAGAAAGAAAGAAGTAAGAAAGAAGATAAAAGAAGTTAGAAAGAATGAAGTAAGAAAGAAGTAAGAAAGAAGTAAGAAAGAATTATGAAAGAAGTAAGAAAGAAGAAAGAGGTAAGACAGAAGTAAGAAAGAAGTAAGAAAGAAGTAAGAAAGAAGAAAGAAAGAAGTTAGAAAGTAGTAAGAAAGAAGTAAGAAAGAAGAAAGTAGTAAGAAAGAAGTAAGAAAGAAGTAAGAAAGAAAGAATAAAGAAGTAAGAAAGAAGTAAGAAAGAATTAAGAAAGACGTAAGAAAGAAGTAAGAAAGAAAGAACAAAGAAAGAAGTTAGAAAGAAGTAAGAAAGAAGTAAGAAAGAAGTAAGAAAGAAGTAAGAAAGAAAGAAGAAAGAAAGAAGTTAGAAAGAAGTAAGAAAGAAGTAAGAAAGAAGTAAGAAAGTAGTATGAAAGTAGTAAGAAAGAAGAAAGAAAGAAGTAAGAAAGAAGATAAAAGAAGTTAGAAAGAAAGAAGTAAGAAAGAAGTAAGAAAGAAGTAAGAAAGAAGTAAGAAAGAAGTATGAAAGAAGTAAGAAAGAAGAAAGAGGTAAGACAGAAGTAAGAAAGAAGTAAGAAAGAAGTAAGAAAGAAAGAAGAAAGAAGAAAGAAAGAAGTAAGAAAGAAGTAAGAAAGAAGTAAGAAACAAGTAAGAAACAAGTAAGAAAGAAGTAAGAAGGAATGAAGAAAGAAGTAAGAAAGAATTAAGAAAGAAGTAAGAAAGAAAGAAGAAAGAAGTAAGAAAGAAGTAAGAGAGAAGTAAGAAAGAAGAAAGAAAGAAGTAAGAAAGAAGTAAGAAAGATAGAAGAAAGAAGTAAGAAAGAAGTAAGAAAGAAGTAAGAAAGAAAGAAGTAAGAAAGAAGTAAGAAAGAAGAAAGAAGTAAGGAAGAAGTAAGAAAGAAAGAAGAAAGAAGTAAGAAAGAAAGAAGAAAGAAGAAAGAAGTAAGAAAGAAGTAAGAAAGAAAGAAGAAAGAAGTATGAAAGAAGTAAGAAAGAAGTAAGAAAGAAATAATAAAGAAGAAAGAAAGAAGTAAGAAAGAAGTAAGAAAGAAAGAAGAAAGAAGTAAGAAAGAAAGAAGAAAGAAGAAAGAAAGAAGTATAAAAGAAGTAAGAAAGAAGTAAGAAAGAAGTAAGAAAGAAGTAAGAAGGCATGAAGAAAGAAGTAAGAAAGAAGTAAGAAAGGATTAAGAAAGAAGTAAGAAAGAAGTAAGAAAGAAAGAAGAAAGAAGAAAGAAAGAAGTAAGAAAGAAGTAAGAAAGAAGTAAGAAAGAAGTAAGAAGGAATGAAGAAAGAAGTAAGAAAGAAGTAAGAAAGAAGTAAGAAAGAAGTAAGAAGGCATGAAGAAAGAAGTAAGAAAGAAGTAAGAAAGGATTAAGAAAGAAGTAAGAAAGAAGTAAGAAAGAAAGAAGAAAGAAGAAAGAAAGAAGTAAGAAAGAAGTAAGAAAGAAGTAAGAAAGAAGTAAGAAAGAAGTAAGAAAGAAGTAAGAAAGAAAGAAGAAAGAAGTAAGAAAGAAGTAAGAAAGAAGTAAGAAAGAAGTAAGAAAGAAGTAAGAAAGAAGTAAGAAAGAAGTAAGAAGGAATGAAGAAAGAATTAAGAAAGAATGAAGAAAGAAGAAAGAAAGAAGTAAGTAAGAAGAAAGAAAGAAGTAAGAAAGAAGTAAGAAAGAAGCAAGAAACAAGTAAGAAAGAAGTAAGAAAGAAGTAAGAAAGAAGTAAGAGAGAAGAAAGAAAGAATTAAGAAGAAAAAAAGAAGTAAGAAAGAAGTAAGAAAGAAGGAAGAAAGAAGTAAGAAAGAAAGAAGAAAGAAGTAAGAAAGAAATAAGAAAGAAGTAAGAAAGAAGTACGAAAGAAGTAAGAAAGAAGTAAGAAAGAAGTAAGAAAGAAGAAAGAAAGAAGTAAGAAAGAAGAAAGAAGTAAGAAATAAGTAAGAAGGAAGTAAGAAAGAAGTAAGAAAGAAGAAAGAAAGAAGTAAGAAAGAAGTAAGAAAGAAGTAAGAAAGAAGTAAGAAATAAGTAAGAAAGAAGTTAGAAAGAAGTAAGAAAGAAGTAAGAAAGAAGTAAGAAAGAAGTAAGAAAGAAGTAAGACAGAAGTAAGAAAGAAGTAAGAAAGAAAGAAGAAAGAAATGAGAAAGAAGTAAGAAAGAAGTAAGAAAGAAGTAAGAAAGAAGTAAGAAAGAAAGAAGAAAGAAGTAAGAAAGAAGTAAGAAAGAAGTAAGAAAGAAAGAAGTAAGAAAGAAGTAAGAAAGAAGAAAGAAGTAAGAAAGAAGTAAGAAAGAAGTTAGAAAGAAGTAAGAAAGAAGTAAGAAAGAAGTAAGAAAGAAGTAAGAAAGAAGAAAGAAAGAAGAATGAAGTAAGAAAGAAGTAATAAAGAAAGAAGAAAGAAGTAAGAAAGAAGTAAGAAAGAAGTAAGAATGAAGAAAAAAGAAGTTAGAATGAAGTAAGAAAGAAGTAAGAAAGAAGTAAGAAAGAAGAAAGAAAGAAGTAAGAAAGAAGTAAGAAAGAAGTAAGAAAGAAGTAAGAAAGAAGTAAGAAAGAAAAAAGAAAGAAGTAAGAAAGAAGTAAGAAAGAAAGAAGAAAGAAGTAAGAAAGAAGTAAGAAAGAAGAAAGAAAGAAGTAAGAAAGAAGAAAGAAAGAAGAAAGAAAGAAGTAAGAAAGAAGTAAGAAAGTAGTAAGAAAGAAGTAAGAAAGAAAGAAAGAAGTAAGAAAGAAGAAAGAAAGAAGTAAGAAAGAAGTATGAAAGAAGTAAGAAAGAAGAAAGAAAGAAGTAAGAAAGAAGAAAGAAAGAAGTAAGAAAGAAGTAAGAAAGAAAGAAGAAAGAAGTAAGAAAGAAGTAAGAAAGAAGTAAGAAAGGAGAAAAAAGAAGTTAGAAAGAAGTAAGAAAGAAGTAAGAAAGAAGTAAGAAAGAAAGAAGCAAGAAAGAAGAAAGAAAGAAGGAAGAAAGAAGTAAGAAGGAGTGAAGAAAGAAGTAAGAAAGAAGTAAGAAAGAAGTAAGAAAGAAGTAAGAAAGAAGTAAGAAAGAAGAAAGAAAGAAGTTAGAAAGTAGTAAGAAAGAAGTAAGAAAGAAGAAAGAAGTAAGAAAGAAGTAAGAAAGAAGTAAGAAAGAAAGAATAAAGAAGTAAGAAAGAAGTAAGAAAGAATTAAGAAAGAAGTAAGAAAGAAGTAAGAAAGAAAGAACAAAGAAAGAAGTTAGAAAGAAGTAAGAAAGAAGTAAGAAAGAAGTAAGAAAGAAAGAAGAAAGAAAGAAGTTAGAAAGAAGTAAGAAAGAAGTAAGAAAGAAGTAAGAAAGTAGTATGAAAGTAGTAAGAAAGAAGAAAGAAAGAAGTAAGAAAGAAGATAAAAGAAGTTAGAAAGAAAGAAGTAAGAAAGAAGTAAGAAAGAAGTAAGAAAGAAGTAAGAAAGAATTATGAAAGAAGTAAGAAAGAAGAAAGAGGTAAGACAGAAGTAAGAAAGAAGTAAGAAAGAAGTAAGAAAGAAGTAAGAAAGAAGAAAGAAAGAAGTTAGAAAGTAGTAAGAAAGAAGTAAGAAAGAAGAAAGAAGTAAGAAAGAAGTAAGAAAGAAGTAAGAAAGAAAGAATAAAGAAGTAAGAAAGAAGTAAGAAAGAATTAAGAAAGAAGTAAGAAAGAAGTAAGAAAGAAAGAACAAAGAAAGAAGTTAGAAAGAAGTAAGAAAGAAGAAAGAAGTAAGGAAGAAGTAAGAAAGAAAGAAGAAAGAAGTAAGAAAGAAAGAAGAAAGAAGAAAGAAGTAAGAAAGAAGTAAGAAAGAAAGAAGAAAGAAGTAAGAAAGAAAGAAGAAAGAAGTATGAAAGAAGTAAGAAAGAAGTAAGAAAGAAATAATAAAGAAGAAAGAAAGAAGTAAGAAAGAAGTAAGAAAGAAAGAAGAAAGAAGTAAGAAAGAAAGAAGAAAGAAGAAAGAAAGAAGTATAAAAGAAGTAAGAAAGAAGTAAGAAAGAAGTAAGAAAGAAGTAAGAAGGCATGAAGAAAGAAGTAAGAAAGAAGTAAGAAAGGATTAAGAAAGAAGTAAGAAAGAAGTAAGAAAGAAAGAAGAAAGAAGAAAGAAAGAAGTAAGAAAGAAGTAAGAAAGAAGTAAGAAAGAAGTAAGAAGGAATGAAGAAAGAAGTAAGAAAGAAGTAAGAAAGAAGTAAGAAAGAAGTAAGAAGGCATGAAGAAAGAAGTAAGAAAGAAGTAAGAAAGGATTAAGAAAGAAGTAAGAAAGAAGTAAGAAAGAAAGAAGAAAGAAGAAAGAAAGAAGTAAGAAAGAAGTAAGAAAGAAGTAAGAAAGAAGTAAGAAAGAAGTAAGAAAGAAAGAAGAAAGAAAGAAGAAAGAAGTAAGAAAGAAGTAAGAAAGAAGTAAGAAAGAAGTAAGAAAGAAGTAAGAAAGAAGTTAGAAAGAAGTATGAAAGTAGAAAGAAAGAAGTAAGAAAGAAGAAAGAGAGAAGTAAGAAAGAAGAAAGAAAGATAGAAGAAAGAAGTAAGAAAGAAGTAAGAAAGAAGTAAGAAAGAAGTAAGAAAGAATTAAGAAAGAAGTAAGAAAGAAGTAAGAAGGAATGAAGAAAGAATTAAGAAAGAATGAAGAAAGAAGAAAGAAAGAAGTAAGTAAGAAGAAAGAAAGAAGTAAGAAAGAAGTAAGAAAGAAGCAAGAAACAAGTAAGAAAGAAGTAAGAAAGAAGTAAGAAAGAAGTAAGAGAGAAGAAAGAAAGAAGTAAGAAGAAAAAAAGAAGTAAGAAAGAAGTAAGAAAGAAGGAAGAAAGAAGTAAGAAAGAAAGAAGAAAGAAGTAAGAAAGAAATAAGAAAGAAGTAAGAAAGAAGTACGAAAGAAGTAAGAAAGAAGTAAGAAAGAAGTAAGAAATAAGAAAGAAAGAAGTAAGAAAGAAGTAAGAAGGAATGAAGAAAGAATTAAGAAAGAATGAAGAAAGAAGAAAGAAAGAAGAAAGAAAGAAGTAAGAAAGAAGTAAGAAAGAAGTAAGAAAGAAGTAAGAAATAAGTAAGAAAGAAGTTAGAAAGAAGTAAGAAAGAAGTAAGAAAGAAGTAAGAAAGAAGTAAGAAAGAAGTAAGACAGAAGTAAGAAAGAAGTAAGAAAGAAAGAAGAAAGAAATAAGAAAGAAGTAAGAAAGAAAGAAGAAAGAAGTAAGAAAGAAGTAAGAAAGAAAGAAAGAAAGAAGTAAGAAAGAAGTAAGAAAGAAGTAAGAAAGAAAGAAGTAAGAAAGAAGTAAGAAAGAAGAAAGAAGTAAGAAAGAAGTAAGAAAGAAGTTAGAAAGAAGTAAGAAAGAAGTAAGAAAGAAGTAAGAAAGAAGTAAGAAAGAAGAAAGAAAGAAGAAAGAAGTAAGAAAGAAGTAATAAAGAAAGAAGAAAGAAGTAAGAAAGAAGTAAGAAAGAAGTAAGAATGAAGAAAAAAGAAGTTAGAATGAAGTAAGAAAGAAGTAAGAAAGAAGTAAGAAAGAAGAAAGAAAGAAGTAAGAAAGAAGTAAGAAAGAAGTAAGAAAGAAGTAAGAAAGAAGTAAGAAAGAAAGAAGAAAGAAGTAAGAAAGAAGTAAGAAAGAAAGAAGAAAGAAGTAAGAAAGAAGTAAGAAAGAAGAAAGAAAGAAGTAAGAAAGAAGAAAGAAAGAAGAAAGAAAGAAGTAAGAAAGAAGTAAGAAAGTAGTAAGAAAGAAGTAAGAAAGAAAGAAAGAAGTAAGAAAGAAGAAAGAAAGAAGTAAGAAAGAAGTATGAAAGAAGTAAGAAAGAAGAAAGAAAGAAGTAAGAAAGAAGAAAGAAAGAAGTAAGAAAGAAGTAAGAAAGAAAGAAGAAAGAAGTAAGAAAGAAGTAAGAAAGAAGTAAGAAAGGAGAAAAAAGAAGTTAGAAAGAAGTAAGAAAGAAGTAAGAAAGAAGTAAGAAAGAAAGAAGCAAGAAAGAAGAAAGAAAGAAGGAAGAAAGAAGTAAGAAGGAGTGAAGAAAGAAGTAAGAAAGAAGTAAGAAAGAAGTAAGAAAGAAGTAAGAAAGAAGTAAGAAAGAAGAAAGAAAGAAGTTAGAAAGTAGTAAGAAAGAAGTAAGAAAGAAGAAAGAAGTAAGAAAGAAGTAAGAAAGAAGTAAGAAAGAAAGAATAAAGAAGTAAGAAAGAAGTAAGAAAGAATTAAGAAAGAAGTAAGAAAGAAGTAAGAAAGAAAGAACAAAGAAAGAAGTTAGAAAGAAGTAAGAAAGAAGTAAGAAAGAAGTAAGAAAGAAGTAAGAAAGAAAGAAGAAAGAAAGAAGTTAGAAAGAAGTAAGAAAGAAGTAAGAAAGAAGTAAGAAAGTAGTATGAAAGTAGTAAGAAAGAAGAAAGAAAGAAGTAAGAAAGAAGATAAAAGAAGTTAGAAAGAATGAAGTAAGAAAGAAGTAAGAAAGAAGTAAGAAAGAATTATGAAAGAAGTAAGAAAGAAGAAAGAGGTAAGACAGAAGTAATAAAGAAGTAAGAAAGAAGTAAGAAAGAAGAAAGAAAGAAGTTAGAAAGTAGTAAGAAAGAAGTAAGAAAGAAGAAAGTAGTAAGAAAGAAGTAAGAAAGAAGTAAGAAAGAAAGAATAAAGAAGTAAGAAAGAAGTAAGAAAGAATTAAGAAAGACGTAAGAAAGAAGTAAGAAAGAAAGAACAAAGAAAGAAGTTAGAAAGAAGTAAGAAAGAAGTAAGAAAGAAGTTAGAAAGAAGTAAGAAAGAAGTAAGAAAGAAGTAAGAAAGAAGTAAGAAAGAAGTAAGAAAGAAAGAATAAAGAAGTAAGAAAGAAGTAAGAAAGAAGTAAGAAAGAAGTAAGAAAGAAAGAAGAAAGAAAGAAGTTAGAAAGAAGTAAGAAAGAAGTAAGAAAGAAGTAAGAAAGAAGTAAGAAAGAAGATAAAAGAAGTTAGAAAGAAAGAAGTAAGAAAGAAGTAAGAAAGAAGTAAGAAAGAAGTAAGAAAGAAGTATGAAAGAAGTAAGAAAGAAGAAAGAGGTAAGACAGAAGTAAGAAAGAAGTAAGAAAGAAGTAAGAAAGAAAGAAGAAAGAAGAAAGAAAGAAGTAAGAAAGAAGTAAGAAAGAAGTAAGAAACAAGTAAGAAACAAGTAAGAAAGAAGTAAGAAGGAATGAAGAAAGAAGTAAGAAAGAATTAAGAAAGAAGTAAGAAAGAAAGAAGAAAGAAGTAAGAAAGAAGTAAGAGAGAAGTAAGAAAGAAGAAAGAAAGAAGTAAGAAAGAAGTAAGAAAGATAGAAGAAAGAAGTAAGAAAGAAGTAAGAAAGAAGTAAGAAAGAAAGAAGTAAGAAAGAAGTAAGAAAGAAGAAAGAAGTAAGGAAGAAGTAAGAAAGAAAGAAGAAAGAAGTAAGAAAGAAAGAAGAAAGAAGAAAGAAGTAAGAAAGAAGTAAGAAAGAAAGAAGAAAGAAGTATGAAAGAAGTAAGAAAGAAGTAAGAAAGAAATAATAAAGAAGAAAGAAAGAAGTAAGAAAGAAGTAAGAAAGAAAGAAGAAAGAAGTAAGAAAGAAAGAAGAAAGAAGAAAGAAAGAAGTATAAAAGAAGTAAGAAAGAAGTAAGAAAGAAGTAAGAAAGAAGTAAGAAGGCATGAAGAAAGAAGTAAGAAAGAAGTAAGAAAGGATTAAGAAAGAAGTAAGAAAGAAGTAAGAAAGAAAGAAGAAAGAAGAAAGAAAGAAGTAAGAAAGAAGTAAGAAAGAAGTAAGAAAGAAGTAAGAAGGAATGAAGAAAGAAGTAAGAAAGAAGTAAGAAAGAAGTAAGAAAGAAGTAAGAAGGCATGAAGAAAGAAGTAAGAAAGAAGTAAGAAAGGATTAAGAAAGAAGTAAGAAAGAAGTAAGAAAGAAAGAAGAAAGAAGAAAGAAAGAAGTAAGAAAGAAGTAAGAAAGAAGTAAGAAAGAAGTAAGAAAGAAGTAAGAAAGAAGTAAGAAAGAAAGAAGAAAGAAGTAAGAAAGAAGTAAGAAAGAAGTAAGAAAGAAGTAAGAAAGAAGTAAGAAAGAAGTAAGAAAGAAGTAAGAAGGAATGAAGAAAGAATTAAGAAAGAATGAAGAAAGAAGAAAGAAAGAAGTAAGTAAGAAGAAAGAAAGAAGTAAGAAAGAAGTAAGAAAGAAGCAAGAAACAAGTAAGAAAGAAGTAAGAAAGAAGTAAGAAAGAAGTAAGAGAGAAGAAAGAAAGAAGTAAGAAGAAAAAAAGAAGTAAGAAAGAAGTAAGAAAGAAGGAAGAAAGAAGTAAGAAAGAAAGAAAGAAAGAAGTAGAAAGAAATAAGAAAGAAGTAAGAAAGAAGTACGAAAGAAGTAAGAAAGAAGTAAGAAAGAAGTAAGAAAGAAGAAGAAAGAAGTAAGAAAGAAGAAAGAAGTAAGAAATAAGTAAGAAGGAAGTAAGAAAAGTACGAAAGAAGAAAGACAGAAGTAAGAACGAAGTAGAAAGAAGTAAGAAGAAGTAAGAAAGTAAGAAGAAGGAAGAAGTAGAAAGAAGTAAGAAAGAAGTAAGAAAGAAGTAAGAAAGAAGTAAAAGAGTAAGACAAAGTAAGAAAGAAGAAGAAAGAAAGAAGAAAGAAGTACGAAAGAAGTCAGAAGAAGTAAGAAAGAAGTAGAAGAAAGAAGAAAGAAGTAAGAAAGAAGTAAGAAAGAAGTAGAAGAAAGAAGAAGTAAGAAACGAAGTAAGAAAGAAGAAAGAGAAAGAAAGAAGTAAGAAAGAAGTAGAAAGAAGTAAGAAAGAAGTAAGACAAGAAGTAAGAAAGAAGTAAGAAAGAAGAAAGAAGAAGAATGAAGTAAGAAAGAAGTAATAAAGAAAGAAGAAAGAAGTAAGAAAGAAGTAAGAAAGAAGTAAGAATGAAGAAACAAGAAGTTAGAATGAAGTAGAAAGAAGTAAGAAGAAGTAAGAAGAAGAAAGAAAGAAGTAAGAAAGACGTAAGAAAGAAGTAAGAAAGAAGTAAGAAAGAAGTAAGAACGAAAAAAAGAAAGAAGTATAAGAAAGAAAAAAGAAAGAAGTAAGAAAGAAGTAAGAAAGAAAGAAGAAAGAAGTAAGAAAGAAGTAAGAAAGAAGAAAGAAAGAAGTAAGAAAGAAGAAAGAAAGAAGAAAGAAAGAAGTAAGAAAGAAGTAAGAAAGTAGTAAGAAAGAAGTAAGAAAGAAAGAAAGAAGTAAGAAAGAAGAAAGAAAGAAGTAAGAAAGAAGTATGAAAGAAGTAAGAAAGAAGAAAGAAAGAAGTAAGAAAGAAGAAAGAAAGAAGTAAGAAAGAAGTAAGAAAGAAAGAAGAAAGAAGTAAGAAAGAAGTAAGAAAGAAGTAAGAAAGGAGAAAAAAGAAGTTAGAAAGAAGTAAGAAAGAAGTAAGAAAGAAGTAAGAAAGAAAGAAGCAAGAAAGAAGAAAGAAAGAAGGAAGAAAGAAGTAAGAAGGAGTGAAGAAAGAAGTAAGAAAGAAGTAAGAAAGAAGTAAGAAAGAAGTAAGAAAGAAGTAAGAAAGAAGAAAGAAAGAAGTTAGAAAGTAGTAAGAAAGAAGTAAGAAAGAAGAAAGAAGTAAGAAAGAAGTAAGAAAGAAGTAAGAAAGAAAGAATAAAGAAGTAAGAAAGAAGTAAGAAAGAATTAAGAAAGAAGTAAGAAAGAAGTAAGAAAGAAAGAACAAAGAAAGAAGTTAGAAAGAAGTAAGAAAGAAGTAAGAAAGAAGAAAGAAAGAAAGAAGAAAGAAAGAAGTTAGAAAGAAGTAAGAAAGAAGTAAGAAAGAAGTAAGAAAGTAGTATGAAAGTAGTAAGAAAGAAGAAAGAAAGAAGTAAGAAAGAAGATAAAAGAAGTTAGAAAGAAAGAAGTAAGAAAGAAGTAAGAAAGAAGTAAGAAAGAAGTAAGAAAGAATTATGAAAGAAGTAAGAAAGAAGAAAGAGGTAAGACAGAAGTAAGAAAGAAGTAAGAAAGAAGTAAGAAAGAAGTAAGAAAGAAGAAAGAAAGAAGTTAGAAAGTAGTAAGAAAGAAGTAAGAAAGAAGAAAGAAGTAAGAAAGAAGTAAGAAAGAAGTAAGAAAGAAAGAATAAAGAAGTAAGAAAGAAGTAAGAAAGAATTAAGAAAGAAGTAAGAAAGAAGTAAGAAAGAAAGAACAAAGAAAGAAGTTAGAAAGAAGTAAGAAAGAAGAAAGAAGTAAGGAAGAAGTAAGAAAGAAAGAAGAAAGAAGTAAGAAAGAAAGAAGAAAGAAGAAAGAAGTAAGAAAGAAGTAAGAAAGAAAGAAGAAAGAAGTAAGAAAGAAAGAAGAAAGAAGTATGAAAGAAGTAAGAAAGAAGTAAGAAAGAAATAATAAAGAAGAAAGAAAGAAGTAAGAAAGAAGTAAGAAAGAAAGAAGAAAGAAGTAAGAAAGAAAGAAGAAAGAAGAAAGAAAGAAGTATAAAAGAAGTAAGAAAGAAGTAAGAAAGAAGTAAGAAAGAAGTAAGAAGGCATGAAGAAAGAAGTAAGAAAGAAGTAAGAAAGGATTAAGAAAGAAGTAAGAAAGAAGTAAGAAAGAAAGAAGAAAGAAGAAAGAAAGAAGTAAGAAAGAAGTAAGAAAGAAGTAAGAAAGAAGTAAGAAGGAATGAAGAAAGAAGTAAGAAAGAAGTAAGAAAGAAGTAAGAAAGAAGTAAGAAGGCATGAAGAAAGAAGTAAGAAAGAAGTAAGAAAGGATTAAAAAGAAGTAAGAAAGAAGTAAGAAAGAAAGAAGAAAGAAGAAAGAAAGAAGTAAGAAAGAAGTAAGAAAGAAGTAAGAAAGAAGTAAGAAAGAAGTAAGAAAGAAAGAAGAAAGAAAGAAGAAAGAAGTAAGAAAGAAGTAAGAAAGAAGTAAGAAAGAAGTAAGAAAGAAGTAAGAAAGAAGTTAGAAAGAAGTATGAAAGTAGAAAGAAAGAAGTAAGAAAGAAGAAAGAGAGAAGTAAGAAAGTAGAAAGAAAGATAGAAGAAAGAAGTAAGAAAGAAGTAAGAAAGAAGTAAGAAAGAAGTAAGAAAGAAGTAAGAAAGAAGTAAGAAAGAAGTAAGAAGGAATGAAGAAAGAATTAAGAAAGAATGAAGAAAGAAGAAAGAAAGAAGTAAGTAAGAAGAAAGAAAGAAGTAAGAAAGAAGTAAGAAAGAAGCAAGAAACAAGTAAGAAAGAAGTAAGAAAGAAGTAAGAAAGAAGTAAGAGAGAAGAAAGAAAGAAGTAAGAAGAAAAAAAGAAGTAAGAAAGAAGTAAGAAAGAAGGAAGAAAGAAGTAAGAAAGAAAGAAGAAAGAAGTAAGAAAGAAATAAGAAAGAAGTAAGAAAGAAGTACGAAAGAAGTAAGAAAGAAGTAAGAAAGAAGTAAGAAATAAGAAAGAAAGAAGTAAGAAAGAAGTAAGAAGGAATGAAGAAAGAATTAAGAAAGAATGAAGAAAGAAGAAAGAAAGAAGAAAGAAAGAAGTAAGAAAGAAGTAAGAAAGAAGTAAGAAAGAAGTAAGAAATAAGTAAGAAAGAAGTTAGAAAGAAGTAAGAAAGAAGTAAGAAAGAAGTAAGAAAGAAGTAAGAAAGAAGTAAGACAGAAGTAAGAAAGAAGTAAGAAAGAAAGAAGAAAGAAATAAGAAAGAAGTAAGAAAGAAAGAAGAAAGAAGTAAGAAAGAAGTAAGAAAGAAAGAAGAAAGAAGTAAGAAAGAAGTAAGAAAGAAGTAAGAAAGAAAGAAGTAAGAAAGAAGTAAGAAAGAAGAAAGAAGTAAGAAAAAAGTAAGAAAGAAGTTAGAAAGAAGTAAGAAAGAAGTAAGAAAGAAGTAAGAAAGAAGTAAGAAAGAAGAAAGAAAGAAGAAAGAAGTAAGAAAGAAGTAATAAAGAAAGAAGAAAGAAGTAAGAAAGAAGTAAGAAAGAAGTAAGAATGAAGAAAAAAGAAGTTAGAATGAAGTAAGAAAGAAGTAAGAAAGAAGTAAGAAAGAAGAAAGAAAGAAGTAAGAAAGAAGTAAGAAAGAAGTAAGAAAGAAGTAAGAAAGAAGTAAGAAAGAAAGAAGAAAGAAGTAAGAAAGAAGTAAGAAAGAAAGAAGAAAGAAGTAAGAAAGAAGTAAGAAAGAAGAAAGAAAGAAGTAAGAAAGAAGAAAGAAAGAAGAAAGAAAGAAGTAAGAAAGAAGTAAGAAAGTAGTAAGAAAGAAGTAAGAAAGAAAGAAAGAAGTAAGAAAGAAGAAAGAAAGAAGTAAGAAAGAAGTATGAAAGAAGTAAGAAAGAAGAAAGAAAGAAGTAAGAAAGAAGAAAGAAAGAAGTAAGAAAGAAGTAAGAAAGAAAGAAGAAAGAAGTAAGAAAGAAGTAAGAAAGAAGTAAGAAAGGAGAAAAAAGAAGTTAGAAAGAAGTAAGAAAGAAGTAAGAAAGAAGTAAGAAAGAAAGAAGCAAGAAAGAAGAAAGAAAGAAGGAAGAAAGAAGTAAGAAGGAGTGAAGAAAGAAGTAAGAAAGAAGTAAGAAAGAAGTAAGAAAGAAGTAAGAAAGAAGTAAGAAAGAAGAAAGAAAGAAGTTAGAAAGTAGTAAGAAAGAAGTAAGAAAGAAGAAAGAAGTAAGAAAGAAGTAAGAAAGAAGTAAGAAAGAAAGAATAAAGAAGTAAGAAAGAAGTAAGAAAGAATTAAGAAAGAAGTAAGAAAGAAGTAAGAAAGAAAGAACAAAGAAAGAAGTTAGAAAGAAGTAAGAAAGAATTAAGAAAGAAGTAAGAAAGAAGTAAGAAAGAAAGAAGAAAGAAAGAAGTTAGAAAGAAGTAAGAAAGAAGTAAGAAAGAAGTAAGAAAGTAGTATGAAAGTAGTAAGAAAGAAGAAAGAAAGAAGTAAGAAAGAAGATAAAAGAAGTTAGAAAGAATGAAGTAAGAAAGAAGTAAGAAAGAAGTAAGAAAGAATTATGAAAGAAGTAAGAAAGAAGAAAGAGGTAAGACAGAAGTAAGAAAGAAGTAAGAAAGAAGTAAGAAAGAAGAAAGAAAGAAGTTAGAAAGTAGTAAGAAAGAAGTAAGAAAGAAGAAAGTAGTAAGAAAGAAGTAAGAAAGAAGTAAGAAAGAAAGAATAAAGAAGTAAGAAAGAAGTAAGAAAGAATTAAGAAAGACGTAAGAAAGAAGTAAGAAAGAAAGAACAAAGAAAGAAGTTAGAAAGAAGTAAGAAAGAAGTAAGAAAGAAGTTAGAAAGAAGTAAGAAAGAAGTAAGAAAGAAGTAAGAAAGAAGTAAGAAAGAAGTAAGAAAGAAAGAATAAAGAAGTAAGAAAGAAGTAAGAAAGAAGTAAGAAAGAAGTAAGAAAGAAAGAAGAAAGAAAGAAGTTAGAAAGAAGTAAGAAAGAAGTAAGAAAGAAGTAAGAAAGTAGTATGAAAGTAGTAAGAAAGAAGAAAGAAAGAAGTAAGAAAGAAGATAAAAGAAGTTAGAAAGAAAGAAGTAAGAAAGAAGTAAGAAAGAAGTAAGAAAGAAGTATGAAAGAAGTAAGAAAGAAGAAAGAGGTAAGACAGAAGTAAGAAAGAAGTAAGAAAGAAGTAAGAAAGAAAGAAGAAAGAAGAAAGAAAGAAGTAAGAAAGAAGTAAGAAAGAAGTAAGAAACAAGTAAGAAACAAGTAAGAAAGAAGTAAGAAGGAATGAAGAAAGAAGTAAGAAAGAATTAAGAAAGAAGTAAGAAAGAAAGAAGAAAGAAGTAAGAAAGAAGTAAGAGAGAAGTAAGAAAGAAGAAAGAAAGAAGTAAGAAAGAAGTAAGAAAGATAGAAGAAAGAAGTAAGAAAGAAGTAAGAAAGAAGTAAGAAAGAAAGAAGTAAGAAAGAAGTAAGAAAGAAGAAAGAAGTAAGGAAGAAGTAAGAAAGAAAGAAGAAAGAAGTAAGAAAGAAAGAAGAAAGAAGAAAGAAGTAAGAAAGAAGTAAGAAAGAAAGAAGAAAGAAGTATGAAAGAAGTAAGAAAGAAGTAAGAAAGAAATAATAAAGAAGAAAGAAAGAAGTAAGAAAGAAGTAAGAAAGAAAGAAGAAAGAAGTAAGAAAGAAAGAAGAAAGAAGAAAGAAAGAAGTATAAAAGAAGTAAGAAAGAAGTAAGAAAGAAGTAAGAAAGAAGTAAGAAGGCATGAAGAAAGAAGTAAGAAAGAAGTAAGAAAGGATTAAGAAAGAAGTAAGAAAGAAGTAAGAAAGAAAGAAGAAAGAAGAAAGAAAGAAGTAAGAAAGAAGTAAGAAAGAAGTAAGAAAGAAGTAAGAAGGAATGAAGAAAGAAGTAAGAAAGAAGTAAGAAAGAAGTAAGAAAGAAGTAAGAAGGCATGAAGAAAGAAGTAAGAAAGAAGTAAGAAAGGATTAAGAAAGAAGTAAGAAAGAAGTAAGAAAGAAAGAAGAAAGAAGAAAGAAAGAAGTAAGAAAGAAGTAAGAAAGAAGTAAGAAAGAAGTAAGAAAGAAGTAAGAAAGAAGTAAGAAAGAAAGAAGAAAGAAGTAAGAAAGAAGTAAGAAAGAAGTAAGAAAGAAGTAAGAAAGAAGTAAGAAAGAAGTAAGAAAGAAGTAAGAAGGAATGAAGAAAGAATTAAGAAAGAATGAAGAAAGAAGAAAGAAAGAAGTAAGTAAGAAGAAAGAAAGAAGTAAGAAAGAAGTAAGAAAGAAGCAAGAAACAAGTAAGAAAG
Organism: Columba livia; assembly: GCF_036013475.1. Lineage (NCBI taxonomy): Eukaryota > Metazoa > Chordata > Aves > Columbiformes > Columbidae > Columba > Columba livia. The sequence goes on from NW_027043111.1 coordinate 27,670, forward strand.
AAGTAAGAAAGAAGTAAGAAAGAAGTAAGAGAGAAGAAAGAAAGAAGTAAGAAGAAAAAAAGAAGTAAGAAATAAGTAAGAAGGAAGTAAGAAAGAAGTAAGAAAGAAGAAAGAAAGAAGTAAGAAAGAAGTAAGAAAGAAGTAAGAAAGAAGTAAGAAATAAGTAAGAAAGAAGTTAGAAAGAAGTAAGAAAGAAGTAAGAAAGAAGTAAGACAGAAGTAAGAAAGAAGTAAGAAAGAAAGAAGAAAGAAATAAGAAAGAAGTAAGAAAGAAGTAAGAAAGAAGTAAGAAAGAAGTAAGAAAGAAAGAAGAAAGAAGTAAGAAAGAAGTAAGAAAGAAGTAAGAAAGAAAGAAGTAAGAAAGAAGTAAGAAAGAAGAAAGAAGTAAGAAAGAAGTAAGAAAGAAGTTAGAAAGAAGTAAGAAAGAAGTAAGAAAGAAGTAAGAAAGAAGTAAGAAAGAAGAAAGAAAGAAGAATGAAGTAAGAAAGAAGTAATAAAGAAAGAAGAAAGAAGTAAGAAAGAAGTAAGAAAGAAGTAAGAATGAAGAAAAAAGAAGTTAGAATGAAGTAAGAAAGAAGTAAGAAAGAAGTAAGAAAGAAGAAAGAAAGAAGTAAGAAAGAAGTAAGAAAGAAGTAAGAAAGAAGTAAGAAAGAAGTAAGAAAGAAAAAAGAAAGAAGTAAGAAAGAAGTAAGAAAGAAAGAAGAAAGAAGTAAGAAAGAAGTAAGAAAGAAGAAAGAAAGAAGTAAGAAAGAAGAAAGAAAGAAGAAAGAAAGAAGTAAGAAAGAAGTAAGAAAGTAGTAAGAAAGAAGTAAGAAAGAAAGAAAGAAGTAAGAAAGAAGAAAGAAAGAAGTAAGAAAGAAGTATGAAAGAAGTAAGAAAGAAGAAAGAAAGAAGTAAGAAAGAAGAAAGAAAGAAGTAAGAAAGAAGTAAGAAAGAAAGAAGAAAGAAGTAAGAAAGAAGTAAGAAAGAAGTAAGAAAGGAGAAAAAAGAAGTTAGAAAGAAGTAAGAAAGAAGTAAGAAAGAAGTAAGAAAGAAAGAAGCAAGAAAGAAGAAAGAAAGAAGGAAGAAAGAAGTAAGAAGGAGTGAAGAAAGAAGTAAGAAAGAAGTAAGAAAGAAGTAAGAAAGAAGTAAGAAAGAAGTAAGAAAGAAGAAAGAAAGAAGTTAGAAAGTAGTAAGAAAGAAGTAAGAAAGAAGAAAGAAGTAAGAAAGAAAGAAGAAAGAAGAAAGAAAGAAGTATAAAAGAAGTAAGAAAGAAGTAAGAAAGAAGTAAGAAAGAAGTAAGAAGGCATGAAGAAAGAAGTAAGAAAGAAGTAAGAAAGGATTAAGAAAGAAGTAAGAAAGAAGTAAGAAAGAAGAAAGAAAGAAGTAAGAAAGAAGAAAGAAAGAAGAAAGAAGTAAGAAAGAAGTAAGAAAGAAGTAAGAAAGAAGAAAGAAAGAAGAAAGAAGTAAGAAAGAAGTAAGAAAGAAGTATGAAAGAATTAAGAAAGAAGAAAGAAAGAAGTAAGAAAGAAGTAAGAAGGAATGAAGAAAGAAGTAAGAAAGAAGTAAGAAAGAAGAAAGAAAGAAAGAACTTAGAAAGAAGTAAGAAATAAGTAAGAAAGAAGTAAGAAAGAAGTAAGAAAGAAAGAAGAAAGAAGAAAGAAAGAAGTAAGAAAGAAGAAAGAAAGAAGTAAGAAAGAAGTAAGAAAGAAGTAAGAAAGAAGTAAGAAAGAAGTAAGAAAGAAGTAAGAAAGAAAGAAGAAAGAAGAAAGAAAGAAGTAAGAAAGAAGTAAGAAAGAAGTAAGAAAGAAGTAAGAAAGAAGTAAGAAGGAATGAAGAAAGAAGTAAGAAAGAAGTAAGAAAGAAGTAAGAAAGAAGTAAGAAAGAAGTAAGAAAGAAGTAAGAAAGAAAGAAGAAAGAAGTAAGAGAGAAGTAACAAAGAAGTAAGAAAGAAGTAAGAAAGAAGAAAGAAAGAAGTAAGAAAGAAGTAAGAAAGAAGTAAAAAAGAAGAAAGAAAGAAGTAAGAAAGAAGTAAGAAAGAAGTAAGAAAGAAGTAAGAAAGAAGTAAGAAAGAAGTAAGAAGGAATGAAGAAAGAAGAAAGAAAGAAGAAAGAAAGAAGTATGAAAGAAGTAAGAAAGAAGTAAGAAAGAAAGAACTTAGAAAGAAGTAAGAAATAAGTAAGAAAGAAGTAAGAAAGAAGTAAGAAAGAAAGAAGAAAGAAGTAAGAAAGAAGTAAGAAAGAAGTATGAAAGAAGTAAGAAAGAAGAAAGAAAGAAGTAAGAAAGAAGTAAGAAAGAAGTAAGAAAGAAGTAAGAAAGAAGTAAGAAAGAAGTAAGAAAGAAAGAAGAAAGAAGAAAGAAAGAAGTAAGAAAGAAGTAAGAAAGAAGTAAGAAAGAAGTAAGAAGGAATGAAGAAAGAAGTAAGAAAGAAGTAAGAAAGAAGTAAGAAAGAAGTAAGAAAGAAGTAAGAAAGAAGTAAGAAAGAAGTAAGAAAGAAAGAAGAAAGAAGTAAGAAAGAAGAAAGAAAGAAGTAAGAAAGAAGAAAGAAAGAAGAAAGAAGTAAGAAAGAAGTAAGAAAGAAGTAAGAAAGAAAGAAGAAAGAAGAAAGAAAGAAGTACGAAAGAAGTAAGAAAGAAGTAAGAAAGAAGTAAGAAAGAAGTAAGAAAGAAGTAAGAAAGAAGTAAGAAAGAAGTAAGAAAGAAGTAAGAAAGAAGTAAAAAGGAATGAAGAAGAAGTAAGAAAGAAGTAAGAAAGAAGTAAGAAAGAAGTAAGAAAGAAGAAAGAAAGAAGTATGAAAGAAGTAAGAAAGAAGAAAGAAAGAAGTACGAAAGAAGTAAGAAATAAGTAAGAAAGACGTAAGAAAGAAAGAAGAAAGAATTAAGAAAGAAGTAGGAAAGAAAGAAGTAAGAAAGAAGTAAGAAAGAAGTAAGAAAGAAAGAAGAAAGAAGAAAGAAAGAAGTAAGAAAGAAGTAAGAAAGAAGTAAGAAAGAAGTAAGAAGGAATAAGAAAGAAGTAAGAAAGAAGTAAGAAAGAAGTAAGAAAGAAGTAAGAAAGAAGTAAGAAAGAAGTAAGAAGGAATGAAGAAAGAAGTAAGAAAGAAGTAAGAAAGAAGTAAGAAATAAGTAAGAAAGAAGAAAGAAAGATGTAAGAAAGAAGTATGAAGGAAGTAAGAAAGAAGAAAGAAAGAAGTTAGAAAGAAGTAAGAAAGAAGTAAGAAAGAAGTAAGAAAGAAGAAGAAAGAAGAAAGAAAGAAGTAAGAAAGAAGTAAGAAAGAAGTAAGAAAGAAGTAAGAAAGAAGTAAGAAAGAAGTAAGAAAGAAAGAAGAAAGAAGTAAGAAAGAAGTAAGAAAGAAGTAAGAAAGAAGTAAGAAAGAAAGAAGAAAGAAGTAAGAAAGAAGTAAGAAAGAAGTAAGAAAGAAGAAAGAAAGAAAAAGTAAGAAAGAAGAAAAAAGTATGAAAGAAGTAAGAAAAAAGAAAGAAAGAAGTAAGAAAGAAGTAAGAGGGAATGAAGAAAGAAGTAAGAAAGAAGTAAGAAAGAAGAAAGAAAGAAGTAAGAAAGAAGAAAGAAAGAAGTAAGAAAGAAGTAAGAAAGAAGTAAGAAAGAAGTAAGAAAGAAGAAAGAAAGAAGAAAGAAAGAAGTAAGAAAGAAGTAAGAAGGAATTAAGAAAGAAGTTAGAAAGAAGTAAGAAATAAGTAAGAAAGAAGTAAGAAAGAAGTAAGAAGGAATGAAGAAAGAAGTAAGAAAGAAGAAAGAAAGAAGTATGAAAGAGGTAAGAAAGAAGTAAGAAAGAAAGCAGTTAGAAAGAAGTAAGAAAGAAGTAAGAAAGAAGTAAGAAAGAAGTAATAAAGAAAGAAGAAAGAAGTAAGAAAGAAGTAAGAAAGAAGTAAGAATGAAGAAAAAAGAAGTTAGAATGAAGTAAGAAAGAAGTAAGAAAGAAGTAAGAAAGAAGAAAGAAAGAAGTAAGAAAGAAGTAAGAAAGAAGTAAGAAAGAAGTAAGAAAGAAGTAAGAAAGAAAGAAGAAAGAAGTAAGAAAGAAGTAAAAAAGAAAGAAGAAAGAAGTAAGAAAGAAGTAAGAAAGAAGAAAGAAAGAAGTAAGAAAGAAGAAAGAAAGAAGAAAGAAAGAAGTAAGAAAGAAGTAAGAAAGTAGTAAGAAAGAAGTAAGAAAGAAAGAAAGAAGTAAGAAAGAAGAAAGAAAGAAGTAAGAAAGAAGTATGAAAGAAGTAAGAAAGAAGAAAGAAAGAAGTAAGAAAGAAGAAAGAAAGAAGTAAGAAAGAAGTAAGAAAGAAAGAAGAAAGAAGTAAGAAAGAAGTAAGAAAGAAGTAAGAAAGGAGAAAAAAGAAGTTAGAAAGAAGTAAGAAAGAAGTAAGAAAGAAGTAAGAAAGAAAGAAGCAAGAAAGAAGAAAGAAAGAAGGAAGAAAGAAGTAAGAAGGAGTGAAGAAAGAAGTAAGAAAGAAGTAAGAAAGAAGTAAGAAAGAAGTAAGAAAGAAGTAAGAAAGAAGAAAGAAAGAAGTTAGAAAGTAGTAAGAAAGAAGTAAGAAAGAAGAAAGAAGTAAGAAAGAAGTAAGAAAGAAGTAAGAAAGAAAGAATAAAGAAGTAAGAAAGAAGTAAGAAAGAATTAAGAAAGAAGTAAGAAAGAAGTAAGAAAGAAAGAACAAAGAAAGAAGTTAGAAAGAAGTAAGAAAGAATTAAGAAAGAAGTAAGAAAGAAGTAAGAAAGAAAGAAGAAAGAAAGAAGTTAGAAAGAAGTAAGAAAGAAGTAAGAAAGAAGTAAGAAAGTAGTATGAAAGTAGTAAGAAAGAAGAAAGAAAGAAGTAAGAAAGAAGATAAAAGAAGTTAGAAAGAATGAAGTAAGAAAGAAGTAAGAAAGAAGTAAGAAAGAATTATGAAAGAAGTAAGAAAGAAGAAAGAGGTAAGACAGAAGTAAGAAAGAAGTAAGAAAGAAGTAAGAAAGAAGAAAGAAAGAAGTTAGAAAGTAGTAAGAAAGAAGTAAGAAAGAAGAAAGTAGTAAGAAAGAAGTAAGAAAGAAGTAAGAAAGAAAGAATAAAGAAGTAAGAAAGAAGTAAGAAAGAATTAAGAAAGACGTAAGAAAGAAGTAAGAAAGAAAGAACAAAGAAAGAAGTTAGAAAGAAGTAAGAAAGAAGTAAGAAAGAAGTTAGAAAGAAGTAAGAAAGAAGTAAGAAAGAAGTAAGAAAGAAGTAAGAAAGAAGTAAGAAAGAAAGAATAAAGAAGTAAGAAAGAAGTAAGAAAGAAGTAAGAAAGAAGTAAGAAAGAAAGAAGAAAGAAAGAAGTTAGAAAGAAGTAAGAAAGAAGTAAGAAAGAAGTAAGAAAGTAGTATGAAAGTAGTAAGAAAGAAGAAAGAAAGAAGTAAGAAAGAAGATAAAAGAAGTTAGAAAGAAAGAAGTAAGAAAGAAGTAAGAAAGAAGTAAGAAAGAAGTATGAAAGAAGTAAGAAAGAAGAAAGAGGTAAGACAGAAGTAAGAAAGAAGTAAGAAAGAAGTAAGAAAGAAAGAAGAAAGAAGAAAGAAAGAAGTAAGAAAGAAGTAAGAAAGAAGTAAGAAACAAGTAAGAAACAAGTAAGAAAGAAGTAAGAAGGAATGAAGAAAGAAGTAAGAAAGAATTAAGAAAGAAGTAAGAAAGAAAGAAGAAAGAAGTAAGAAAGAAGTAAGAGAGAAGTAAGAAAGAAGAAAGAAAGAAGTAAGAAAGAAGTAAGAAAGATAGAAGAAAGAAGTAAGAAAGAAGTAAGAAAGAAGTAAGAAAGAAAGAAGTAAGAAAGAAGTAAGAAAGAAGAAAGAAGTAAGGAAGAAGTAAGAAAGAAAGAAGAAAGAAGTAAGAAAGAAAGAAGAAAGAAGAAAGAAGTAAGAAAGAAGTAAGAAAGAAAGAAGAAAGAAGTATGAAAGAAGTAAGAAAGAAGTAAGAAAGAAATAATAAAGAAGAAAGAAAGAAGTAAGAAAGAAGTAAGAAAGAAAGAAGAAAGAAGTAAGAAAGAAAGAAGAAAGAAGAAAGAAAGAAGTATAAAAGAAGTAAGAAAGAAGTAAGAAAGAAGTAAGAAAGAAGTAAGAAGGCATGAAGAAAGAAGTAAGAAAGAAGTAAGAAAGGATTAAGAAAGAAGTAAGAAAGAAGTAAGAAAGAAAGAAGAAAGAAGAAAGAAAGAAGTAAGAAAGAAGTAAGAAAGAAGTAAGAAAGAAGTAAGAAGGAATGAAGAAAGAAGTAAGAAAGAAGTAAGAAAGAAGTAAGAAAGAAGTAAGAAGGCATGAAGAAAGAAGTAAGAAAGAAGTAAGAAAGGATTAAGAAAGAAGTAAGAAAGAAGTAAGAAAGAAAGAAGAAAGAAGAAAGAAAGAAGTAAGAAAGAAGTAAGAAAGAAGTAAGAAAGAAGTAAGAAAGAAGTAAGAAAGAAGTAAGAAAGAAAGAAGAAAGAAGTAAGAAAGAAGTAAGAAAGAAGTAAGAAAGAAGTAAGAAAGAAGTAAGAAAGAAGTAAGAAAGAAGTAAGAAGGAATGAAGAAAGAATTAAGAAAGAATGAAGAAAGAAGAAAGAAAGAAGTAAGTAAGAAGAAAGAAAGAAGTAAGAAAGAAGTAAGAAAGAAGCAAGAAACAAGTAAGAAAGAAGTAAGAAAGAAGTAAGAAAGAAGTAAGAGAGAAGAAAGAAAGAAGTAAGAAGAAAAAAAGAAGTAAGAAATAAGTAAGAAGGAAGTAAGAAAGAAGTAAGAAAGAAGAAAGAAAGAAGTAAGAAAGAAGTAAGAAAGAAGTAAGAAAGAAGTAAGAAATAAGTAAGAAAGAAGTTAGAAAGAAGTAAGAAAGAAGTAAGAAAGAAGTAAGACAGAAGTAAGAAAGAAGTAAGAAAGAAAGAAGAAAGAAATAAGAAAGAAGTAAGAAAGAAGTAAGAAAGAAGTAAGAAAGAAGTAAGAAAGAAAGAAGAAAGAAGTAAGAAAGAAGTAAGAAAGAAGTAAGAAAGAAAGAAGTAAGAAAGAAGTAAGAAAGAAGAAAGAAGTAAGAAAGAAGTAAGAAAGAAGTTAGAAAGAAGTAAGAAAGAAGTAAGAAAGAAGTAAGAAAGAAGTAAGAAAGAAGAAAGAAAGAAGAATGAAGTAAGAAAGAAGTAATAAAGAAAGAAGAAAGAAGTAAGAAAGAAGTAAGAAAGAAGTAAGAATGAAGAAAAAAGAAGTTAGAATGAAGTAAGAAAGAAGTAAGAAAGAAGTAAGAAAGAAGAAAGAAAGAAGTAAGAAAGAAGTAAGAAAGAAGTAAGAAAGAAGTAAGAAAGAAGTAAGAAAGAAAAAAGAAAGAAGTAAGAAAGAAGTAAGAAAGAAAGAAGAAAGAAGTAAGAAAGAAGTAAGAAAGAAGAAAGAAAGAAGTAAGAAAGAAGAAAGAAAGAAGAAAGAAAGAAGTAAGAAAGAAGTAAGAAAGTAGTAAGAAAGAAGTAAGAAAGAAAGAAAGAAGTAAGAAAGAAGAAAGAAAGAAGTAAGAAAGAAGTATGAAAGAAGTAAGAAAGAAGAAAGAAAGAAGTAAGAAAGAAGAAAGAAAGAAGTAAGAAAGAAGTAAGAAAGAAAGAAGAAAGAAGTAAGAAAGAAGTAAGAAAGAAGTAAGAAAGGAGAAAAAAGAAGTTAGAAAGAAGTAAGAAAGAAGTAAGAAAGAAGTAAGAAAGAAAGAAGCAAGAAAGAAGAAAGAAAGAAGGAAGAAAGAAGTAAGAAGGAGTGAAGAAAGAAGTAAGAAAGAAGTAAGAAAGAAGTAAGAAAGAAGTAAGAAAGAAGTAAGAAAGAAGAAAGAAAGAAGTTAGAAAGTAGTAAGAAAGAAGTAAGAAAGAAGAAAGAAGTAAGAAAGAAAGAAGAAAGAAGAAAGAAAGAAGTATAAAAGAAGTAAGAAAGAAGTAAGAAAGAAGTAAGAAAGAAGTAAGAAGGCATGAAGAAAGAAGTAAGAAAGAAGTAAGAAAGGATTAAGAAAGAAGTAAGAAAGAAGTAAGAAAGAAGAAAGAAAGAAGTAAGAAAGAAGAAAGAAAGAAGAAAGAAGTAAGAAAGAAGTAAGAAAGAAGTAAGAAAGAAGAAAGAAAGAAGAAAGAAGTAAGAAAGAAGTAAGAAAGAAGTATGAAAGAATTAAGAAAGAAGAAAGAAAGAAGTAAGAAAGAAGTAAGAAGGAATGAAGAAAGAAGTAAGAAAGAAGTAAGAAAGAAGAAAGAAAGAAAGAACTTAGAAAGAAGTAAGAAATAAGTAAGAAAGAAGTAAGAAAGAAGTAAGAAAGAAAGAAGAAAGAAGAAAGAAAGAAGTAAGAAAGAAGAAAGAAAGAAGTAAGAAAGAAGTAAGAAAGAAGTAAGAAAGAAGTAAGAAAGAAGTAAGAAAGAAGTAAGAAAGAAAGAAGAAAGAAGAAAGAAAGAAGTAAGAAAGAAGTAAGAAAGAAGTAAGAAAGAAGTAAGAAAGAAGTAAGAAGGAATGAAGAAAGAAGTAAGAAAGAAGTAAGAAAGAAGTAAGAAAGAAGTAAGAAAGAAGTAAGAAAGAAGTAAGAAAGAAAGAAGAAAGAAGTAAGAGAGAAGTAACAAAGAAGTAAGAAAGAAGTAAGAAAGAAGAAAGAAAGAAGTAAGAAAGAAGTAAGAAAGAAGTAAAAAAGAAGAAAGAAAGAAGTAAGAAAGAAGTAAGAAAGAAGTAAGAAAGAAGTAAGAAAGAAGTAAGAAAGAAGTAAGAAGGAATGAAGAAAGAAGAAAGAAAGAAGAAAGAAAGAAGTATGAAAGAAGTAAGAAAGAAGTAAGAAAGAAAGAACTTAGAAAGAAGTAAGAAATAAGTAAGAAAGAAGTAAGAAAGAAGTAAGAAAGAAAGAAGAAAGAAGTAAGAAAGAAGTAAGAAAGAAGTATGAAAGAAGTAAGAAAGAAGAAAGAAAGAAGTAAGAAAGAAGTAAGAAAGAAGTAAGAAAGAAGTAAGAAAGAAGTAAGAAAGAAGTAAGAAAGAAAGAAGAAAGAAGAAAGAAAGAAGTAAGAAAGAAGTAAGAAAGAAGTAAGAAAGAAGTAAGAAGGAATGAAGAAAGAAGTAAGAAAGAAGTAAGAAAGAAGTAAGAAAGAAGTAAGAAAGAAGTAAGAAAGAAGTAAGAAAGAAGTAAGAAAGAAAGAAGAAAGAAGTAAGAAAGAAGAAAGAAAGAAGTAAGAAAGAAGAAAGAAAGAAGAAAGAAGTAAGAAAGAAGTAAGAAAGAAGTAAGAAAGAAAGAAGAAAGAAGAAAGAAAGAAGTACGAAAGAAGTAAGAAAGAAGTAAGAAAGAAGTAAGAAAGAAGTAAGAAAGAAGTAAGAAATAAGTAAGAAAGAAGTAAGAAAGAAGTAAGAAAGAAGTAAAAAGGAATGAAGAAGAAGTAAGAAAGAAGTAAGAAAGAAGTAAGAAAGAAGTAAGAAAGAAGAAAGAAAGAAGTATGAAAGAATTAAGAAAGAAGAAAGAAAGAAGTACGAAAGAAGTAAGAAATAAGTAAGAAAGACTTAAGAAAGAAAGAAGAAAGAATTAAGAAAGAAGTAGGAAAGAAAGAAGTAAGAAAGAAGTAAGAAAGAAGTAAGAAAGAAAGAAGAAAGAAGAAAGAAAGAAGTAAGAAAGAAGTAAGAAAGAAGTAAGAAAGAAGTAAGAAGGAATAAAGAAAGAAGTAAGAAAGAAGTAAGAAAGAAGTAAGAAAGAAGTAAGAAAGAAGTAAGAAAGAAGTAAGAAGGAATGAAGAAAGAAGTAAGAAAGAAGTAAGAAAGAAGTAAGAAATAAGTAAGAAAGAAGAAAGAAAGATGTAAGAAAGAAGTATGAAGGAAGTAAGAAAGAAGAAAGAAAGAAGTTAGAAAGAAGTAAGAAAGAAGTAAGAAAGAAGTAAGAAAGAAGAAGAAAGAAGAAAGAAAGAAGTAAGAAAGAAGTAAGAAAGAAGTAAGAAAGAAGTAAGAAAGAAGTAAGAAAGAAGTAAGAAAGAAAGAAGAAAGAAGTAAGAAAGAAGTAAGAAAGAAGTAAGAAAGAAGTAAGAAAGAAAGAAGAAAGAAGTAAGAAAGAAGTAAGAAAGAAGTAAGAAAGAAGAAAGAAAGAAAAAGTAAGAAAGAAGAAAAAAGTATGAAAGAAGTAAGAAAAAAGAAAGAAAGAAGTAAGAAAGAAGTAAGAGGGAATGAAGAAAGAAGTAAGAAAGAAGTAAGAAAGAAGAAAGAAAGAAGTAAGAAAGAAGAAAGAAAGAAGTAAGAAAGAAGTAAGAAAGAAGTAAGAAAGAAGTAAGAAAGAAGAAAGAAAGAAGAAAGAAAGAAGTAAGAAAGAAGTAAGAAGGAATTAAGAAAGAAGTTAGAAAGAAGTAAGAAATAAGTAAGAAAGAAGTAAGAAAGAAGTAAGAAGGAATGAAGAAAGAAGTAAGAAAGAAGAAAGAAAGAAGTATGAAAGAGGTAAGAAAGAAGTAAGAAAGAAAGCAGTTAGAAAGAAGTAAGAAAGAAGTAAGAAAGAAGTAAGAAAGAAGTAAGAAAGAAAGAAGAAAGAAGTAAGAAAGAAGTAAGAAAGAAGTATGAAAGAAGTAAGAAAGAAGAAAGAAAGAAGTAAGAAAGAAGTAAGAAAGAAGTAAGAAAGAAAGAAGAAAGAAGAAAGAAAGAAGTAAGAAAGAAGTAAGAAAGAAGAAAGAAAGAAGTAAGAAAGAAGAAAGAAAGAAGTAAGAAAGAAGTAAGAAAGAAGTAAGAAAGAAGTAAGAAAGAAGTAAGAAAGAAGAAAGAAAGAAGAAAGAAAGAAGTAAGAAAGAAGTAAGAAGGAATTAAGAAAGAAGTTAGAAAGAAGTAAGAAATAAGTAAGAAAGAAGTAAGAAAGAAGTAAGAAGGAATGAAGAAAGAAGTAAGAAAGAAGAAAGAAAGAAGTATGAAAGAGGTAAGAAAGAAGTAAGAAAGAAAGCAGTTAGAAAGAAGTAAGAAAGAAGTAAGAAAGAAGTAAGAAAGAAGTAAGAAAGAAAGAAGAAAGAAGTAAGAAAGAAGTAAGAAAGAAGTATGAAAGAAGTAAGAAAGAAGAAAGAAAGAAGTAAGAAAGAAGTAAGAAAGAAGTAAGAAAGAAAGAAGAAAGAAGAAAGAAAGAAGTAAGAAAGAAGTAAGAAAGAAGTAAGAAAGAAGTAAGAAAGAAGTAAGAAAGAAAGAAGAAGTAAGAAAGAAGTAAGAAAGAAGTAAGAAAGAAGTGAGAAAGAAGAAAGAAAGAAGTAAGAAAGAAGTATGAAAGAAGTAAGAAAGAAGTAAGAAAGAAGTAAGAAAGAAAGAAGAAAGAAGTAAGAAAGAAGTAAGAAAGAAGTAAGAAAGAAGTAAGAAAGAAGAAAGAAAGAAGAAAGAAGCAAGAAAGAAGTAAGAAAGAAGTATGAAAGAAGTAAGAAAGAAGAAAGAAAGAAGTAAGAAAGAAGTAAGAAGGAATGAAGAAAGAAGTAAGAAAGAAGTAAGAAAGAAGAAAGAAAGAAGTAAGAAAGAAGAAAGAAAGAAGTAAGAAAGAAGTAAGAAAGAAGAAAGAAGTAAGAAAGAAAGAAGAAAGAAGTAAGAAAGAAGTAAGAAAGAAGAAAGAAAGAAGAAAGAAGCAAGAAAGAAGTAAGAAAGAAGTAAGAAAGAAGTAAGAAAGAAGAAAGAAAGAAGTAAGAAAGAAGTAAGAAAGAAAGAAGAAAGAAGAAAGAAAGAAGAAAGAAAGAAGTAAGAAAGAAGTAAGAAAGAAGTAAGAAGGAATGAAGAAAGAAGTAAGAAAGAAGTAAGAAAGAAGTAAGAAAGAAAGAAGAAAGAAGAAAGGAAGAAGTAAGAAAGAAAGAAGAAAGAAGTAAGAAAGACGTAAGAAAGAAGTAAGAAAGAAGTAAGAAAGAAGAAAGAAAGAAGTAAGAAAGAAGAAAGAAAGAAGAAAGAAGTAAGAAAGAAGTAAGAAAGAAGTAAGAAAGAAAGAAGAAAGAAGAAAGAAAGAAGTACGAAAGAAGTAAGAAAGAAGTAAGAAAGAAGTAAGAAAGAAGTAAGAAAGAAGTAAGAAAGAAGTAAGAAAGAAGTAAGAAAGAAGTAAAAAGGAATGAAGAAAGAAGTAAGAAAGAAGTAAGAAAGAAGTAAGAAAGAAGAAAGAAAGAAGTAAGAAAGAAGTATGAAAGAAGTAAGAAAGAAGAAAGAAAGAAGTACGAAAGAAGTAAGAAATAAGTAAGAAAGACGTAAGAAAGAAGTAAGAAAGAAAGAAGAAAGAAGTAAGAAAGAAGTAAGAAAGAAAGAAGTAAGAAAGAAGTAAGAAAGAAGTAAGAAAGAAAGAAGAAAGAAGAAAGAAAGAAGTAAGAAAGAAGTAAGAAAGAAGTAAGAAAGAAGTAAGAAGGAATAAAGAAAGAAGTAAGAAAGAAGTAAGAAAGAAGTAAGAAAGAAGTAAGAAAGAAGTAAGAAAGAAGTAAGAAAGAAGTAAGAAAGAAAGAAGAAAGAAGTAAGAAAGAAGAAAGAAAGAAGTAAGAAAGAAGTATGAAAGAAGTAAGAAAGAAGAAAGAAAGAAGTACGAAAGAAGTAAGAAATAAGTAAGAAAGACGTAAGAAAGAAGTAAGAAAGAAAGAAGAAAGAAGTAAGAAAGAAGTAAGAAAGAAAGAAGTAAGAAAGAAGTAAGAAAGAAATAAGAAAGAAAGAAGAAAGAAGAAAGAAAGAAGTAAGAAAGAAGTAAGAAAGAAGTAAGAAAGAAGTAAGAAGGAATAAAGAAAGAAGTAAGAAAGAAGTAAGAAAGAAGTAAGAAAGAAGTAAGAAAGAAGTAAGAAAGAAGTAAGAAAGAAGTAAGAAGGAATGAAGAAAGAAGTAAGAAAGAAGTAAGAAAGAAGAAAGAAAGAAGTAAGAAAGAAGAAAGAAAGAAGTAAGAAAGAAGTAAGAAAGAAGTAAGAAAGAAGTAAGAAAGAAAGAAGAAAGAAGTAAGAAAGAAGTAAGAAAGAAGAAAGAAAGAAGAAAGAAGCAAGAAAGAAGTAAGAAAGAAGTATGAAAGAAGTAAGAAAGAAGAAAGAAAGAAGTAAGAAAGAAGTAAGAAAGAAGTAAGAAAGAAGTAAGAAAGAAGTAAGAAAGAAAGAAGAAAGAAGTAAGAAAGAAGTAAGAAAGAAAGAAGAAAGAAGTAAGAAAGAAGTAAGAAAGAAGAAAGAAAGAAGTAAGAAAGAAGAAAGAAAGAAGAAAGAAAGAAGTAAGAAAGAAGTAGGAAAGTAGTAAGAAAGAAGTAAGAAAGAAAGAAAGAAGTAAGAAAGAAGAAAGAAAGAAGTAAGAAAGAAGTATGAAAGAAGTAAGAAAGAAGAAAGAAAGAAGTAAGAAAGAAGAAAGAAAGAAGTAAGAAAGAAGTAAGAAAGAAAGAAGAAAGAAGTAAGAAAGAAGTAAGAAAGAAGTAAGAAAGGAGAAAAAAGAAGTTAGAAAGAAGTAAGAAAGAAGTAAGAAAGAAGTAAGAAAGAAAGAAGCAAAAAAGAAGAAAGAAAGAAGGAAGAAAGAAGTAAGAAGGAGTGAAGAAAGAAGTAAGAAAGAAGTAAGAAAGAAGTAAGAAAGAAGTAAGAAAGAAGTAAGAAAGAAGAAAGAAAGAAGTTAGAAAGTAGTAAGAAAGAAGTAAGAAAGAAGAAAGAAGTAAGAAAGAAGTAAGAAAGAAGTAAGAAAGAAAGAATAAAGAAGTAAGAAAGAAGTAAGAAAGAATTAAGAAAGAAGTAAGAAAGAAGTAAGAAAGAAAGAACAAAGAAAGAAGTTAGAAAGAAGTAAGAAAGAAGTAAGAAAGAAGTAAGAAAGAAGTAAGAAAGAAAGAAGAAAGAAAGAAGTTAGAAAGAAGTAAGAAAGAAGTAAGAAAGAAGTAAGAAAGTAGTATGAAAGTAGTAAGAAAGAAGAAAGAAAGAAGTAAGAAAGAAGATAAAAGAAGTTAGAAAGAATGAAGTAAGAAAGAAGTAAGAAAGAAGTAAGAAAGAATTATGAAAGAAGTAAGAAAGAAGAAAGAGGTAAGACAGAAGTAAGAAAGAAGTAAGAAAGAAGTAAGAAAGAAGAAAGAAAGAAGTTAAAAGAAAAAAGAAAAAAGCAAAAAAAAAAGAAAGGAAAAAAAAAGAAAAAAAAAGAAAAAGAAAAAGAGAAAAAAAGAAAAAAAGAATAAGAAAAGAAAAAGAAAAAAAAAAAGAAAAAAAGAAAAGAAAAAGAAAGTAGTAAGAAAGAAGTAAGAAAGAAGAAAGTAGTAAGAAAGAAGTAAGAAAGAAGTAAGAAAGAAAGAATAAAGAAGTAAGAAAGAAGTAAGAAAGAATTAAGAAAGACGTAAGAAAGAAGTAAGAAAGAAAGAACAAAGAAAGAAGTTAGAAAGAAGTAAGAAAGAAGTAAGAAAGAAGTTAGAAAGAAGTAAGAAAGAAGTAAGAAAGAAGTAAGAAAGAAAGAAGAAAGAAGTAAGAAAGAAGTAAGAAAGAAGTAAGAAAGAAGAAAGAAAGAAGAAAGAAGCAAGAAAGAAGTAAGAAAGAAGTATGAAAGAAGTAAGAAAGAAGAAAGAAAGAAGTAAGAAAGAAGTAAGAAGGAATGAAGAAAGAAGTAAGAAAGAAGTAAGAAAGAAGAAAGAAAGAAGTAAGAAAGAAGAAAGAAAGAAGTAAGAAAGAAGTAAGAAAGAAGAAAGAAGTAAGAAAGAAAGAAGAAAGAAGTAAGAAAGAAGTAAGAAAGAAGAAAGAAAGAAGAAAGAAGCAAGAAAGAAGTAAGAAAGAAGTAAGAAAGAAGTAAGAAAGAAGAAAGAAAGAAGTAAGAAAGAAGTAAGAAAGAAAGAAGAAAGAAGAAAGAAAGAAGAAAGAAAGAAGTAAGAAAGAAGTAAGAAAGAAGTAAGAAGGAATGAAGAAAGAAGTAAGAAAGAAGTAAGAAAGAAGTAAGAAAGAAAGAAGAAAGAAGAAAGGAAGAAGTAAGAAAGAAAGAAGAAAGAAGTAAGAAAGACGTAAGAAAGAAGTAAGAAAGAAGTAAGAAAGAAGAAAGAAAGAAGTAAGAAAGAAGAAAGAAAGAAGAAAGAAGTAAGAAAGAAGTAAGAAAGAAGTAAGAAAGAAAGAAGAAAGAAGAAAGAAAGAAGTACGAAAGAAGTAAGAAAGAAGTAAGAAAGAAGTAAGAAAGAAGTAAGAAAGAAGTAAGAAAGAAGTAAGAAAGAAGTAAGAAAGAAGTAAAAAGGAATGAAGAAAGAAGTAAGAAAGAAGTAAGAAAGAAGTAAGAAAGAAGAAAGAAAGAAGTAAGAAAGAAGTATGAAAGAAGTAAGAAAGAAGAAAGAAAGAAGTACGAAAGAAGTAAGAAATAAGTAAGAAAGACGTAAGAAAGAAGTAAGAAAGAAAGAAGAAAGAAGTAAGAAAGAAGTAAGAAAGAAAGAAGTAAGAAAGAAGTAAGAAAGAAGTAAGAAAGAAAGAAGAAAGAAGAAAGAAAGAAGTAAGAAAGAAGTAAGAAAGAAGTAAGAAAGAAGTAAGAAGGAATAAAGAAAGAAGTAAGAAAGAAGTAAGAAAGAAGTAAGAAAGAAGTAAGAAAGAAGTAAGAAAGAAGTAAGAAAGAAGTAAGAAAGAAAGAAGAAAGAAGTAAGAAAGAAGAAAGAAAGAAGTAAGAAAGAAGTATGAAAGAAGTAAGAAAGAAGAAAGAAAGAAGTACGAAAGAAGTAAGAAATAAGTAAGAAAGACGTAAGAAAGAAGTAAGAAAGAAAGAAGAAAGAAGTAAGAAAGAAGTAAGAAAGAAAGAAGTAAGAAAGAAGTAAGAAAGAAATAAGAAAGAAAGAAGAAAGAAGAAAGAAAGAAGTAAGAAAGAAGTAAGAAAGAAGTAAGAAAGAAGTAAGAAGGAATAAAGAAAGAAGTAAGAAAGAAGTAAGAAAGAAGTAAGAAAGAAGTAAGAAAGAAGTAAGAAAGAAGTAAGAAAGAAGTAAGAAGGAATGAAGAAAGAAGTAAGAAAGAAGTAAGAAAGAAGAAAGAAAGAAGTAAGAAAGAAGAAAGAAAGAAGTAAGAAAGAAGTAAGAAAGAAGTAAGAAAGAAGTAAGAAAGAAAGAAGAAAGAAGTAAGAAAGAAGTAAGAAAGAAGAAAGAAAGAAGAAAGAAGCAAGAAAGAAGTAAGAAAGAAGTATGAAAGAAGTAAGAAAGAAGAAAGAAAGAAGTAAGAAAGAAGTAAGAAAGAAGTAAGAAAGAAGTAAGAAAGAAGTAAGAAAGAAAGAAGAAAGAAGTAAGAAAGAAGTAAGAAAGAAAGAAGAAAGAAGTAAGAAAGAAGTAAGAAAGAAGAAAGAAAGAAGTAAGAAAGAAGAAAGAAAGAAGAAAGAAAGAAGTAAGAAAGAAGTAAGAAAGTAGTAAGAAAGAAGTAAGAAAGAAAGAAAGAAGTAAGAAAGAAGAAAGAAAGAAGTAAGAAAGAAGTATGAAAGAAGTAAGAAAGAAGAAAGAAAGAAGTAAGAAAGAAGAAAGAAAGAAGTAAGAAAGAAGTAAGAAAGAAAGAAGAAAGAAGTAAGAAAGAAGTAAGAAAGAAGTAAGAAAGGAGAAAAAAGAAGTTAGAAAGAAGTAAGAAAGAAGTAAGAAAGAAGTAAGAAAGAAAGAAGCAAAAAAGAAGAAAGAAAGAAGGAAGAAAGAAGTAAGAAGGAGTGAAGAAAGAAGTAAGAAAGAAGTAAGAAAGAAGTAAGAAAGAAGTAAGAAAGAAGTAAGAAAGAAGAAAGAAAGAAGTTAGAAAGTAGTAAGAAAGAAGTAAGAAAGAAGAAAGAAGTAAGAAAGAAGTAAGAAAGAAGTAAGAAAGAAAGAATAAAGAAGTAAGAAAGAAGTAAGAAAGAATTAAGAAAGAAGTAAGAAAGAAGTAAGAAAGAAAGAACAAAGAAAGAAGTTAGAAAGAAGTAAGAAAGAAGTAAGAAAGAAGTAAGAAAGAAAGAAGAAAGAAAGAAGTTAGAAAGAAGTAAGAAAGAAGTAAGAAAGAAGTAAGAAAGTAGTATGAAAGTAGTAAGAAAGAAGAAAGAAAGAAGTAAGAAAGAAGATAAAAGAAGTTAGAAAGAATGAAGTAAGAAAGAAGTAAGAAAGAAGTAAGAAAGAATTATGAAAGAAGTAAGAAAGAAGAAAGAGGTAAGACAGAAGTAAGAAAGAAGTAAGAAAGAAGTAAGAAAGAAGAAAGAAAGAAGTTAGAAAGTAGTAAGAAAGAAGTAAGAAAGAAGAAAGTAGTAAGAAAGAAGTAAGAAAGAAGTAAGAAAGAAAGAATAAAGAAGTAAGAAAGAAGTAAGAA
Source organism: Columba livia (assembly GCF_036013475.1). NCBI lineage: Eukaryota > Metazoa > Chordata > Aves > Columbiformes > Columbidae > Columba > Columba livia. The sequence continues at coordinate 44,738 of NW_027043111.1, forward strand.
AGAATTAAGAAAGACGTAAGAAAGAAGTAAGAAAGAAAGAACAAAGAAAGAAGTTAGAAAGAAGTAAGAAAGAAGTAAGAAAGAAGTTAGAAAGAAGTAAGAAAGAAGTAAGAAAGAAGTAAGAAAGAAGTAAGAAAGAAGTAAGAAAGAAAGAATAAAGAAGTAAGAAAGAAGTAAGAAAGAAGTAAGAAAGAAGTAAGAAAGAAAGAAGAAAGAAAGAAGTTAGAAAGAAGTAAGAAAGAAGTAAGAAAGAAGTAAGAAAGTAGTATGAAAGTAGTAAGAAAGAAGAAAGAAAGAAGTAAGAAAGAAGATAAAAGAAGTTAGAAAGAAAGAAGTAAGAAAGAAGTAAGAAAGAAGTAAGAAAGAAGTATGAAAGAAGTAAGAAAGAAGAAAGAGGTAAGACAGAAGTAAGAAAGAAGTAAGAAAGAAGTAAGAAAGAAAGAAGAAAGAAGAAAGAAAGAAGTAAGAAAGAAGTAAGAAAGAAGTAAGAAACAAGTAAGAAACAAGTAAGAAAGAAGTAAGAAGGAATGAAGAAAGAAGTAAGAAAGAATTAAGAAAGAAGTAAGAAAGAAAGAAGAAAGAAGTAAGAAAGAAGTAAGAGAGAAGTAAGAAAGAAGAAAGAAAGAAGTAAGAAAGAAGTAAGAAAGATAGAAGAAAGAAGTAAGAAAGAAGTAAGAAAGAAGTAAGAAAGAAAGAAGTAAGAAAGAAGTAAGAAAGAAGAAAGAAGTAAGGAAGAAGTAAGAAAGAAAGAAGAAAGAAGTAAGAAAGAAAGAAGAAAGAAGAAAGAAGTAAGAAAGAAGTAAGAAAGAAAGAAGAAAGAAGTATGAAAGAAGTAAGAAAGAAGTAAGAAAGAAATAATAAAGAAGAAAGAAAGAAGTAAGAAAGAAGTAAGAAAGAAAGAAGAAAGAAGTAAGAAAGAAAGAAGAAAGAAGAAAGAAAGAAGTATAAAAGAAGTAAGAAAGAAGTAAGAAAGAAGTAAGAAAGAAGTAAGAAGGCATGAAGAAAGAAGTAAGAAAGAAGTAAGAAAGGATTAAGAAAGAAGTAAGAAAGAAGTAAGAAAGAAAGAAGAAAGAAGAAAGAAATAAGTAAGAAAGAAGTAAGAAAGAAGTAAGAAAGAAGTAAGAAGGAATGAAGAAAGAAGTAAGAAAGAAGTAAGAAAGAAGTAAGAAAGAAGTAAGAAGGCATGAAGAAAGAAGTAAGAAAGAAGTAAGAAAGGATTAAGAAAGAAGTGAGAAAGAAGTAAGAAAGAAAGAAGAAAGAAGAAAGAAAGAAGTAAGAAAGAAGTAAGAAAGAAGTAAGAAAGAAGTAAGAAAGAAGTAAGAAAGAAGTAAGAAAGAAAGAAGAAAGAAGTAAGAAAGAAGTAAGAAAGAAGTAAGAAAGAAGTAAGAAAGAAGTAAGAAAGAAGTAAGAAAGAAGTAAGAAGGAATGAAGAAAGAATTAAGAAAGAATGAAGAAAGAAGAAAGAAAGAAGTAAGTAAGAAGAAAGAAAGAAGTAAGAAAGAAGTAAGAAAGAAGCAAGAAACAAGTAAGAAAGAAGTAAGAAAGAAGTAAGAAAGAAGTAAGAGAGAAGAAAGAAAGAAGTAAGAAGAAAAAAAGAAGTAAGAAAGAAGTAAGAAAGAAGGAAGAAAGAAGTAAGAAAGAAAGAAGAAAGAAGTAAGAAAGAAATAAGAAAGAAGTAAGAAAGAAGTACGAAAGAAGTAAGAAAGAAGTAAGAAAGAAGTAAGAAAGAAGAAAGAAAGAAGTAAGAAAGAAGAAAGAAGTAAGAAATAAGTAAGAAGGAAGTAAGAAAGAAGTAAGAAAGAAGAAAGAAAGAAGTAAGAAAGAAGTAAGAAAGAAGTAAGAAAGAAGTAAGAAATAAGTAAGAAAGAAGTTAGAAAGAAGTAAGAAAGAAGTAAGAAAGAAGTAAGAAAGAAGTAAGAAAGAAGTAAGACAGAAGTAAGAAAGAAGTAAGAAAGAAAGAAGAAAGAAATAAGAAAGAAGTAAGAAAGAAGTAAGAAAGAAGTAAGAAAGAAGTAAGAAAGAAAGAAGAAAGAAGTAAGAAAGAAGTAAGAAAGAAGTAAGAAAGAAAGAAGTAAGAAAGAAGTAAGAAAGAAGAAAGAAGTAAGAAAGAAGTAAGAAAGAAGTTAGAAAGAAGTAAGAAAGAAGTAAGAAAGAAGTAAGAAAGAAGTAAGAAAGAAGAAAGAAAGAAGAATGAAGTAAGAAAGAAGTAATAAAGAAAGAAGAAAGAAGTAAGAAAGAAGTAAGAAAGAAGTAAGAATGAAGAAAAAAGAAGTTAGAATGAAGTAAGAAAGAAGTAAGAAAGAAGTAAGAAAGAAGAAAGAAAGAAGTAAGAAAGAAGTAAGAAAGAAGTAAGAAAGAAGTAAGAAAGAAGTAAGAAAGAAAAAAGAAAGAAGTAAGAAAGAAGTAAGAAAGAAAGAAGAAAGAAGTAAGAAAGAAGTAAGAAAGAAGAAAGAAAGAAGTAAGAAAGAAGAAAGAAAGAAGAAAGAAAGAAGTAAGAAAGAAGTAAGAAAGTAGTAAGAAAGAAGTAAGAAAGAAAGAAAGAAGTAAGAAAGAAGAAAGAAAGAAGTAAGAAAGAAGTATGAAAGAAGTAAGAAAGAAGAAAGAAAGAAGTAAGAAAGAAGAAAGAAAGAAGTAAGAAAGAAGTAAGAAAGAAAGAAGAAAGAAGTAAGAAAGAAGTAAGAAAGAAGTAAGAAAGGAGAAAAAAGAAGTTAGAAAGAAGTAAGAAAGAAGTAAGAAAGAAGTAAGAAAGAAAGAAGCAAGAAAGAAGAAAGAAAGAAGGAAGAAAGAAGTAAGAAGGAGTGAAGAAAGAAGTAAGAAAGAAGTAAGAAAGAAGTAAGAAAGAAGTAAGAAAGAAGTAAGAAAGAAGAAAGAAAGAAGTTAGAAAGTAGTAAGAAAGAAGTAAGAAGGAAGAAAGAAGTAAGAAAGAAGTAAGAAAGAAGTAAGAAAGAAAGAATAAAGAAGTAAGAAAGAAGTAAGAAAGAATTAAGAAAGAAGTAAGAAAGAAGTAAGAAAGAAAGAACAAAGAAAGAAGTTAGAAAGAAGTAAGAAAGAAGTAAGAAAGAAGTAAGAAAGAAAGAAGAAAGAAAGAAGTTAGAAAGAAGTAAGAAAGAAGTAAGAAAGAAGTAAGAAAGTAGTATGAAAGTAGTAAGAAAGAAGAAAGAAAGAAGTAAGAAAGAAGATAAAAGAAGTTAGAAAGAAAGAAGTAAGAAAGAAGTAAGAAAGAAGTAAGAAAGAAGTAAGAAAGAATTATGAAAGAAGTAAGAAAGAAGAAAGAGGTAAGACAGAAGTAAGAAAGAAGTAAGAAAGAAGTAAGAAAGAAGTAATAAAGAAGAAAGAAAGAAGTTAGAAAGTAGTAAGAAAGAAGTAAGAAAGAAGAAAGAAGTAAGAAAGAAGTAAGAAAGAAGTAAGAAAGAAAGAATAAAGAAGTAAGAAAGAAGTAAGAAAGAATTAAGAAAGAAGTAAGAAAGAAGTAAGAAAGAAAGAACAAAGAAAGAAGTTAGAAAGAAGTAAGAAAGAAGTAAGAAAGAAGTTAGAAAGAAGTAAGAAAGAAGTAAGAAAGAAGTAAGAAAGAAGTAAGAAAGAAGTAAGAAAGAAAGAATAAAGAAGTAAGAAAGAAGTAAGAAAGAAGTAAGAAAGAAGTAAGAAAGAAAGAAGAAAGAAAGAAGTTAGAAAGAAGTAAGAAAGAAGTAAGAAAGAAGTAAGAAAGTAGTATGAAAGTAGTAAGAAAGAAGAAAGAAAGAAGTAAGAAAGAAGATAAAAGAAGTTAGAAAGAAAGAAGTAAGAAAGAAGTAAGAAAGAAGTAAGAAAGAAGTATGAAAGAAGTAAGAAAGAAGAAAGAGGTAAGACAGAAGTAAGAAAGAAGTAAGAAAGAAGTAAGAAACAAGTAAGAAACAAGTAAGAAAGAAGTAAGAAGGAATGAAGAAAGAAGTAAGAAAGAATTAAGAAAGAAGTAAGAAAGAAAGAAGAAAGAAGTAAGAAAGAAGTAAGAAAGAAAGAAGTAAGAAAGAAGTAAGAAATAAGTAAGAAAGAAGTTAGAAAGAAGTAAGAAAGAAGTAAGAAAGAAGTAAGAAAGAAGTAAGAAAGAAGTAAGAAAGAAAGAAGAAAGAAGTAAGAAAGAAGTAGAGAAAGAAGTATGAAAGAAGTGAGAAAGAAGAAAGAAAGAAGTAAGAAAGAATTAAGAAAGAAGTAAGAAAGAAGAAAGAAAGAGGTAAGAAAGAAGTAAGAAAGAAGTAAGAAAGAAGTAAGAAACAAAGAAGAAAGAAGTAAGAAAGAAGTAAGAAAGAAGTAAGAAAGAAATAAGAAAGAAGAAAGAAAGAAGTAAGAAAGAAGTAAGAAAGAAGTAAGAAAGAAGTAAGAAAGAAACAAGAAAGAAGTAAGAAAGAAGTATGAAAGAAGTAAGAAAGAAGAAAGAAAGAAGTAAGAAAGAAGTAAGAAAGAAGTAATATAGAGTAAGAAAGAAAGAAGAAAGAAGAAAGAAAGAAGTAAGAAAGAAGTAAGAAAGAAGTAAGAAAGAAGTAAGAAAGAAGTAAGAAGGAATGAAGAAAGAAGTAAGAAAGAAGTAAGAAAGAAGTAAGAAAGAAAGAAGAGAGAAGTAAGAAAGGAGTAAGAAAGAAGTAAGAAAGAAGAAGGAAAGAAGTAAGAAAGAAGTAAGAAAGAAGTAAGAAAGAAAGAAGAAAGAAGTAAGAAAGAAGTAAGAATGAAGTAAGAAAGAAGTAAGAAAGATGAAAAAAGAAGTTAGAAAGAAGTAAGAAAGAAGTAAGAAAGAAGTAAGAAATAAGAAAGAAAGAAGTAAGAAAGAAGAAAGAAAGATAGAAGAAAGAAGTAAGAAAGAAGTAAGAAAGAAGTAAGAAAGAAGTAAGAAAGAAGTAAGAAGGAATGAAGAAAGAAGTAAGAAAGAAGTAAGAAAGAAGAAAGAAGTAAGAAAGAAGTAAGAAAGAAAAAAGAAAGAAGAAAGAAAGAAGTAAGAAAGAAGTAAGAAAGAAGTAAGAAAGAAAGAAGAAAGAAGTAAGAAAGAAGTAAGAAAGAAGCAAGAAAGAAGTAAGAAAGAAGAAAGAAAGAGTTACGAAAGAAGATAGAAAGAACTAAAATAGAAGAAAGTTAGAAGTAAGAAAGATGTAAGAAAGAAAGAAGATAGAAGTAAGAAATAAGTAAGAAAGAAGAAAAAAGAAGTTAGAATGAAGTAAGAAAAAAGTAAGAAAGAAGTAAGAAAGAAGAAAGAAAGAAGTAAGAAATAAGTAAGAAAGAATTAAGAAAGAATTAAGAAAGAAGTAAGATAGAAGTAAGAAAGAAGAAAGAAAGAAGTAAGAAAGAAGTAAGAAAGAAGTAAGAAAGAAAGAAGAAAGAAGAAAGAAAGAAGTAAGAAAGAAGTAAGAAAGAATTAAGAAAGAAGTAAGAAAGAAGTAAGAAAGAAGAAGGAATGAAGAAAGAAGTAAGAAAGAAGTAAGAAATAAGTAAGAAAGAAGTAAGAAAGAAAGAAGAAAGAAAGAAGAAAGAAGTAAGAAAGAAGTAAGAAAGAAGTAAGAAAGAAGTAAGAAATAAGAAAAAAGAAGTAAGAATGGAGAAAGAAAGAAGTAAGAAAGAAGTAAGAAAGAAGTAAGAAAGAAGTAAGAAAGAAAGAAGAAAAAAGAAAGAAAGAAGTAAGAAAGAAGTAAGAAAGAAAGAAGAAAGAAGTAAGAAAGAATTAAGAAAGAAGTAAGAAAGAAGTAAGAAAGAAGAAAGAAAGAAGTAAGAAAGAAGTAAGAAAGAAGTAAGAAAGAAGTAAGAAAGAGAGAAGAAAGAAGTAAGAAAGAAGTAAGAAAGAAGTAAGAAAGAATTAAGAAAGAAGTAAGAAAGAAGTAAGAAAGAAAGAAGAAAGTAGTAAGAAAGAAGTAAGAAAGAAAGAAGAAAGAAGAAAGAAGTAAGAAAGAAGAAAGAAAGAAGTGAGAAAGAAGAAAGAAAGAAGTAAGAAAGAAGTAAGAAAGAAGTAAGAAAGTAGTAAGAAAGAAGTAGGAAACAAGTAAGAAAGAAGTAAGAAGGAATGAAGAAAGAAGTAAGAAAGAAGTAAGAAAGAAAGAAGAAAGAAGAAAGAAAGAAGTAAGAAAGAAGTAAGAAAGAAGTAAGAAAGAAGTAAGAAACAAGTAAGAAAGAAGTAAGAAGGAATGAAGAAAGAAGTAAGAAAGAAGTAAGAAAGAAGTAAGAAAGAAAGAAGAAAGAAGTAAGAAAGAAGTAAGAGAGAAGTAAGAAAGAAGAAAGAAAGAAGTAAGAAAGAAGTAAGAAAGAAAGAAGAAAGAAGTAAGAAAGAAGTAAGAAAGAAGTAAGAAAGAAAGAAGTAAGAAAGAAGTAAGAAAGAAGAAAGAAGTAAGGAAGAAGTAAGAAAGAAAGAAGAAAGAAGTAAGAAAGAAAGAAGAAAGAAGAAAGAAGTAAGAAAGAAGTAAGAAAGAAAGAAGAAAGAAGTAAGAAAGAAAGAAGAAAGAAGTATGAAAGAAGTAAGAAAGAAGTAAGAAATAAATAATAAAGAAGAAAGAAAGAAGTAAGAAAGAAGTAAGAAAGAAAGAAGAAAGAAGTAAGAAAGAAAGAAGAAAGAAGTATAAAAGAAGTAAGAAAGAAGTAAGAAAGAAGTAAGAAAGAAGTAAGAAGGCATGAAGAAAGAAGTAAGAAAGAAGTAAGAAAGGATTAAGAAAGAAGTAAGAAAGAAGTAAGAAAGAAAGAAGAAAGAAGAAAGAAAGAAGGAAGAAAGAAGTAAGAAAGAAGTAAGAAAGAAGTAAGAAGGAATGAAGAAAGAAGTAAGAAAGAAGTAAGAAAGAAGTAAGAAAGAAGTAAGAAGGCATGAAGAAAGAAGTAAGAAAGAAGTAAGAAAGGATTAAGAAAGAAGTAAGAAAGAAGTAAGAAAGAAAGAAGAAAGAAGAAAGAAAGAAGTAAGAAAGAAGTAAGAAAGAAGTAAGAAAGAAGTAAGAAAGAAGAAAGAAAGAAGAAAGAAGTAAGAAAGAAGTAAGAAAGAAGTAACAAAGAAGTAAGAAAGAAGAAAAAAGAAGTTAGAATGAAGTATGAAAGTAGAAAGAAAGAAGTAAGAAAGAAGAAAGAGAGAAGTAAGAAAGAAGAAAGAAAGATAGAAGAAAGAAGTAAGAAAGAAGTAAGAAAGAAGTAAGAAAGAAGTAAGAAAGAAGTAAGAAAGAAGTAAGAAAGAAGTAAGAAAGAAGTAAGAAGGAATGAAGAAAGAATTAAGAAAGAATGAAGAAAGAAGAAAGAAAGAAGTAAGTAAGAAGAAAGAAAGAAGTAAGAAAGAAGTAAGAAAGAAGCAAGAAACAAGTAAGAAAGAAGTAAGAAAGAAGTAAGAGAGAAGAAAGAAAGAAGTAAGAAGAAAAAAAGAAGTAAGAAAGAAGTAAGAAAGAAGGAAGAAAGAAGTAAGAAAGAAAGAAGAAAGAAGTAAGAAAGAAGTAAGAAAGAAGTAAGAAAGAAGTACGAAAGAAGTAAGAAAGAAGTAAGAAAGAAAGAAATGAGAAAGAAGTAAGATTGAAGTAAGAAAGAAAAAAGAAGTAAGAAATAAGTAAGAAGGAAGTAAGAAAGAAGTAAGAAAGAAGAAAGAAAGAAGTAAGAAAGAAGTAAGAAAGAAGTAAGAAAGAAGTAAGAAAGAAGTAAGAAAGAAGTAAAAAAGAAGTAATAAAGAAGTAAGAAAGAATTAAGAAAGAAGTAAGAAAGAATTACGAAAAAAGTAAGAAAGAAGTAAGAAAGAAGTAAGAAAGAAAGAAGTAAGAAAGAAGTAAGAAAGAAGTAAGAAAGAAGTAAAAAAGAAGTAATAAAGAAGTAAGAAAGAATTAAGAAAGAAGTAAGAAAGAAGTAAGAAATAAGAAAAAAGAAGTAAGAATGGAGAAAGAAAGAAGTAAGAAAGAAGTAAGAAAGAAGTAAGAAAGAAGTAAGAAAGAAAGAAGAAAAAAGAAAGAAAGAAGTAAGAAAGAAGTAAGAAAGAAAGAAGAAAGAAGTAAGAAAGAATTAAGAAAGAAGTAAGAAAGAAGTAAGAAAGAAGAAAGAAAGAAGTAAGAAAGAAGTAAGAAAGAAGTAAGAAAGAAGTAAGAAAGAGAGAAGAAAGAAGTAAGAAAGAAGTAAGAAAGAAGTAAGAAAGAATTAAGAAAGAAGTAAGAAAGAAGTAAGAAAGAAAGAAGAAAGTAGTAAGAAAGAAGTAAGAAAGAAAGAAGAAAGAAGAAAGAAGTAAGAAAGAAGAAAGAAAGAAGTGAGAAAGAAGAAAGAAAGAAGTAAGAAAGAAGTAAGAAAGAAGTAAGAAAGTAGTAAGAAAGAAGTAGGAAACAAGTAAGAAAGAAGTAAGAAGGAATGAAGAAAGAAGTAAGAAAGAAGTAAGAAAGAAAGAAGAAAGAAGAAAGAAAGAAGTAAGAAAGAAGTAAGAAAGAAGTAAGAAAGAAGTAAGAAACAAGTAAGAAAGAAGTAAGAAGGAATGAAGAAAGAAGTAAGAAAGAAGTAAGAAAGAAGTAAGAAAGAAAGAAGAAAGAAGTAAGAAAGAAGTAAGAGAGAAGTAAGAAAGAAGAAAGAAAGAAGTAAGAAAGAAGTAAGAAAGAAAGAAGAAAGAAGTAAGAAAGAAGTAAGAAAGAAGTAAGAAAGAAAGAAGTAAGAAAGAAGTAAGAAAGAAGAAAGAAGTAAGGAAGAAGTAAGAAAGAAAGAAGAAAGAAGTAAGAAAGAAAGAAGAAAGAAGAAAGAAGTAAGAAAGAAGTAAGAAAGAAAGAAGAAAGAAGTAAGAAAGAAAGAAGAAAGAAGTATGAAAGAAGTAAGAAAGAAGTAAGAAATAAATAATAAAGAAGAAAGAAAGAAGTAAGAAAGAAGTAAGAAAGAAAGAAGAAAGAAGTAAGAAAGAAAGAAGAAAGAAGTATAAAAGAAGTAAGAAAGAAGTAAGAAAGAAGTAAGAAAGAAGTAAGAAGGCATGAAGAAAGAAGTAAGAAAGAAGTAAGAAAGGATTAAGAAAGAAGTAAGAAAGAAGTAAGAAAGAAAGAAGAAAGAAGAAAGAAAGAAGGAAGAAAGAAGTAAGAAAGAAGTAAGAAAGAAGTAAGAAGGAATGAAGAAAGAAGTAAGAAAGAAGTAAGAAAGAAGTAAGAAAGAAGTAAGAAGGCATGAAGAAAGAAGTAAGAAAGAAGTAAGAAAGGATTAAGAAAGAAGTAAGAAAGAAGTAAGAAAGAAAGAAGAAAGAAGAAAGAAAGAAGTAAGAAAGAAGTAAGAAAGAAGTAAGAAAGAAGTAAGAAAGAAGAAAGAAAGAAGAAAGAAGTAAGAAAGAAGTAAGAAAGAAGTAACAAAGAAGTAAGAAAGAAGAAAAAAGAAGTTAGAATGAAGTATGAAAGTAGAAAGAAAGAAGTAAGAAAGAAGAAAGAGAGAAGTAAGAAAGAAGAAAGAAAGATAGAAGAAAGAAGTAAGAAAGAAGTAAGAAAGAAGTAAGAAAGAAGTAAGAAAGAAGTAAGAAAGAAGTAAGAAAGAAGTAAGAAAGAAGTAAGAAGGAATGAAGAAAGAATTAAGAAAGAATGAAGAAAGAAGAAAGAAAGAAGTAAGTAAGAAGAAAGAAAGAAGTAAGAAAGAAGTAAGAAAGAAGCAAGAAACAAGTAAGAAAGAAGTAAGAAAGAAGTAAGAGAGAAGAAAGAAAGAAGTAAGAAGAAAAAAAGAAGTAAGAAAGAAGTAAGAAAGAAGGAAGAAAGAAGTAAGAAAGAAAGAAGAAAGAAGTAAGAAAGAAGTAAGAAAGAAGTAAGAAAGAAGTACGAAAGAAGTAAGAAAGAAGTAAGAAAGAAAGAAATGAGAAAGAAGTAAGATTGAAGTAAGAAAGAAAAAAGAAGTAAGAAATAAGTAAGAAGGAAGTAAGAAAGAAGTAAGAAAGAAGAAAGAAAGAAGTAAGAAAGAAGTAAGAAAGAAGTAAGAAAGAAGTAAGAAAGAAGTAAGAAAGAAGTAAAAAAGAAGTAATAAAGAAGTAAGAAAGAATTAAGAAAGAAGTAAGAAAGAATTACGAAAAAAGTAAGAAAGAAGTAAGAAAGAAGTAAGAAAGAAAGAAGTAAGAAAGAAGTAAGAAAGAAGTAAGAAAGAAGTAAAAAAGAAGTAATAAAGAAGTAAGAAAGAATTAAGAAAGAAGTAAGAAAGAATTACGAAAAAAGTAAGAAAGAAGTAAGAAAGAAGTAAGAAAGAAAGAAGTAAGAAAGAAGTAAGAAATAAGTAAGAAAGAATTTAGAAAGAAGTAAGAAAGAAGTAAGAAAGAAGTAAGAAAGAAGTAAGAAAGAAAGAAGAAAGAAGTAAGAAAGAAGTAGAGAAAGAAGTATGAAAGAAGTGAGAAAGAAGAAAGAAAGAAGTAAGAAAGAATTAAGAAAGAAGTAAGAAAGAAGTTAGAAAGAAGAAAGAAAGAGGTAAGAAAGAAGTAAGAAAGAAGTAAGAAAGAAGTAAGAAAGAAAGAAGAAAGAAGTAAGAAAGAAGTAAGAAAAATGTAAGAAAGAAGTAAGAAAGAAGTAAGAAAGAAGAAAGAAAGAAGTAAGAAAGAAGTAAGAAAGAAGTAAGATAGAGTAAGAAAGAAAGAAGAAAAAAGAAAGAAAGAACTAAGAAAGAACTAAGAAAGAAGTAAGAAAGAAGTAAGAAAGAAGTAAGAAGGAATGAAGAAAGAAGTAAGAAAGAAGTAAGAAAGAAGTAAGAAAGAAGTAAGAAAGAAGTAAGAAAGAAAGAAGAGAGAAGTTAGAAAGAAGTAAGAAAGAAGTAAGAAAGAAGTAAGAAAGAAAGAAGAAAGAAAGAAGTTAGAAAGAAGTAAGAAAGAAGTAAGAAAGAAGTAAGAAAGTAGTATGAAAGTAGTAAGAAAGAAGAAAGAAAGAAGAAAGAAGATAAAAGAAGTTAGAAAGAAAGAAGTAAGAAAGAAGTAAGAAAGAAGTAAGAAAGAATTATGAAAGAAGTAAGAAAGAAGAAAGAGGTAAGACAGAAGTAAGAAAGAAGTAAGAAAGAAGTAAGAAAGAAGTAAGAAAGAAGAAAGAAAGAAGTTAGAAAGTAGTAAGAAAGAAGTAAGTAAGAAGAAAGAAGTAAGAAAGAAGTAAGATAGAAGTAAGAAAGAATGAATAAAGAAGTAAGAAAGAAGTAAGAAAGAATTAAGAAAGAAGTAAGAAAGAAGTAAGAAAGAAAGAACAAAGAAAGAAGTTAGAAAGAAGTAAGAAAGAAGTAAGAAAGAAGTTAGAAAGAAGTAAGAAAGAAGTAAGAAAGAATTAAGAAAGAAGTAAGAAAGAAGTAAGAAAGAAAGAATAAAGAAGTAAGAAAGAAGTAAGAAAGAAGTAAGAAAGAAGTAAGAAAGAAAGAAGAAAGAAAGAAGTTAGAAAGAAGTAAGAAAGAAGTAAGAAAGAAGTAAGAAAGTAGTATGAAAGTAGTAAGAAAGAAGAAAGAAAGAAGTAAGAAAGAAGATAAAAGAAGTTAGAAAGAAAGAAGTAAGAAAGAAGTAAGAAAGAAGTAAGAAAGAAGTATGAAAGAAGTAAGAAAGAAGAAAGAGGTAAGACAGAAGTAAGAAAGAAGTAAGAAAGAAGTAAGAAAGAAAGAAGAAAGAAGAAAGAAAGAAGTAAGAAAGAAGTAAGAAAGAAGTAAGAAAGAAGTAAGAAGTAAGAAAGAAGTAAGAAGGAATGAAGAAAGAAGTAAGAAAGAAGTAAGAAAGAAGTAAGAAAGAAAGAAGAAAGAAGTAAGAAAGAAGTAAGAGAGAAGTAAGAAAGAAGAAAGAAAGAAGTAAGAAAGAAGTAAGAAAGATAGAAGAAAGAAGTAAGAAAGAAGTAAGAAAGAAGTAAGAAAGAAAGAAGTAAGAAAGAAGTAAGAAAGAAGAAAGAAGTAAGGAAGAAGTAAGAAAGAAAGAAGAAAGAAGTAAGAAAGAAAGAAGAAAGAAGAAAGAAGTAAGAAAGAAGTAAGAAAGAAAGAAGAAAGAAGTAAGAAAGAAAGAAGAAAGAAGTATGAAAGAAGTAAGAAAGAAGTAAGAAAGAAATAATAAAGAAGAAAGAAAGAAGTAAGAAAGAAGTAAGAAAGAAAGAAGAAAGAAGTAAGAAAGAAAGAAGAAAGAAGAAAGAAAGAAGTATAAAAGAAGTAAGAAAGAAGTAAGAAAGAAGTAAGAAGGAATGAAGAAAGAAGTAAGAAAGAAGTAAGAAAGAAGTAAGAAAGAAGTAAGAAGGCATGAAGAAAGAAGTAAGAAAGAAGTAAGAAAGGATTAAGAAAGAAGTAAGAAAGAAGTAAGAAAGAAAGAAGAAAGAAGAAAGAAAGAAGTAAGAAAGAAGTAAGAAAGAAGCAAGAAACAAGTAAGAAAGAAGTAAGAAAAAAGTAAGAGAGAAGAAAGAAAGAAGTAAGAAGAAAAAAAGAAGTAAGAAAGAAGTAAGAAAGAAGGAAGAAAGAAGTAAGAAAGAAAGAAGAAAGAAGTAAGAAAGAAGTAAGAAAGAAGTAAGAAAGAAGTACGAAAGAAGTAAGAAAGAAGTAAGAAAGAAAGAAATAAGAAAGAAGTAAGATTGAAGTAAGAAAGAAAAAAGAAGTAAGAAATAAGTAAGAAGGAAGTAAGAAAGAAGTAAGAAAGAAGAAAGAAAGAAGTAAGAAAGAAGTAAGAAAGAAGTAAGAAAGAAGTAAGAAAGAAGTAAGAAAGAAGTAAAAAAGAAGTAATAAAGAAGTAAGAAAGAATTAAGAAAGAAGTAAGAAAGAATTACGAAAAAAGTAAGAAAGAAGTAAGAAAGAAGTAAGAAAGAAAGAAGTAAGAAAGAAGTAAGAAATAAGTAAGAAAGAATTTAGAAAGAAGTAAGAAAGAAGTAAGAAAGAAGTAAGAAAGAAAGAAGAAAGAAGTAAGAAAGAAGTAGAGAAAGAAGTATGAAAGAAGTGAGAAAGAAGAAAGAAAGAAGTAAGAAAGAATTAAGAAAGAAGTAAGAAAGAAGTAAGAAAGAAGAAAGAAAGAGGTAAGAAAGAAGTAAGAAAGAAGTAAGAAAGAAGTAAGAAAGAAAGAAGAAAGAAGTAAGAAAGAAGTAAGAAAGATGTAAGAAAGAAGTAAGAAAGAAGTAAGAAAGAAGAAAGAAAGAAGTAAGAAAGAAGTAAGAAAGAAGTAAGATAGAGTAAGAAAGAAAGAAGAAAAAAGAAAGAAAGAACTAAGAAAGAACTAAGAAAGAAGTAAGAAAGAAGTAAGAAAGAAGTAGGAAGGAATGAAGAAAGAAGTAAGAAAGAAGTAAGAAAGAAGTAAGAAAGAAGTAAGAAAGAAGTAAGAAAGAAAGAAGAGAGAAGTTAGAAAGAAGTAAGAAAGAAGTAAGAAAGAAGTAAGAAAGAAAGAAGAAAGAAAGAAGTTAGAAAGAAGTAAGAAAGAAGTAAGAAAGAAGTAAGAAAGTAGTATGAAAGTAGTAAGAAAGAAGAAAGAAAGAAGAAAGAAGATAAAAGAAGTTAGAAAGAAAGAAGTAAGAAAGAAGTAAGAAAGAAGTAAGAAAGAATTATGAAAGAAGTAAGAAAGAAGAAAGAGGTAAGACAGAAGTAAGAAAGAAGTAAGAAAGAAGTAAGAAAGAAGTAAGAAAGAAGAAAGAAAGAAGTTAGAAAGTAGTAAGAAAGAAGTAAGTAAGAAGAAAGAAGTAAGAAAGAAGTAAGATAGAAGTAAGAAAGAATGAATAAAGAAGTAAGAAAGAAGTAAGAAAGAATTAAGAAAGAAGTAAGAAAGAAGTAAGAAAGAAAGAACAAAGAAAGAAGTTAGAAAGAAGTAAGAAAGAAGTAAGAAAGAAGTTAGAAAGAAGTAAGAAAGAAGTAAGAAAGAATTAAGAAAGAAGTAAGAAAGAAGTAAGAAAGAAAGAATAAAGAAGTAAGAAAGAAGTAAGAAAGAAGTAAGAAAGAAGTAAGAAAGAAAGAAGAAAGAAAGAAGTTAGAAAGAAGTAAGAAAGAAGTAAGAAAGAAGTAAGAAAGTAGTATGAAAGTAGTAAGAAAGAAGAAAGAAAGAAGTAAGAAAGAAGATAAAAGAAGTTAGAAAGAAAGAAGTAAGAAAGAAGTAAGAAAGAAGTAAGAAAGAAGTATGAAAGAAGTAAGAAAGAAGAAAGAGGTAAGACAGAAGTAAGAAAGAAGTAAGAAAGAAGTAAGAAAGAAAGAAGAAAGAAGAAAGAAAGAAGTAAGAAAGAAGTAAGAAAGAAGTAAGAAAGAAGTAAGAAGTAAGAAAGAAGTAAGAAGGAATGAAGAAAGAAGTAAGAAAGAAGTAAGAAAGAAGTAAGAAAGAAAGAAGAAAGAAGTAAGAAAGAAGTAAGAGAGAAGTAAGAAAGAAGAAAGAAAGAAGTAAGAAAGAAGTAAGAAAGATAGAAGAAAGAAGTAAGAAAGAAGTAAGAAAGAAGTAAGAAAGAAAGAAGTAAGAAAGAAGTAAGAAAGAAGAAAGAAGTAAGGAAGAAGTAAGAAAGAAAGAAGAAAGAAGTAAGAAAGAAAGAAGAAAGAAGAAAGAAGTAAGAAAGAAGTAAGAAAGAAAGAAGAAAGAAGTAAGAAAGAAAGAAGAAAGAAGTATGAAAGAAGTAAGAAAGAAGTAAGAAAGAAATAATAAAGAAGAAAGAAAGAAGTAAGAAAGAAGTAAGAAAGAAAGAAGAAAGAAGTAAGAAAGAAAGAAGAAAGAAGAAAGAAAGAAGTATAAAAGAAGTAAGAAAGAAGTAAGAAAGAAGTAAGAAGGAATGAAGAAAGAAGTAAGAAAGAAGTAAGAAAGAAGTAAGAAAGAAGTAAGAAGGCATGAAGAAAGAAGTAAGAAAGAAGTAAGAAAGGATTAAGAAAGAAGTAAGAAAGAAGTAAGAAAGAAAGAAGAAAGAAGAAAGAAAGAAGTAAGAAAGAAGTAAGAAAGAAGTAAGAAAGAAGTAAGAAGGAATGAAGAAAGAAGTAAGAAAGAAGTAAGAAAGAAGTAAGAAAGAAGTAAGAAGGCATGAAGAAAGAAGTAAGAAAGAAGTAAGAAAGGATTAAGAAAGAAGTAAGAAAGAAGTAAGAAAGAAAGAAGAAAGAAGAAAGAAAGAAGTAAGAAAGAAGTAAGAAAGAAGTAAGAAAGAAGTAAGAAAGAAGTAAGAAAGAAAGAAGAAAGAAGTAAGAAAGAAGTAAGAAAGAAGTAACAAAGAAGTAAGAAAGAAGAAAAAAGAAGTTAGAAAGAAGTATGAAAGTAGAAAGAAAGAAGTAAGAAAGAAGAAAGAGAGAAGTAAGAAAGAAGAAAGAAAGATAGAAGAAAGAAGTAAGAAAGAAGTAAGAAAGAAGTAAGAAAGAAGTAAGAAAGAAGTAAGAAAGAAGTAAGAAAGAAGTAAGAAGGAATGAAGAAAGAATTAAGAAAGAATGAAGAAAGAAGAAAGAAAGAAGTAAGTAAGAAGAAAGAAAGAAGTAAGAAAGAAGTAAGAAAGAAGCAAGAAACAAGTAAGAAAGAAGTAAGAAAGAAGTAAGAAAGAAGTAAGAAAGAAATAAGAAAGAAGTAAGAAAGAAGTACGAAAGAAGTAAGAAAGAAGTAAGAAAGAAGTAAGAAAGAAGAAAGAAAGAAGTAAGAAAGAAGAAAGAAGTAAGAAATAAGTAAGAAGGAAGTAAGAAAGAAGTAAGAAAGAAGAAAGAAAGAAGTAAGAAAGAAGTAAGAAAGAAGTAAGAAAGAAGTAAGAAATAAGTAAGAAAGAAGTTAGAAAGAAGTAAGAAAGAAGTAAGAAAGAAGTAAGAAAGAAGTAAGAAAGAAGTAAGACAGAAGTAAGAAAGAAGTAAGAAAGAAAGAAGAAAGAAGTAAGAAAGAAGTAAGAAAGAAGTAAGAAAGAAGTAAGAAAGAAGTAAGAAATAAGTAAGAAAGAAGTTAGAAAGAAGTAAGAAAGAAGTAAGAAAGAAGTAAGAAAGAAGTAAGAAAGAAGTAAGACAGAAGTAAGAAAGAAGTAAGAAAGAAAGAAGAAAGAAGTAAGAAAGAAGTAAGAAAGAAGTAAGAAAGAAGTAAGAAAGAAGTAAGAAAGAAAGAAGAAAGAAGTAAGAAAGAAGTAAGAAAGAAGTAAGAAAGAAGTAAGAAAGAAGTAAGAAAGAAGAAAGAAGTAAGAAAGAAGTAAGAAAGAAGTTAGAAAGAAGTAAGAAAGAAGTAAGAAAGAAGTAAGAAGGAATGAAGAAAGAAGTAAGAAAGAAGTAAGAAAGAAGTAAGAAAGAAGTAAGAAAGAAAGAAGAAAGAAGTAAGAAAGAAGTAAGAGAGAAGTAAGAAAGAAGAAAGAAAGAAGTAAGAAAGAAGTAAGAAAGATAGAAGAAAGAAGTAAGAAAGAAGTAAGAAAGAAGTAAGAAAGAAAGAAGTAAGAAAGAAGTAAGAAAGAAGAAAGAAGTAAGGAAGAAGTAAGAAAGAAAGAAGAAAGAAGTAAGAAAGAAAGAAGAAAGAAGAAAGAAGTAAGAAAGAAGTAAGAAAGAAAGAAGAAAGAAGTAAGAAAGAAAGAAGAAAGAAGTATGAAAGAAGTAAGAAAGAAGTAAGAAAGAAATAATAAAGAAGAAAGAAAGAAGTAAGAAAGAAGTAAGAAAGAAAGAAGAAAGAAGTAAGAAAGAAAGAAGAAAGAAGAAAGAAAGAAGTATAAAAGAAGTAAGAAAGAAGTAAGAAAGAAGTAAGAAGGAATGAAGAAAGAAGTAAGAAAGAAGTAAGAAAGAAGTAAGAAAGAAGTAAGAAGGCATGAAGAAAGAAGTAAGAAAGAAGTAAGAAAGGATTAAGAAAGAAGTAAGAAAGAAGTAAGAAAGAAAGAAGAAAGAAGAAAGAAAGAAGTAAGAAAGAAGTAAGAAAGAAGTAAGAAAGAAGTAAGAAGGAATGAAGAAAGAAGTAAGAAAGAAGTAAGAAAGAAGTAAGAAAGAAGTAAGAAGGCATGAAGAAAGAAGTAAGAAAGAAGTAAGAAAGGATTAAGAAAGAAGTAAGAAAGAAGTAAGAAAGAAAGAAGAAAGAAGAAAGAAAGAAGTAAGAAAGAAGTAAGAAAGAAGTAAGAAAGAAGTAAGAAAGAAGTAAGAAAGAAAGAAGAAAGAATTAAGAAAGAAGTAAGAAAGAAGTAACAAAGAAGTAAGAAAGAAGAAAAAAGAAGTTAGAAAGAAGTATGAAAGTAGAAAGAAAGAAGTAAGAAAGAAGAAAGAGAGAAGTAAGAAAGAAGAAAGAAAGATAGAAGAAAGAAGTAAGAAAGAAGTAAGAAAGAAGTAAGAAAGAAGTAAGAAAGAAGTAAGAAAGAAGTAAGAAAGAAGTAAGAAAGAAGTAAGAAGGAATGAAGAAAGAATTAAGAAAGAATGAAGAAAGAAGAAAGAAAGAAGTAAGTAAGAAGAAAGAAAGAAGTAAGAAAGAAGTAAGAAAGAAGCAAGAAACAAGTAAGAAAGAAGTAAGAAAGAAGTAAGAAAGAAGTAAGAGAGAAGAAAGAAAGAAGTAAGAAGAAAAAAAGAAGTAAGAAAGAAGTAAGAAAGAAGGAAGAAAGAAGTAAGAAAGAAAGAAGAAAGAAGTAAGAAAGAAATAAGAAAGAAGTAAGAAAGAAGTACGAAAGAAGTAAGAAAGAAGTAAGAAAGAAGTAAGAAAGAAGAAAGAAAGAAGTAAGAAAGAAGAAAGAAGTAAGAAATAAGTAAGAAGGAAGTAAGAAAGAAGTAAGAAAGAAGAAAGAAAGAAGTAAGAAAGAAGTAAGAAAGAAGTAAGAAAGAAGTAAGAAATAAGTAAGAAAGAAGTTAGAAAGAAGTAAGAAAGAAGTAAGAAAGAAGTAAGAAAGAAGTAAGAAAGAAGTAAGACAGAAGTAAGAAAGAAGTAAGAAAGAAAGAAGAAAGAAATAAGAAAGAAGTAAGAAAGAAGTAAGAAAGAAGTAAGAAAGAAGTAAGAAAGAAAGAAGAAAGAAGTAAGAAAGAAGTAAGAAAGAAGTAAGAAAGAAGTAAGAAAGAAGTAAGAAAGAAGAAAGAAGTAAGAAAGAAGTAAGAAAGAAGTTAGAAAGAAGTAAGAAAGAAGTAAGAAAGAAGTAAGGAAGAAGTAAGAAAGAAGAAAGAAAGAAGAAAGAAGTAAGAAAGAAGTAATAAAGAAAGAAGAAAGAAGTAAGAAAGAAGTAAGAAAGAAGTAAGAATGAAGAAAAAAGAAGTTAGAATGAAGTAAGAAAGAAGTAAGAAAGAAGAAAGAAAGAAGAAAGAAAGAAGTAAGAAAGAAGTAAGAAAGAAGTAAGAAAGAAGTAAGAAAGAAGTAAGAAAGAAAGAAGAAAGAAGTAAGAAAGAAGTAAGAAAGAAAGAAGAAAGAAGTAAGAAAGAAGTAAGAAAGAAGAAAGAAGTAAGAAAGAAGAAAGAAAGAAGTAAGAAAGAAGTATGAAAGAAGTAAGAAAGAAGAAAGAAAGAAGTAAGAAAGAAGAAAGAAAGAAGTAAGAAAGAAGTAAGAAAGAAAGAAGAAAGAAGTAAGAAAGAAGTAAGAAAGAAGTAAGAAAGGAGAAAAAAGAAGTTAGAAAGAAGTAAGAATGAAGTAAGAAAGAAGTAAGAAAGAAAGAAGCAAGAAAGAAGAAAGAAAGAAGGAAGAAAGAAGTAAGAAGGAGTGAAGAAAGAAGTAAGAAAGAAGTAAGAAAGAAGTAAGAAAGAAGTAAGAAAGAAGTAAGAAAGAAGAAAGAAAGAAGTTAGAAAGTAGTAAGAAAGAAGTAAGAAAGAAGAAAGAAGTAAGAAAGAAGTAAGAAAGAAGTAAGAAAGAAAGAATAAAGAAGTAAGAAAGAAGTAAGAAAGAATTAAGAAAGAAGTAAGAAAGAAGTAAGAAAGAAAGAACAAAGAAAGAAGTTAGAAAGAAGTAAGAAAGAAGTAAGAAAGAAGTAAGAAAGAAAGAAGAAAGAAAGAAGTTAGAAAGAAGTAAGAAAGAAGTAAGAAAGAAGTAAGAAAGTAGTATGAAAGTAGTAAGAAAGAAGAAAGAAAGAAGTAAGAAAGAAGATAAAAGAAGTTAGAAAGAAAGAAGTAAGAAAGAAGTAAGAAAGAAGTAAGAAAGAATTATGAAAGAAGTAAGAAAGAAGAAAGAGGTAAGACAGAAGTAAGAAAGAAGTAAGAAAGAAGAAAGAAAGAAGTTAGAAAGTAGTAAGAAAGAAGTAAGAAAGAAGAAAGAAGTAAGAAAGAAGTAAGAAAGAAGTAAGAAAGAAAGAATAAAGAAGTAAGAAAGAAGTAAGAAAGAATTAAGAAAGAAGTAAGAAAGAAGTAAGAAAGAAAGAACAAAGAAAGAAGTTAGAAAGAAGTAAGAAAGAAGTAAGAAAGAAGTTAGAAAGAAGTAAGAAAGAAGTAAGAAAGAAGTAAGAAAGAAGTAAGAAAGAAGTAAGAAAGAAAGAATAAAGAAGTAAGAAAGAAGTAAGAAAGAAGTAAGAAAGAAAGAAGAAAGAAAGAAGTTAGAAAGAAGTAAGAAAGAAGTAAGAAAGAAGTAAGAAAGTAGTATGAAAGTAGTAAGAAAGAAGAAAGAAAGAAGTAAGAAAGAAGATAAAAGAAGTTAGAAAGAAAGAAGTAAGAAAGAAGTAAGAAAGAAGTAAGAAAGAAGTATGAAAGAAGTAAGAAAGAAGAAAGAGGTAAGACAGAAGTAAGAAAGAAGTAAGAAAGAAGTAAGAAAGAAAGAAGAAAGAAGAAAGAAAGAAGTAAGAAAGAAGTAAGAAAGAAGTAAGAAACAAGTAAGAAACAAGTAAGAAAGAAAGAAGTAAGAAAGAAGTAAGAAAGAAGAAAGAAGTAAGGAAGAAGTAAGAAAGAAAGAAGAAAGAAGTAAGAAAGAAAGAAGAAAGAAGAAAGAAGTAAGAAAGAAGTAAGAAAGAAAGAAGAAAGAAGTATGAAAGAAGTAAGAAAGAAGTAAGAAAGAAATAATAAAGAAGAAAGAAAGAAGTAAGAAAGAAGTAAGAAAGAAAGAAGAAAGAAGTAAGAAAGAAAGAAGAAAGAAGAAAGAAAGAAGTATAAAAGAAGTAAGAAAGAAGTAAGAAAGAAGTAAGAAAGAAGTAAGAAGGCATGAAGAAAGAAGTAAGAAAGAAGTAAGAAAGGATTAAGAAAGAAGTAAGAAAGAAGTAAGAAAGAAAGAAGAAAGAAGAAAGAAAGAAGTAAGAAAGAAGTAAGAAAGAAGTAAGAAAGAAGTAAGAAGGAATGAAGAAAGAAGTAAGAAAGAAGTAAGAAAGAAGTAAGAAAGAAGTAAGAAGGCATGAAGAAAGAAGTAAGAAAGAAGTAAGAAAGGATTAAGAAAGAAGTAAGAAAGAAGTAAGAAAGAAAGAAGAAAGAAGAAAGAAAGAAGTAAGAAAGAAGTAAGAAAGAAGCAAGAAACAAGTAAGAAAGAAGTAAGAAAAAAGTAAGAGAGAAGAAAGAAAGAAGTAAGAAGAAAAAAAGAAGTAAGAAAGAAGTAAGAAAGAAGGAAGAAAGAAGTAAGAAAGAAAGAAGAAAGAAGTAAGAAAGAAGTAAGAAAGAAGTAAGAAAGAAGTACGAAAGAAGTAAGAAAGAAGTAAGAAAGAAAGAAATAAGAAAGAAGTAAGATTGAAGTAAGAAAGAAAAAAGAAGTAAGAAATAAGTAAGAAGGAAGTAAGAAAGAAGTAAGAAAGAAGAAAGAAAGAAGTAAGAAAGAAGTAAGAAAGAAGTAAGAAAGAAGTAAGAAAGAAGTAAGAAAGAAGTAAAAAAGAAGTAATAAAGAAGTAAGAAAGAATTAAGAAAGAAGTAAGAAAGAATTACGAAAAAAGTAAGAAAGAAGTAAGAAAGAAGTAAGAAAGAAAGAAGTAAGAAAGAAGTAAGAAATAAGTAAGAAAGAATTTAGAAAGAAGTAAGAAAGAAGTAAGAAAGAAGTAAGAAAGAAGTAAGAAAGAAAGAAGAAAGAAGTAAGAAAGAAGTAGAGAAAGAAGTATGAAAGAAGTGAGAAAGAAGAAAGAAAGAAGTAAGAAAGAATTAAGAAAGAAGTAAGAAAGAAGTAAGAAAGAAGAAAGAAAGAGGTAAGAAAGAAGTAAGAAAGAAGTAAGAAAGAAGTAAGAAAGAAAGAAGAAAGAAGTAAGAAAGAAGTAAGAAAGATGTAAGAAAGAAGTAAGAAAGAAGTAAGAAAGAAGAAAGAAAGAAGTAAGAAAGAAGTAAGAAAGAAGTAAGATAGAGTAAGAAAGAAAGAAGAAAAAAGAAAGAAAGAACTAAGAAAGAACTAAGAAAGAAGTAAGAAAGAAGTAAGAAAGAAGTAAGAAGGAATGAAGAAAGAAGTAAGAAAGAAGTAAGAAAGAAGTAAGAAAGAAGTAAGAAAGAAGTAAGAAAGAAAGAAGAGAGAAGTTAGAAAGAAGTAAGAAAGAAGTAAGAAAGAAGTAAGAAAGAAAGAAGAAAGAAAGAAGTTAGAAAGAAGTAAGAAAGAAGTAAGAAAGAAGTAAGAAAGTAGTATGAAAGTAGTAAGAAAGAAGAAAGAAAGAAGAAAGAAGATAAAAGAAGTTAGAAAGAAAGAAGTAAGAAAGAAGTAAGAAAGAAGTAAGAAAGAATTATGAAAGAAGTAAGAAAGAAGAAAGAGGTAAGACAGAAGTAAGAAAGAAGTAAGAAAGAAGTAAGAAAGAAGTAAGAAAGAAGAAAGAAAGAAGTTAGAAGTAGTAAGAAAGAAGTAAGTAAGAAGAAAGAAGTAAGAAAGAAGTAAGATAGAAGTAAGAAAGAATGAATAAAGAAGTAAGAAAGAAGTAAGAAAGAATTAAGAAAGAAGTAAGAAAGAAGTAAGAAAGAAAGAACAAAGAAAGAAGTTAGAAAGAAGTAAGAAAGAAGTAAGAAAGAAGTTAGAAAGAAGTAAGAAAGAAGTAAGAAAGAATTAAGAAAGAAGTAAGAAAGAAGTAAGAAAGAAAGAATAAAGAAGTAAGAAAGAAGTAAGAAAGAAGTAAGAAAGAAGTAAGAAAGAAAGAAGAAAGAAAGAAGTTAGAAAGAAGTAAGAAAGAAGTAAGAAAGAAGTAAGAAAGTAGTATGAAAGTAGTAAGAAAGAAGAAAGAAAGAAGTAAGAAAGAAGATAAAAGAAGTTAGAAAGAAAGAAGTAAGAAAGAAGTAAGAAAGAAGTAAGAAAGAAGTATGAAAGAAGTAAGAAAGAAGAAAGAGGTAAGACAGAAGTAAGAAAGAAGTAAGAAAGAAGTAAGAAAGAAAGAAGAAAGAAGAAAGAAAGAAGTAAGAAAGAAGTAAGAAAGAAGTAAGAAAGAAGTAAGAAGTAAGAAAGAAGTAAGAAGGAATGAAGAAAGAAGTAAGAAAGAAGTAAGAAAGAAGTAAGAAAGAAAGAAGAAAGAAGTAAGAAAGAAGTAAGAGAGAAGTAAGAAAGAAGAAAGAAAGAAGTAAGAAAGAAGTAAGAAAGATAGAAGAAAGAAGTAAGAAAGAAGTAAGAAAGAAGTAAGAAAGAAAGAAGTAAGAAAGAAGTAAGAAAGAAGAAAGAAGTAAGGAAGAAGTAAGAAAGAAAGAAGAAAGAAGTAAGAAAGAAAGAAGAAAGAAGAAAGAAGTAAGAAAGAAGTAAGAAAGAAAGAAGAAAGAAGTAAGAAAGAAAGAAGAAAGAAGTATGAAAGAAGTAAGAAAGAAGTAAGAAAGAAATAATAAAGAAGAAAGAAAGAAGTAAGAAAGAAGTAAGAAAGAAAGAAGAAAGAAGTAAGAAAGAAAGAAGAAAGAAGAAAGAAAGAAGTATAAAAGAAGTAAGAAAGAAGTAAGAAAGAAGTAAGAAGGAATGAAGAAAGAAGTAAGAAAGAAGTAAGAAAGAAGTAAGAAAGAAGTAAGAAGGCATGAAGAAAGAAGTAAGAAAGAAGTAAGAAAGGATTAAGAAAGAAGTAAGAAAGAAGTAAGAAAGAAAGAAGAAAGAAGAAAGAAAGAAGTAAGAAAGAAGTAAGAAAGAAGTAAGAAAGAAGTAAGAAGGAATGAAGAAAGAAGTAAGAAAGAAGTAAGAAAGAAGTAAGAAAGAAGTAAGAAGGCATGAAGAAAGAAGTAAGAAAGAAGTAAGAAAGGATTAAGAAAGAAGTAAGAAAGAAGTAAGAAAGAAAGAAGAAAGAAGAAAGAAAGAAGTAAGAAAGAAGTAAGAAAGAAGTAAGAAAGAAGTAAGAAAGAAGTAAGAAAGAAAGAAGAAAGAAGTAAGAAAGAAGTAAGAAAGAAGTAACAAAGAAGTAAGAAAGAAGAAAAAAGAAGTTAGAAAGAAGTATGAAAGTAGAAAGAAAGAAGTAAGAAAGAAGAAAGAGAGAAGTAAGAAAGAAGAAAGAAAGATAGAAGAAAGAAGTAAGAAAGAAGTAAGAAAGAAGTAAGAAAGAAGTAAGAAAGAAGTAAGAAAGAAGTAAGAAAGAAGTAAGAAAGAAGTAAGAAGGAATGAAGAAAGAATTAAGAAAGAATGAAGAAAGAAGAAAGAAAGAAGTAAGTAAGAAGAAAGAAAGAAGTAAGAAAGAAGTAAGAAAGAAGCAAGAAACAAGTAAGAAAGAAGTAAGAAAGAAGTAAGAAAGAAGTAAGAGAGAAGAAAGAAAGAAGTAAGAAGAAAAAAAGAAGTAAGAAAGAAGTAAGAAAGAAGGAAGAAAGAAGTAAGAAAGAAAGAAGAAAGAAGTAAGAAAGAAATAAGAAAGAAGTAAGAAAGAAGTACGAAAGAAGTAAGAAAGAAGTAAGAAAGAAGTAAGAAAGAAGAAAGAAAGAAGTAAGAAAGAAGAAAGAAGTAAGAAATAAGTAAGAAGGAAGTAAGAAAGAAGTAAGAAAGAAGAAAGAAAGAAGTAAGAAAGAAGTAAGAAAGAAGTAAGAAAGAAGTAAGAAATAAGTAAGAAAGAAGTTAGAAAGAAGTAAGAAAGAAGTAAGAAAGAAGTAAGAAAGAAGTAAGAAAGAAGTAAGACAGAAGTAAGAAAGAAGTAAGAAAGAAAGAAGAAAGAAGTAAGAAAGAAGTAAGAAAGAAGTAAGAAAGAAGTAAGAAAGAAGTAAGAAAGAAAGAAGAAAGAAGTAAGAAAGAAGTAAGAAAGAAGTAAGAAAGAAGTAAGAAAGAAGTAAGAAAGAAGAAAGAAGTAAGAAAGAAGTAAGAAAGAAGTTAGAAAGAAGTAAGAAAGAAGTAAGAAAGAAGTAAGAAGGAATGAAGAAAGAAGTAAGAAAGAAGTAAGAAAGAAGTAAGAAAGAAGTAAGAAAGAAAGAAGAAAGAAGTAAGAAAGAAGTAAGAGAGAAGTAAGAAAGAAGAAAGAAAGAAGTAAGAAAGAAGTAAGAAAGATAGAAGAAAGAAGTAAGAAAGAAGTAAGAAAGAAGTAAGAAAGAAAGAAGTAAGAAAGAAGTAAGAAAGAAGAAAGAAGTAAGGAAGAAGTAAGAAAGAAAGAAGAAAGAAGTAAGAAAGAAAGAAGAAAGAAGAAAGAAGTAAGAAAGAAGTAAGAAAGAAAGAAGAAAGAAGTAAGAAAGAAAGAAGAAAGAAGTATGAAAGAAGTAAGAAAGAAGTAAGAAAGAAATAATAAAAAAGAAAGAAAGAAGTAAGAAAGAAGTAAGAAAGAAAGAAGAAAGAAGTAAGAAAGAAAGAAGAAAGAAGAAAGAAAGAAGTATAAAAGAAGTAAGAAAGAAGTAAGAAAGAAGTAAGAAGGAATGAAGAAAGAAGTAAGAAAGAAGTAAGAAAGAAGTAAGAAAGAAGTAAGAAGGCATGAAGAAAGAAGTAAGAAAGAAGTAAGAAAGGATTAAGAAAGAAGTAAGAAAGAAGTAAGAAAGAAAGAAGAAAGAAGAAAGAAAGAAGTAAGAAAGAAGTAAGAAAGAAGTAAGAAAGAAGTAAGAAGGAATGAAGAAAGAAGTAAGAAAGAAGTAAGAAAGAAGTAAGAAAGAAGTAAGAAGGCATGAAGAAAGAAGTAAGAAAGAAGTAAGAAAGGATTAAGAAAGAAGTAAGAAAGAAGTAAGAAAGAAAGAAGAAAGAAGAAAGAAAGAAGTAAGAAAGAAGTAAGAAAGAAGTAAGAAAGAAGTAAGAAAGAAGTAAGAAAGAAAGAAGAAAGAATTAAGAAAGAAGTAAGAAAGAAGTAACAAAGAAGTAAGAAAGAAGAAAAAAGAAGTTAGAAAGAAGTATGAAAGTAGAAAGAAAGAAGTAAGAAAGAAGAAAGAGAGAAGTAAGAAAGAAGAAAGAAAGATAGAAGAAAGAAGTAAGAAAGAAGTAAGAAAGAAGTAAGAAAGAAGTAAGAAAGAAGTAAGAAAGAAGTAAGAAAGAAGTAAGAAAGAAGTAAGAAGGAATGAAGAAAGAATTAAGAAAGAATGAAGAAAGAAGAAAGAAAGAAGTAAGTAAGAAGAAAGAAAGAAGTAAGAAAGAAGTAAGAAAGAAGCAAGAAACAAGTAAGAAAGAAGTAAGAAAGAAGTAAGAAAGAAGTAAGAGAGAAGAAAGAAAGAAGTAAGAAGAAAAAAAGAAGTAAGAAAGAAGTAAGAAAGAAGGAAGAAAGAAGTAAGAAAGAAAGAAGAAAGAAGTAAGAAAGAAATAAGAAAGAAGTAAGAAAGAAGTACGAAAGAAGTAAGAAAGAAGTAAGAAAGAAGTAAGAAAGAAGAAAGAAAGAAGTAAGAAAGAAGAAAGAAGTAAGAAATAAGTAAGAAGGAAGTAAGAAAGAAGTAAGAAAGAAGAAAGAAAGAAGTAAGAAAGAAGTAAGAAAGAAGTAAGAAAGAAGTAAGAAATAAGTAAGAAAGAAGTTAGAAAGAAGTAAGAAAGAAGTAAGAAAGAAGTAAGAAAGAAGTAAGAAAGAAGTAAGACAGAAGTAAGAAAGAAGTAAGAAAGAAAGAAGAAAGAAATAAGAAAGAAGTAAGAAAGAAGTAAGAAAGAAGTAAGAAAGAAGTAAGAAAGAAAGAAGAAAGAAGTAAGAAAGAAGTAAGAAAGAAGTAAGAAAGAAGTAAGAAAGAAGTAAGAAAGAAGAAAGAAGTAAGAAAGAAGTAAGAAAGAAGTTAGAAAGAAGTAAGAAAGAAGTAAGAAAGAAGTAAGGAAGAAGTAAGAAAGAAGAAAGAAAGAAGAAAGAAGTAAGAAAGAAGTAATAAAGAAAGAAGAAAGAAGTAAGAAAGAAGTAAGAAAGAAGTAAGAATGAAGAAAAAAGAAGTTAGAATGAAGTAAGAAAGAAGTAAGAAAGAAGAAAGAAAGAAGAAAGAAAGAAGTAAGAAAGAAGTAAGAAAGAAGTAAGAAAGAAGTAAGAAAGAAGTAAGAAAGAAAGAAGAAAGAAGTAAGAAAGAAGTAAGAAAGAAAGAAGAAAGAAGTAAGAAAGAAGTAAGAAAGAAGAAAGAAGTAAGAAAGAAGAAAGAAAGAAGTAAGAAAGAAGTATGAAAGAAGTAAGAAAGAAGAAAGAAAGAAGTAAGAAAGAAGAAAGAAAGAAGTAAGAAAGAAGTAAGAAAGAAAGAAGAAAGAAGTAAGAAAGAAGTAAGAAAGAAGTAAGAAAGGAGAAAAAAGAAGTTAGAAAGAAGTAAGAATGAAGTAAGAAAGAAGTAAGAAAGAAAGAAGCAAGAAAGAAGAAAGAAAGAAGGAAGAAAGAAGTAAGAAGGAGTGAAGAAAGAAGTAAGAAAGAAGTAAGAAAGAAGTAAGAAAGAAGTAAGAAAGAAGTAAGAAAGAAGAAAGAAAGAAGTTAGAAAGTAGTAAGAAAGAAGTAAGAAAGAAGAAAGAAGTAAGAAAGAAGTAAGAAAGAAGTAAGAAAGAAAGAATAAAGAAGTAAGAAAGAAGTAAGAAAGAATTAAGAAAGAAGTAAGAAAGAAGTAAGAAAGAAAGAACAAAGAAAGAAGTTAGAAAGAAGTAAGAAAGAAGTAAGAAAGAAGTAAGAAAGAAAGAAGAAAGAAAGAAGTTAGAAAGAAGTAAGAAAGAAGTAAGAAAGAAGTAAGAAAGTAGTATGAAAGTAGTAAGAAAGAAGAAAGAAAGAAGTAAGAAAGAAGATAAAAGAAGTTAGAAAGAAAGAAGTAAGAAAGAAGTAAGAAAGAAGTAAGAAAGAATTATGAAAGAAGTAAGAAAGAAGAAAGAGGTAAGACAGAAGTAAGAAAGAAGTAAGAAAGAAGAAAGAAAGAAGTTAGAAAGTAGTAAGAAAGAAGTAAGAAAGAAGAAAGAAGTAAGAAAGAAGTAAGAAAGAAGTAAGAAAGAAAGAATAAAGAAGTAAGAAAGAAGTAAGAAAGAATTAAGAAAGAAGTAAGAAAGAAGTAAGAAAGAAAGAACAAAGAAAGAAGTTAGAAAGAAGTAAGAAAGAAGTAAGAAAGAAGTAAGAAAGAAGTAAGAAAGAAGTAAGAAAGAAAGAATAAAGAAGTAAGAAAGAAGTAAGAAAGAAGTAAGAAAGAAGTAAGAAAGAAAGAAGAAAGAAAGAAGTTAGAAAGAAGTAAGAAAGAAGTAAGAAAGAAGTAAGAAAGTAGTATGAAAGTAGTAAGAAAGAAGAAAGAAAGAAGTAAGAAAGAAGATAAAAGAAGTTAGAAAGAAAGAAGTAAGAAAGAAGTAAGAAAGAAGTAAGAAAGAAGTATGAAAGAAGTAAGAAAGAAGAAAGAGGTAAGACAGAAGTAAGAAAGAAGTAAGAAAGAAGTAAGAAAGAAAGAAGAAAGAAGAAAGAAAGAAGTAAGAAAGAAGTAAGAAAGAAGTAAGAAACAAGTAAGAAACAAGTAAGAAAGAAAGAAGTAAGAAAGAAGTAAGAAAGAAGAAAGAAGTAAGGAAGAAGTAAGAAAGAAAGAAGAAAGAAGTAAGAAAGAAAGAAGAAAGAAGAAAGAAGTAAGAAAGAAGTAAGAAAGAAAGAAGAAAGAAGTATGAAAGAAGTAAGAAAGAAGTAAGAAAGAAATAATAAAGAAGAAAGAAAGAAGTAAGAAAGAAGTAAGAAAGAAAGAAGAAAGAAGTAAGAAAGAAAGAAGAAAGAAGAAAGAAAGAAGTATAAAAGAAGTAAGAAAGAAGTAAGAAAGAAGTAAGAAAGAAGTAAGAAGGCATGAAGAAAGAAGTAAGAAAGAAGTAAGAAAGGATTAAGAAAGAAGTAAGAAAGAAGTAAGAAAGAAAGAAGAAAGAAGAAAGAAAGAAGTAAGAAAGAAGTAAGAAAGAAGTAAGAAAGAAGTAAGAAGGAATGAAGAAAGAAGTAAGAAAGAAGTAAGAAAGAAGTAAGAAAGAAGTAAGAAGGCATGAAGAAAGAAGTAAGAAAGAAGTAAGAAAGGATTAAGAAAGAAGTAAGAAAGAAGTAAGAAAGAAAGAAGAAAGAAGAAAGAAAGAAGTAAGAAAGAAGTAAGAAAGAAGTAAGAAAGAAGTAAGAAAGAAGTAAGAAAGAAAGAAGAAAGAAGTAAGAAAGAAGTAAGAAAAAAGTAAGAAAGAAGTAAGAAAGAAGAAAAAAGAAGTTAGAAAGAAGTATGAAAGTAGAAAGAAAGAAGTAAGAAAGAAGAAAGAGAGAAGTAAGAAAGAAGAAAGAAAGATAGAAGAAAGAAGTAAGAAAGAAGTAAGAAAGAAGTAAGAAAGAAGTAAGAAAGAAGTAAGAAAGAAGTAAGAAAGAAGTAAGAAGGAATGAAGAAAGAATTAAGAAAGAATGAAGAAAGAAGAAAGAAAGAAGTAAGTAAGAAGAAAGAAAGAAGTAAGAAAGAAGTAAAAAAGAAGCAAGAAACAAGTAAGAAAGAAGTAAGAAAGAAGTAAGAAAGAAGTAAGAGAGAAGAAAGAAAGAAGTAAGAAAGAAGAAAGAAGTAAGAAATAAGTAAGAAGAAAGTAAGAAAGAAGTAAGAAAGAAGAAAGAAGTAAGAAATAAGTAAGAAGGAAGTAAGAAAGAAGTAAGAAAGAAGAAAGAAAGAAGTAAGAACGAAGTAAGAAAGAAGTAAGAAAGAAGTAAGAAATAAGTAAGAAAGAAGTTAGAAAGAAGTAAGAAAGAAGTAAGAAAGAAGTAAGAAAGAAGTAAGAAAGAAGTAAGAAAGAAAGAAGAAAGAAGTAAGAAAGAAGTAGAGAAAGAAGTATGAAAGAAGTGAGAAAGAAGAAAGAAAGAAGTAAGAAAGAAGTAAGAAAGAAGTAAGAAAGAAGTAAGAAAGAAGAAAGAAAGAAGTAAGAAAGAAGTAAGAAAGAAGTAAGATAGAGTAAGAAAGAAAGAAGAAAAAAGAAAGAAAGAACTAAGAAAGAAGTAAGAAAGAAGTAAGAAAGAAGTAAGAAAGAAGAAGGAAAGAAGTAAGAAAGAAGTAAGAAAGAAGTAAGAAAGAAGTAAGAAAGAAGTAAGAAAGAAGTAAGAAAGAAAGAAGAAAGAAGTAAGAAAGAAGTAAGAAAGAAGTAAGAAAGAAGTAAGAAAGAAGTAAGAAAGAAGTAAAAAAGAAGTAAGAAAGAAGTAAGAAAGAATTAAGAAAGAAGAAAGAATTACGAAAAAAGTAAGAAAGAAGTAAGAAAGAAGTAAGAAAGAAAGAAGTAAGAAAGAAGTAAGAAATAAGTAAGAAAGAAGTTAGAAAGAAGTAAGAAAGAAGTAAGAAAGAAGTAAGAAAGAAGTAAGAAAGAAGTAAGAAAGAAAGAAGAAAGAAGTAAGAAAGAAGTAGAGAAAGAAGTATGAAAGAAGTGAGAAAGAAGAAAGAAAGAAGTAAGAAAGAATTAAGAAAGAAGTAAGAAAGAAGAAAGAAAGAGGTAAGAAAGAAGTAAGAAAGAAGTAAGAAAGAAGTAAGAAACAAAGAAGAAAGACGTAAGAAAGAAGTAAGAAAGAAGTAAGAAAGAAATAAGAAAGAAGAAAGAAAGAAGTAAGAAAGAAGTAAGAAAGAAGTAAGAAAGAAGTAAGAAAGAAACAAGAAAGAAGTAAGAAAGAAGTATGAAAGAAGTAAGAAAGAAGAAAGAAAGAAGTAAGAAAGAAGTAAGAAAGAAGTAATATAGAGTAAGAAAGAAAGAAGAAAGAAGAAAGAAAGAAGTAAGAAAGAAGTAAGAAAGAAGTAAGAAAGAAGTAAGAAAGAAGTAAGAAGGAATGAAGAAAGAAGTAAGAAAGAAGTAAGAAAGAAGTAAGAAAGAAAGAAGAGAGAAGTAAGAAAGAAGTAAGAAAGAAGTAAGAAAGAAGAAGGAAAGAAGTAAGAAAGAAGTAAGAAAGAAGTAAGAAAGAAAGAAGAAAGAAGGAAGAAAGAAGTAAGAAAGAAGTAAGAAAGAAGTAAGAAAGATGAAAAAAGAAGTTAGAAAGAAGTAAGAAAGAAGTAAGAAAGAAGTAAGAAATAAGAAAGAAAGAAGTAAGAAAGAAGAAAGAAAGATAGAAGAAAGAAGTAAGAAAGAAGTAAGAAAGAAGTAAGAAAGAAGTAAGAAAGAAGTAAGAAGGAATGAAGAAAGAAGTAAGAAAGAAGTTAGAAAGAAGAAAGAAGTAAGAAAGAAGTAAGAAAGAAGAAAGAAAGAAGAAAGAAAGAAGTAAGAAAGAAGTAAGAAAGAAGTAAGAAAGAAGTAAGAAAGAAGCAAGAAAGAAGTAAGAAAGGAGAAAGAGTTACGAAAGAAGATAGAAAGAACTAAAATAGAAGAAAGTTAGAAGTAAGAAAGATGTAAGAAAGAAAGAAGATAGAAGTAAGAAATAAGTAAGAAAGAAGAAAAAAGAAGTTAGAATGAAGTAAGAAAAAAGTAAGAAAGAAGTAAGAAAGAAGAAAGAAAGAAGTAAGAAATAAGTAAGAAAGAATTAAGAAAGAATTAAGAAAGAAGTAAGATAGAAGTAAGAAAGAAGAAAGAAAGAAGTAAGAAAGAAGTAAGAAAGAAGTAAGAAAGAAAGAAGAAAGAAGAAAGAAAGAAGTAAGAAAGAAGTAAGAAAGAATTAAGAAAGAAGTAAGAAAGAAGTAAGAAAGAAGAAGGAATGAAGAAAGAAGTAAGAAAGAAGTAAGAAATAAGTAAGAAAGAAGTAAGAAAGAAAGAAGAAATAAAGAAGAAAGAAGTAAGAAAGAAGTAAGAAAGAAGTAAGAAAGAAGTAAGAAATAAGAAAAAAGAAGTAAGAATGGAGAAAGAAAGAAGTAAGAAAGAAGTAAGAAAGAAGTAAGAAAGAAGTAAGAAAGAAAGAAGAAAAAAGAAAGAAAGAAGTAAGAAAGAAGTAAGAAAGAAAGAAGAAAGAAGTAAGAAAGAATTAAGAAAGAAGTAAGAAAGAAGTAAGAAAGAAGAAAGAAAGAAGTAAGAAAGAAGTAAGAAAGAAGTAAGAAAGAAGTAAGAAAGAAGTAAGAAAGAGAGAAGAAAGAAGTAAGAAAGAAGTAAGAAAGAAGTAAGAAAGAATTAAGAAAGAAGTAAGAAAGAAGTAAGAAAGAAAGAAGAAAGAAGTAAGAAAGAAGTAAGAAAGAAAGAAGAAAGAAGAAAGAAGTAAGAAAGAAGAAAGAAAGAAGTGAGAAAGAAGAAAGAAAGAAGTAAGAAAGAAGTAAGAAAGAAGTAAGAAAGTAGTAAGAAAGAAGTAAGAAAGAAAGAAAGAAGTAAGAAAGAAGTAAGAAAGAAGTAAGAAATAAGAAAGAAAGAAGTAGGAAACAAGTAAGAAAGAAGTAAGAAGGAATGAAGAAAGAAGTAAGAAAGAAGTAAGAAAGAAAGAAGAAAGAAGAAAGAAAGAAGTAAGAAAGAAGTAAGAAAGAAGTAAGAAAGAAGTAAGAAACAAGTAAGAAAGAAGTAAGAAGGAATGAAGAAAGAAGTAAGAAAGAAGTAAGAAAGAAGTAAGAAAGAAAGAAGAAAGAAGTAAGAAAGAAGTAAGAGAGAAGTAAGAAAGAAGAAAGAAAGAAGTAAGAAAGAAGTAAGAAAGAAAGAAGAAAGAAGTAAGAAAGAAGTAAGAAAGAAGTAAGAAAGAAAGAAGTAAGAAAGAAGTAAGAAAGAAGAAAGAAGTAAGGAAGAAGTAAGAAAGAAAGAAGAAAGAAGTAAGAAAGAAAGAAGAAAGAAGAAAGAAGTAAGAAAGAAGTAAGAAAGAAAGAAGAAAGAAGTAAGAAAGAAAGAAGAAAGAAGTATGAAAGAAGTAAGAAAGAAGTAAGAAATAAATAATAAAGAAGAAAGAAAGAAGTAAGAAAGAAGTAAGAAAGAAAGAAGAAAGAAGTAAGAAAGAAAGAAGAAAGAAGTATAAAAGAAGTAAGAAAGAAGTAAGAAAGAAGTAAGAAAGAAGTAAGAAGGCATGAAGAAAGAAGTAAGAAAGAAGTAAGAAAGGATTAAGAAAGAAGTAAGAAAGAAGTAAGAAAGAAAGAAGAAAGAAGAAAGAAAGAAGGAAGAAAGAAGTAAGAAAGAAGTAAGAAAGAAGTAAGAAGGAATGAAGAAAGAAGTAAGAAAGAAGTAAGAAAGAAGTAAGAAAGAAGTAAGAAGGCATGAAGAAAGAAGTAAGAAAGAAGTAAGAAAGGATTAAGAAAGAAGTAAGAAAGAAGTAAGAAAGAAAGAAGAAAGAAGAAAGAAAGAAGTAAGAAAGAAGTAAGAAAGAAGTAAGAAAGAAGTAAGAAAGAAGAAAGAAAGAAGAAAGAAGTAAGAAAGAAGTAAGAAAGAAGTAACAAAGAAGTAAGAAAGAAGAAAAAAGAAGTTAGAATGAAGTATGAAAGTAGAAAGAAAGAAGTAAGAAAGAAGAAAGAGAGAAGTAAGAAAGAAGAAAGAAAGATAGAAGAAAGAAGTAAGAAAGAAGTAAGAAAGAAGTAAGAAAGAAGTAAGAAAGAAGTAAGAAAGAAGTAAGAAAGAAGTAAGAAGGAATGAAGAAAGAATTAAGAAAGAATGAAGAAAGAAGAAAGAAAGAAGTAAGTAAGAAGAAAGAAAGAAGTAAGAAAGAAGTAAGAAAGAAGCAAGAAACAAGTAAGAAAGAAGTAAGAAAGAAGTAAGAGAGAAGAAAGAAAGAAGTAAGAAGAAAAAAAGAAGTAAGAAAGAAGTAAGAAAGAAGGAAGAAAGAAGTAAGAAAGAA
The DNA here is from genome assembly GCF_036013475.1 of Columba livia. Taxonomy (NCBI): domain Eukaryota; kingdom Metazoa; phylum Chordata; class Aves; order Columbiformes; family Columbidae; genus Columba; species Columba livia. The sequence continues at coordinate 77,284 of NW_027043111.1, forward strand.
AGAAGAAAGAAGTAAGAAAGAAGTAAGAAAGAAGTAAGAAAGAAGTACGAAAGAAGTAAGAAAGAAGTAAGAAAGAAAGAAATGAGAAAGAAGTAAGATTGAAGTAAGAAAGAAAAAAGAAGTAAGAAATAAGTAAGAAGGAAGTAAGAAAGAAGTAAGAAAGAAGAAAGAAAGAAGTAAGAAAGAAGTAAGAAAGAAGTAAGAAAGAAGTAAGAAAGAAGTAAGAAAGAAGTAAAAAAGAAGTAATAAAGAAGTAAGAAAGAATTAAGAAAGAAGTAAGAAAGAATTACGAAAAAAGTAAGAAAGAAGTAAGAAAGAAGTAAGAAAGAAAGAAGTAAGAAAGAAGTAAGAAATAAGTAAGAAAGAATTTAGAAAGAAGTAAGAAAGAAGTAAGAAAGAAGTAAGAAAGAAGTAAGAAAGAAAGAAGAAAGAAGTAAGAAAGAAGTAGAGAAAGAAGTATGAAAGAAGTGAGAAAGAAGAAAGAAAGAAGTAAGAAAGAATTAAGAAAGAAGTAAGAAAGAAGTAAGAAAGAAGAAAGAAAGAGGTAAGAAAGAAGTAAGAAAGAAGTAAGAAAGAAGTAAGAAAGAAAGAAGAAAGAAGTAAGAAAGAAGTAAGAAAGAAGTAAGAAAGAAGTAAGAAAGAAGTAAGAAAGAAGAAAGAAAGAAGTAAGAAAGAAGTAAGAAAGAAGTAAGATAGAGTAAGAAAGAAAGAAGAAAAAAGAAAGAAAGAACTAAGAAAGAACTAAGAAAGAAGTAAGAAAGAAGTAAGAAAGAAGTAAGAAGGAATGAAGAAAGAAGTAAGAAAGAAGTAAGAAAGAAGTAAGAAAGAAGTAAGAAAGAAAGAAGAGAGAAGTAAGAAAGAAGTAAGAAAGAAGTAAGAAAGAAGAAGGAAAGAAGTAAGAAAGAAGTAAGAAAGAAGTAAGAAAGAAGTAAGAAAGAAGTAAGAAAGAAGTAAGAAAGAAAGAAGAAAGAAGTAAGAAAGAAGTAAGAAAGAAGTAAGAAAGAAGTAAGAAAGAAGTAAGAAAGAAGTAAAAAAGAAGTAAGAAAGAAGTAAGAAAGAATTAAGAAAGAAGAAAGAATTACGAAAAAAGTAAGAAAGAAGTAAGAAAGAAGTAAGAAAGAAAGAAGTAAGAAAGAAGTAAGAAATAAGTAAGAAAGAAGTTAGAAAGAAGTAAGAAAGAAGTAAGAAAGAAGTAAGAAAGAAGTAAGAAAGAAGTAAGAAAGAAAGAAGAAAGAAGTAAGAAAGAAGTAGAGAAAGAAGTATGAAAGAAGTGAGAAAGAAGAAAGAAAGAAGTAAGAAAGAATTGAGAAAGAAGTAAGAAAGAAGAAAGAAAGAGGTAAGAAAGAAGTAAGAAAGAAGTAAGAAAGAAAGAAGAAAGAAGTAAGAAAGAAGTAAGAAAGAAGTAAGAAAGAAGTAAGAAAGAAGAAAGAAAGAAGTAAGAAAGAAGTAAGAAAGAAGTAAGAAAGAAGTAAGAAAGAAAGAAGAAAGAAGTAAGAAACAAGTATGAAAGAAGTAAGAAAGAAGAAAGAAAGAAGTAAGAAAGAAGTAAGAAAGAAGTAATATAGAGTAAGAAATAAAGAAGAAAGAAGAAAGAAAGAAGTAAGAAAGAAGTAAGAAAGAAGTAAGAAAGAAGTAAGAAAGAAGTAAGAAAGAAGTAAGAAAGATGAAAAAAGAAGTTAGAAAGAAGTAAGAAAGAAGTAAGAAAGAAGTAAGAAATAAGAAAGAAAGAAGTAAGAAAGAAGAAAGAAAGATAGAAGAAAGAAGTAAGAAAGAAGTAAGAATGAAGAAAGAAAGAAGAAAGAAAGAAGTAAGAAAGAAGTAAGAAAGAAGTAAGAAAGAAAGAAGAAAGAAGTAAGAAAGAAGTAAGAAAGAAGCAAGAAAGAAGTAAGAAAGAAGAAAGAAAGAGTTAAGAAAGAAGATAGACAGAACTAAAATAGAAGAAAGTTAGAAGTAAGAAAGATGTAAGAAAGAAAGAAGAAAGAAGTAAGAAATAAGTAAGAAAGAAGAAAAAAGAAGTTAGAATGAAGTAAGAAAGAAGTAAGAAAGAAGTAAGAAAGAAGTAAGAAAGAAGTAAGAAAGAAGTAAGAAAGAAGTAAGAAAGAAAGAAGAAAGAAGTAAGAAAGAAGTAAGAAAGAAAGAAGAAAGAAGTAAGAAAGAAGTAAGAAAGAAGAAAGAAAGAAGTGAGAAAGAAGAAAGAAAGAAGTAAGAAAGAAGTAAGAAAGAAGTAAGAAAGTAGTAAGAAAGAAGTAAGAAAGAAAGAAAGAAGTAAGAAAGAAGTAAGAAAGAAGTAAGAAATAAGAAAGAAAGAAGTAAGAAAGAAGAAAGAAAGAAGTAAGAAAGAAGTAAGAAAGAAAGAAGAAAGAAGTAAGAAAGAAGTAAGAAAGAAGTAAGAAAGGAGAAAAAAGAAGTTAGAAAGAAGTAAGAAAGAAGTAAGAAAGAAGTAAGAAAGAAAGAAGTAAGAAAGAAGAAAGAAAGAAAGAAGAAAGAAGTAAGAAAGAAGTAAGAAAGAAGTAAGAAAGAAGTAAGAAAGAAGTAAGAAAGAAGAAAGAAAGAAGTAAGAAAGAAGTAAGAAAGAAGTAAGATAGAGTAAGAAAGAAAGAAGAAAAAAGAAAGAAAGAACTAAGAAAGAACTAAGAAAGAAGTAAGAAAGAAGTAAGAAAGAAGTAAGAAGGAATGAAGAAAGAAGTAAGAAAGAAGTAAGAAAGAAGTAAGAAAGAAGTAAGAAAGAAAGAAGAGAGAAGTAAGAAAGAAGTAAGAAAGAAGTAAGAAAGAAGAAGGAAAGAAGTAAGAAAGAAGTAAGAAAGAAGTAAGAAAGAAGTAAGAAAGAAGTAAGAAAGAAGTAAGAAAGAAAGAAGAAAGAAGTAAGAAAGAAGTAAGAAAGAAGTAAGAAAGAAGTAAGAAAGAAGTAAGAAAGAAGTAAAAAAGAAGTAAGAAAGAAGTAAGAAAGAATTAAGAAAGAAGAAAGAATTACGAAAAAAGTAAGAAAGAAGTAAGAAAGAAGTAAGAAAGAAAGAAGTAAGAAAGAAGTAAGAAATAAGTAAGAAAGAAGTTAGAAAGAAGTAAGAAAGAAGTAAGAAAGAAGTAAGAAAGAAGTAAGAAAGAAGTAAGAAAGAAAGAAGAAAGAAGTAAGAAAGAAGTAGAGAAAGAAGTATGAAAGAAGTGAGAAAGAAGAAAGAAAGAAGTAAGAAAGAATTGAGAAAGAAGTAAGAAAGAAGAAAGAAAGAGGTAAGAAAGAAGTAAGAAAGAAGTAAGAAAGAAAGAAGAAAGAAGTAAGAAAGAAGTAAGAAAGAAGTAAGAAAGAAGTAAGAAAGAAGAAAGAAAGAAGTAAGAAAGAAGTAAGAAAGAAGTAAGAAAGAAGTAAGAAAGAAAGAAGAAAGAAGTAAGAAACAAGTATGAAAGAAGTAAGAAAGAAGAAAGAAAGAAGTAAGAAAGAAGTAAGAAAGAAGTAATATAGAGTAAGAAAGAAAGAAGAAAGAAGAAAGAAAGAAGTAAGAAAGAAGTAAGAAAGAAGTAAGAAAGAAGTAAGAAAGAAGTAAGAAAGAAGTAAGAAAGATGAAAAAAGAAGTTAGAAAGAAGTAAGAAAGAAGTAAGAAAGAAGTAAGAAATAAGAAAGAAAGAAGTAAGAAAGAAGAAAGAAAGATAGAAGAAAGAAGTAAGAAAGAAGTAAGAATGAAGAAAGAAAGAAGAAAGAAAGAAGTAAGAAAGAAGTAAGAAAGAAGTAAGAAAGAAAGAAGAAAGAAGTAAGAAAGAAGTAAGAAAGAAGCAAGAAAGAAGTAAGAAAGAAGAAAGAAAGAGTTAAGAAAGAAGATAGACAGAACTAAAATAGAAGAAAGTTAGAAGTAAGAAAGATGTAAGAAAGAAAGAAGAAAGAAGTAAGAAATAAGTAAGAAAGAAGAAAAAAGAAGTTAGAATGAAGTAAGAAAGAAGTAAGAAAGAAGTAAGAAAGAAGTAAGAAAGAAGTAAGAAAGAAGTAAGAAAGAAGTAAGAAAGAAAGAAGAAAGAAGTAAGAAAGAAGTAAGAAAGAAAGAAGAAAGAAGTAAGAAAGAAGTAAGAAAGAAGAAAGAAAGAAGTGAGAAAGAAGAAAGAAAGAAGTAAGAAAGAAGTAAGAAAGAAGTAAGAAAGTAGTAAGAAAGAAGTAAGAAAGAAAGAAAGAAGTAAGAAAGAAGTAAGAAAGAAGTAAGAAATAAGAAAGAAAGAAGTAAGAAAGAAGAAAGAAAGAAGTAAGAAAGAAGTAAGAAAGAAAGAAGAAAGAAGTAAGAAAGAAGTAAGAAAGAAGTAAGAAAGGAGAAAAAAGAAGTTAGAAAGAAGTAAGAAAGAAGTAAGAAAGAAGTAAGAAAGAAAGAAGTAAGAAAGAAGAAAGAAAGAAAGAAGAAAGAAGTAAGATGGAGTGAAGAAAGAAGTAAGAAAGAAGTAAGAAAGAAGTAAGAAAGAAGTAAGAAAGACGAAAGAAAGAAGTTAGAAAGTAGTAAGAAAGAAGTAAGAAAGAAGAAAGAAGTAAGAAAAAAGTAAGAAAGAAGTAAGAAATAAAGAATAAAGAAGTAAGAAAGAAGTAAGAAAGAATTAAGAAAGAAGTAAGAAAGAAGTAAGAAAGAAGTAAGAAAGAAGTTAGAAAGAAGTAAGAAAGAAGTAAGAAAGAAGTAAGAAAGAAAGAATAAAGAAGTAAGAAAGAAGTAAGAAAGAAGTAAGAAAGAAGTAAGAAAGAAAGAAGAAAGAAAGAAGTTAGAAAGAAGTAAGAAAGAAGTAAGAAAGAAGTAAGAAAGTAGTATGAAAGTAGTAAGAAAGAAGAAAGAAAGAAGTAAGAAAGAAGTATGAAAGAAGTAAGAAAGAAGAAAGATGTAAGACAGAAGTAAGAAAGAAGTAAGAAAGAAGTAAGAAAGAAAGAAGAAAGAAGAAAGAAAGAAGTAAGAAAGAAGTAAGAAAGAAGTAAGAAAGAAGTAAGAAAGAAGTAAGAAAGAAGTAAGAAAGAAGTAAGAAGGAATGAAGAAAGAAGTAAGAAAGAAGTAAGAAAGAAGTAAGAAAGAAGTAAGAAAGAAGTAAGAAAGAAAGAAGAAAGAAGTAAGAAAGAAGTAAGAGAGAAGTAAGAAAGAAGAGAGAAAGAAGTAAGAAAGAAGTAAGAAAGAAAGAAGAAAGAAGTAAGAAAGAAGTAAGAAAGAAGTAAGAGAGAAAGAAGTAAGAAAGAAGTAAGAAAGAAGAAAGAAAGAAGAAAGAAATAAGTAAGAAAGAAGTAAGAAAGAAGTAAGAAAGAAAGAAGAAAGAAGTAAGAAAGAAGTAAGAAAGAAGTAAGAAAGAAGTAATAAAGAAGAAAGAAAGAAGTAAGAAAGAACTAAGAAAGAAAGAAGAAAGAAGTAAGAAAGAAAGAAGAAAGAAGAAAGAAAGAAGTAAGAAAGAAGTAAGAAAGAAGTAAGAAAGAAGTAAGAAGGCATGAAGAAAGAAGTAAGAAAGAAGTAAGAAAGGATTAAGAAAGAAGTAAGAAAGAAGTAAGAAAGAAAGCAGAAAGAAGAAAGAAAGAAGTAAGAAAGAAGTAAGAAAGAAGTAAGAAAGAAGTAAGAAGGAATGAAGAAAGAAGTAAGAAAGAAGTAAGAAATGAGTAAGAAAGAAGAAAGAAAGAAGAAAGAAAGAAGAAGTAAGAAAGACGTAAGAAAGAAGTAAGAAAGAAGTAAGAAAGAAGAAAGAAAGAAGAAAGAAGAAAGAAAGAATTAAGAAAGAAGTAAGAAAGAAGTAAGAAAGAAGAAAAAAGAAGTTAGAAAGAAGTATGAAAGAAGAAAGAAAGAAGTAAGAAAGAAGAAAGAGAGAAGTAAGAAAGAAGAAAGAAAGATAGAAGAAAGAAGTAAGAAAGAAGTAAGAAAGAAGTAAGAAAGAAGTAAGAAAGAAGTAAGAAAGAAGTAAGAAGTAATGAAGAAAGAATTAAGAAAGAATGAAGAAAGAAGAAAGAAAGAAGTAAGTAAGAAGAAAGAAAGAAGTAAGAAAGAAGTAAGAAAGATGCAAGAAAGAAGTAAGAAAGAAGTAAGAAAGAAGTAAGAAAGAAGTAAGAGAGAAGAAAGAAAGAACTAAGAAAGAAGAAAAAAAGAAGTAAGAAAGAAGTAAGAAAGAAGGAAGAAAGAAGTAAGAAAGAAAGAAGAAAGAAGTAAGAAAGAAGTAAGAAAGAAGTAAGAAAGAAGTACGAAAGAAGTAAGAAAGAAGTAAGAAAGAAAGAAATAAGAAAGAAGTAAGATTGAAGAAAAAAGAAAAAAGAAGTAATAAATAAGTAAGAAGGAAGTAAGAAAGAAGTAAGAAAGAAGTAAGAAAGAAGTAAGAAAGAAGTAAGAAAGAAGTAAGAAAGAAGTAAGAAAGAAGTAAGAAAGAATTACGAAAAAAGTAAGAAAGAAGTAAGAAAGAAGTAAGAAAGAAAGAAGTAAGAAAGAAGTAAGAAATAAGTAAGAAAGAAGTTAGAAAGAAGTAAGAAAGAAGTAAGAAAGAAGTAAGAAAGAAGTAAGAAAGAAGTAAGAAAGAAAGAAGAAAGAAGTAAGAAAGAAGTAGAGAAAGAAGTATGAAAGAAGTGAGAAAGAAGAAAGAAAGAAGTAAGAAAGAAGTAAGAAAGAAGTAAGAAAGAAGTAAGAAAGAAGAAAGAAAGAGGTAAGAAAGAAGTAAGAAAGAAGTAAGAAAGAAGTAAGAAAGAAAGAAGTAAGAAAGAAGTAAGAAAGAAGTAAGAAAGAAGTAAGAAAGAAGTAAGAAAGAAGAAAGAAAGAAGTAAGAAAGAAGTAAGAAAGAAGTAAGAAAGAAGTAAGAAAGAAAGAAGAAAAAAGAAAGAAAGAAGTAAGAAGGAATGAAGAAAGAAGTAAGAAAGAAGTAAGAAAGAATTAAGAAAGAAGTAAGAAAGAAGTAAGAAAGAAGAAAGAAAGAAGTAAGAAATAAGTAAGAAAGAAGTAAGAAAGAAGTAAGAAAGAAGTAAGAAAGAAGTAAGAAACAGAGAAGAAAGAAGTAAGAAAGAAGTAAGAAAGAAGTAAGAAAGAAGTAAGAAAGAAGTTAGAAAGAAGTAAGAAAGAAGTAAGAAAGAAGTAAGAAAGAAAGAAGAAAGAAGTAAGAAAGAAAGAAGAAAGAAGTAAGAAAGAAGTAAGAAAGAAGTAAGAAAGAAGTAAGAAAGAAGTAAGAAAGAAGAAAGAAGTAAGAAAGAAAGAAGAAAGAAGTAAGAAAGAAGTAATAAAGAAAGAATAAAGAAGTAAGAAAGAAGTAAGAAAGAAGTAAGAATGAAGAAAAAAGAAGTTAGAATGAAGTAAGAAAGAAGTAAGAAAGAAGTAGGAAAGAAGAAAGAAAGAAGTAAGAAAGAAGTAAGAAAGAAGTAAGAAAGAAGTAAGAAAGAAGTAAGAAAGAAAGAAGAAAGAAGTAAGAAAGAAGTAAGAAAGAAAGAAGAAAGAAGTAAGAAAGAAGTAAGAAAGAAGAAAGAAAGAAGAAAGAAAGAAGTAAGAAAGAAGTAAGAAAGAAGTAAGAAAGAAGTAAGAAAGAAGTAAGAAAGAAGTAAGAAAGAAGTAACAAAGAAGTAACAAAGAAAGAAGAAGTAAGTAAGAAAGAAGTAAGAAAGAAGTAAGAAAGAAGAAAGAAAGAAGTAAGAAAGAAGTAAGAAAGAAAGAAGAAAGAAGTAAGAAAGAAGTAAGAAAGAAGTAAGAAAGGAGAAAAAAGAAGTTAGAAAGAAGTAAGAAAGAAGTAAGAAAGAAGTAAGAAAGAAAGAAGTAAGAAAGAAGAAAGAAAGAAAGAAGAAAGAAGTAAGAAGGAGTGAAGAAAGAAGTAAGAAAGAAGTAAGAAAGAAGTAAGAAAGAAGTAAGAAAGAAGAAAGAAAGAAGTTAGAAAGTAGTAAGAAAGAAGTAAGAAAGAAGAAAGAAGTAAGAAAGAAGTAAGAAAGAAGTAAGAAAGAAAGAATAAAGAAGTAAGAAAGAAGTAAGAAAGAATTAAGAAAGAAGTAAGAAAGAAGTAAGAAAGAAAGAAGAAAGAAAGAAGTTAGAAAGAAGTAAGAAAGAAGTAAGAAAGAAGAAAGAAAGAAGAAAGAAATAAGAAAGAAGTAAGAAAGAAGTAAGAAAGAAGAAAGAAAGAAGTAAGAAAGAAGTAAGAAAGAAAGAAGAAAGAAGTAAGAAAGAAGTAAGAAAGAAGTAAGAAAGAAAGAAGTAAGAAAGAAGTAAGAAAGAAGAAAGAAGTAAGAAAGAAGTAAGAAAGAAAGAAGAAAGAAGTAAGAAAGAAAGAAGAAAGAAGTATGAAAGAAGTAAGAAAGAAGAAAGAAAGAAGTAATAAAGAAGAAAGAAAGAAGTAAGAAAGAAGTAAGAAAGAAAGAAGAAAGAAGTAAGAAAGAAAGAAGAAAGAAGAAAGAAAGAAGTAAGAAGGAAGTAAGAAAGGAGTAATAAAGAAGTAAGAAAGAAGTAAGAAGGCATGAAGAAAGAAGTAAGAAAGAAGTAAGAAAGAATTAAGAAAGAAGAAAGAAAGAAGTAAGAAAGAAGTAAGAAAGAATTAAGAAAGAAGTAAGAAAGAAGTAAGAAAGAAGAAAGAAAGAAGTTAGAAAGAAGTAAGAAAGAAGTAAGAAAGAAGTAAGAAAGAAGTAAGAAAGAAGTAAGAAAGAAGTAAGAAAGAAAGAAGTAAAAAGAAGTAAGAAAGAGGAAAGAAGTAAGAAAGAAGTAAGAAAGAAAGAAGAAAGAAGTAAGAAAGAAAGAAGAAAGAAGTATGAAAGAAGTAAGAAAGGAGAAAAAAGAAGTTAGAAAGAAGTAAGAAAGAAGTAAGAAAGAAAGAAGTAAGAAAGAAGAAAGAAAGAAAGAAGAAAGAAGTAAGAAGGAGTGAAGAAAGAAGTAAGAAAGAAGTAAGAAAGAAGTAAGAAAGAAGTAAGAAAGAAGAAAGAAAGAAGTTAGAAAGTAGTAAGAAAGAAGTAAGAAAGAAGAAAGAAGTAAGAAAGAAGTAAGAAAGAAGTAAGAAAGAAAGAATAAAGAAGTAAGAAAGAAGTAAGAAAGAATTAAGAAAGAAGTAAGAAAGAAGTAAGAAAGAAAGAAGAAAGAAAGAAGTTAGAAAGAAGTAAGAAAGAAGTAAGAAAGAAGAAAGAAAGAAGAAAGAAATAAGAAAGAAGTAAGAAAGAAGTAAGAAAGAAGAAAGAAAGAAGTAAGAAAGAAGTAAGAAAGAAAGAAGAAAGAAGTAAGAAAGAAGTAAGAAAGAAGTAAGAAAGAAAGAAGTAAGAAAGAAGTAAGAAAGAAGAAAGAAGTAAGAAAGAAGTAAGAAAGAAAGAAGAAAGAAGTAAGAAAGAAAGAAGAAAGAAGTATGAAAGAAGTATGAAAGAAGTAAGAAAGGAGAAAGAAAGAAGTAATAAAGAAGAAAGAAAGAAGTAAGAAAGAAGTAAGAAAGAAAGAAGAAAGAAGTAAGAAAGAAAGAAGAAAGAAGTAAGAAAGAAAGAAGAAAGAAGAAAGAAAGAAGTAAGAAGGAAGTAAGAAAGGAGTAAGAAAGAAGTAAGAAAGAAGTAAGAAGGCATGAAGAAAGAAGTAAGAAAGAAGTAAGAAAGAATTAAGAAAGAAGTAAGAAAGAAGTAAGAAAGAAAGAAGAAAGAAGAAAGAAAGAAGTAAGAAAGAAGTAAGAAAGAATTAAGAAAGTAGTAAGAAAAAAGTAAGAAAGAAGAAGGAATGAAGAAAAAAGTAAGAAAGAAGTAAGAAATAAGTAAGAAAGAAGTAAGAAAGAAAGAAGAAAGAAAGAAGAAAGAAGTAAGAAAGAAGTAAGAAAGAATTAAGAAAGAAGTAAGAAAGAAGAAAGAAAGAAGTAAGAAAGGAGAAAGAAAGAAGTAAGAAAGAAGTAAGAAAGAAGTAAGAAAGAAGTAAGAAAGAAAGAAGAAAAAAGAAAGAAAGAAGTAAGAAAGAAGTAAGAAAGAAAGAAGAAAGAAGTAAGAAAGAAGTAAGAAAGAAGTAAGAAAGAAGTAAGAAAGAAGTAAGAAAGAAGTAAGAAAGAAGTAAGAAAGAGAGAAGAAAGAAGTAAGAAAGAAGTAAGAAAGAAGTAAGAAAGAAGTAAGAAAGAAGTAAGAAAGAAAGAAGAAAGAAGTAAGAAAGAAGTATGAAAGAAGTAAGAAAGAAGAAAGAAAGAAGTAAGAAAGAAGTAAGAAAGAAGTAAGATAGAAGTAAGAAAGAAAGAAGAAAGAAGAAAGAAAGAAGTAAGAAAGAAGTAAGAAAGAAGTAAGAAAGAAGTAAGAATGAAGTAAGAAAGAAGTAAGAAAGAAGTAAGAAAGAAGTTAGAAAGAAGTAAGAAAGAAGTAAGAAAGAAAGAAGAAAGAAGTAAGAAAGAAAGAAGAAAGAAGTAAGAAAGAAGTAAGAAAGAAGTAAGAAAGAAGTAAGAAAGAAGTAAGAATGAAGAAAAAAGAAGTTAGAATGAAGTAAGAAAGAAGTAAGAAAGAAGTAAGAAAGAGGAAAGAAAGAAGTAAGAAAGAAGTAAGAAAGAAGTAAGAAAAAAGTAAGAAAGAAAGAAGAAAGAAGTAAGAAAGAAGTAAGAAAGAAAGAAGAAAGAAGTAAGAAAGAGGTAAGAAAGAAGAAAGAAAGAAGTAAGAAAGAAGTAAGAAAGAAGTAAGAAAGTAGTAAGAAAGAAGTAAGAAAGAAAGAAAGAAGTAAGAAAGAAGTAAGAAAGAAGTAAGAAAGAAGTAAGAAATAAGAAAGAAAGAAGTAAGAAAGAAGAAAGAAAGAAGTAAGAAAGAAGTAAGAAAGAAAGAAGAAAGAAGTAAGAAAGAAGTAAGAAAGATGTAAGAAAGGAGAAAAAAGAAGTTAGAAAGAAGTAAGAAAGAAGTAAGAAAGAAGTAAGAAAGAAAGAAGTAAGAAAGAAGAAAGGAAGAAAGAAGAAAGAAGTAAGGAGTGAAGAAAGAAGTAAGAAAGAAGTAAGAAAGAAGTAAGAAAGAAGAAAGAAAGAAGTTAGAAAGTAGTAAGAAAGAAGTAAGAAAGAAGAAAGAAGTAAAAAAGAAGTAAGAAAGAAGTAAGAAAGAAAGAATAAAGAAGTAAGAAAGAAGTAAGAAAGAATTAAGAAAGAAGTAAGAAAGAAGTAAGAAAGAAAGAAGAAAGAAAGAAGTTAGAAAGAAGTAAGAAAGAAGTAAGAAAGAAGTTAGAAAGAAGTAAGAAAGAAGTAAGAAAGAAGTAAGAAAGAAAGAAGTAAGAAAGAAGTAAGAAAGAAGAAAGAAGTAAGAAAGAAAGTAAGAAAGAAAGAAGAAAGAAGTAAGAAAGAAAGAAGAAAGAAGTATGAAGGAAGTAAGAAAGAAGAAAGAAAGAAGTAATAAAGAAGAAAGAAAGAAGTAAGAAAGAAGTAAGAAAGAAAGAAGAAAGAAGTAAGAAAGAAAGAAGAAAGAAGAAAGAAAGAATTAAGAAGGAAGTAAGAAAGGAGTAAGAAAGAAGTAAGAAAGAAGTAAGAAGGCATGAAGAAAGAAGTAAGAAAGAAGTAAGAAAGAATTAAGAAAGAAGTAAGAAAGAAGTAAGGAAGAAAGAAGAAAAAGAAAGAAAGAAGTAAGAAAGAAGTAAGAAAGAATTAAGAAAGAAGTAAGAAAGAAGTAAGAAAGAAGAAGGAATGAAGAAAGAAGTAAGAAAGAAGTAAGAAATAAGTAAGAAAGAAGTAAGTAAGAAAGAAGAAAGAAAGAAGAAAGAAGTAAGAAAGAAGTAAGAAAGAATTAAGAAAGAAGTAAGACAGAAGAAAGAAAGAAGTAAGAAAGGAGAAAGAAAGAAGTAAGAAAGAAGTAAGAAAGAAGTAAGGAAAGAAGTAAGAAAGAAAGAAGAAAAAAAAGAAAGAGAAAGAAGTAAGAAAGAAGTAAGAATGAAAGAAGAAAGAAGTAAGAAAGAAGTAAGAAAGAAGTAAGAAAGAAGTAAGAAAGAAGTAAGAAAGAAGTAAGAAAGAAGTAAGAAAGACGTAAGAAGGAGAGAAGAAAGAAGTAAGAAAGAAGTAAGAAAGAAGTAAGAAAGAAAGAAGAAAGAAGTAAGAAAGAAGTATGAAAGAAGTAAGAAAGAAGAAAGAAAGAAGTAAGAAAGAAGTAAGAAAGAAGTAAGATAGAAGTAAGAAAGAAAGAAGAAAGAAGAAAGAAAGAAGTAAGAAAGAAGTAAGAAAGAAGAAAGAAAGAAGTAAGAAAGAAGTAAGAAAGAAGTAAGAAGAAGTAAGAAAGAAGTTAGAAAGAAAGTAAGAAAGAAGTAAGAAAGAAGAAAGAAGAAAGAAGTAAGAAAGAAAGAAGAAAGAAGTAAGAAAGAAGTAAGAAAGAAGTAAGAAAGAAGTAAGAAAGAAGTAAGAAAGAAGTAAGAAAGAAGAAAGAAGTAAGAAAGAAAGAAGAAAGAAGTAAGAAAGAAGTAATAAAGAAAGAAGAAAGAGTAAGAAAGAAGTAAGAAAGAAGTAAGAATGAAGAAAAAACAAGTTAGAATGAAGTAAGAAAGAAGTAAGAAAGAAGTAAGAAAGAGGAAAGAAAGAAGTAAGAATGAAGTAAGAAAGAAGTAAGAAAAAAGTAAGAAAGAAAGAAGAAAGAAGTAAGAAAGAAGTAAGAAAGAAAGAAGAAAGAAGTAAGAAAGAGGTAAGAAAGAAGAAAGAAAGAAGTAAGAAAGAAGAAAGAAAGAAGTAAGAAGAAGTAAGAAAGAAGTAAGAAAGTAGTAAGAAAGAAGTAAGAAAGAAAGAAAGAAGTAAGAAAGAAGTAAGAAAGAAGTAAGAAAGAAGTAAGAAATAAGAAAGAAAGAAGTAAGAAAGAAGAAAGAAAGAAGTAAGAAAGAAGTAAGAAAGAAGAAAGAAAGAAGTAAGAAAGAAGTAAGAAAGAAAGAAGAAAGAAGTAAGAAAGAAGTAAGAAAGATGTAAGAAAGGAGAAAAAAGAAGTTAGAAAGAAGTAAGAAAGAAGTAAGAAAGAAGTAAGAAAGAAAGAAGTAAGAAAGAAGAAAGAAAGAAGTAAGAAAGAAGTAATAAAGAAAGAAGAAAGAAGTAAGAAAGAAGTAAGAAAGAAGTAAGAATGAAGTAAGAAGGAGAGAAGAAAGAAGTAAGAAAGAAGTAAGAAAGAAGTAAGAAAGAAGTAAGAAAGAAAGAAGAAAGAAGTAAGAAAGAAGTATGAAAGAAGTAAGAAAGAAGAAAGAAAGAAGTAAGAAAGAAGTAAGAAAGAAGTAAGATAGAAGTAAGAAAGAAAGAAGAAAGAAGAAAGAAAGAAGTAAGAAAGAAGTAAGAAAGAAGAAAGAAAGAAGTAAGAAAGAAGTAAGAAAGAAGTAAGAAAGAAGTAAGAAAGAAGTTAGAAAGAAGTAAGAAAGAAGTAAGAAAGAAAGAAGAAAGAAGTAAGAAAGAAAGAAGAAAGAAGTAAGAAAGAAGTAAGAAAGAAGTAAGAAAGAAGTAAGAAAGAAGTAAGAAAGAAGTAAGAAAGAAGAAAGAAGTAAGAAAGAAAGAAGAAAGAAGTAAGAAAGAAGTAATAAAGAAAGAAGAAAGAAGTAAGAAAGAAGTAAGAAAGAAGTAAGAATGAAGAAAAAAGAAGTTAGAATGAAGTAAGAAAGAAGTAAGAAAGAAGTAAGAAAGAGGAAAGAAAGAAGTAAGAAAGAAGTAAGAAAGAAGTAAGAAAAAAGTAAGAAAGAAAGAAGAAAGAAGTAAGAAAGAAGTAAGAAAGAAAGAAGAAAGAAGTAAGAAAGAGGTAAGAAAGAAGAAAGAAAGAAGTAAGAAAGAAGAAAGAAAGAAGTAAGAAAGAAGTAAGAAAGAAGTAAGAAAGTAGTAAGAAAGAAGTAAGAAAGAAAGAAGTAAGAAAGAAGTAAGAAAGAAGTAAGAAAGAAGTAAGAAATAAGAAAGAAAGAAGTAAGAAAGAAGAAAGAAAGAAGTAAGAAAGAAGTAAGAAAGAAGAAAGAAAGAAGTAAGAAAGAAGTAAGAAAGAAAGAAGAAAGAAGTAAGAAAGAAGTAAGAAAGATGTAAGAAAGGAGAAAAAAGAAGTTAGAAAGAAGTAAGAAAGAAGTAAGAAAGAAGTAAGAAAGAAAGAAGTAAGAAAGAAGAAAGAAAGAAGTAAGAAAGAAGTAATAAAGAAGAAGAAAGAAGTAAGAAAGAAGTAAGAAAGAAGTAAGAATGAAGAAAAAAGAAGTTAGAATGAAGTAAGAAAGAAGTAAGAAAGAAGTAAGAAAGAGGAAAGAAAGAAGTAAGAAAGAAGTAAGAAAGAAGTAAGAAGAATTAAGAAAGAAGTAAGAAAGAAGTAAGAAAGAAAGAAGAAAGAAAGAAGTTAGAAAGAAGTAAGAAAGAAGTAAGAAAGAAGTTAGAAAGAAGTAAGAAAGAAGTAAGAAAGAAGTAAGAAAGAAAGAAGTAAGGAAGAAGTAAGAAAGAAGAAAGAAGTAAGAAAGAAGTAAGAAAGAAAGAAGAAAGAAGTAAGAAAGAAAGAAGAAAGAAGTATGAAAGAAGTAGAAAGAAGAAAGAAAGAAGTAATAAGAAGAAAGAAAGAAGTAAGAAAGAAGTAGAAAGAAAGAAGAAAGAAGTAAGAAAGAAAGAAGAAAGAAGAAAGAAAGAAGTAAGAAGGAAGTAAGAAAGGAGTAAGAAAGAAGTAAGAAAGAAGTAAGAAGGCATGAAGAAAGAAGTAAGAAAGAAGTAAGTAAGAATAAGAAAGAAGTAAGAAAGAAGTAAGAAAGAAAGAAGAAAAAGAAAGAAAGAAGTAAGAAAGAAGTAAGAAAGAATTAAGAAAGAAGTAAGAAAGAAGTAAGAAAGAAGAAGGAATGAAGAAAGAAGTAAGAAAGAAGTAAGAAATAAGTAAGAAAGAAGTAAGAAAGAAAGAAGAAAGAAAGAAGAAAGAAGTAAGAAAGAAGTAAGAAAGAATTAAGAAAGAAGTAAGACAGAAGAAAGAAAGAAGTAAGAAAGGAGAAAGAAAGAAGTAAGAAAGAAGTAAGAAAGAAGTAAGAAAGAAGTAAGAAAGAAAGAAGAAAAAGAAAGAAAGAAGTAAGAAAGAAGTAAGAATGAAAGAAGAAAGAAGTAAGAAAGAAGTAAGAAAGAAGTAAGAAAGAAGTAAGAAAGAAGTAGAAAGAAGTAAGAAAGAAGTAAGAAAGAAGTAAGAAAGAAGTAAGAAAGAGAGAAGAAAGAAGTAAGAAAGAAGTAAGAAAGAAGTAAGAAGAAGTAAGAAAGAAAGAAGAAAGAAGTAAGAAAGAAGTATGAAAGAAGTAAGAAAGAAGAAAGAAAGAAGTAAGAAAGAAGTAAGAAAGAAGTAAGATAGAAGTAAGAAAGAAAGAAGAAAGAGAAAGAAAGAAGTAGAAAGAAGTAAGAAAAGAAGAAGAAAGAAGTAAGAAAGAAGTAAGAAAGAAGTAAGAAAGAAGTAAGAAAGAAGTTAGAAAGAAGTAAGAAAGAAGTAAGAAAGAAAGAAGAAAGAAGTAGAAAGAAAGAAGAAAGAAGTAAGAAAGAAGTAAGAAAGAAGTAAGAAAGAAGTAAGAAAGAAGTAAGAAGAAGTAAGAAAGAAGAAAGAAGTAAGAAAGAAGAAAGAAAAAAAAAAGAAAAAAAAAAAAAAAGAAAAAAAGAGAAAAAGAAAGAGAAAGAAGTAAGAAAGAAGTAATAAAGAAAGAAGAAGAAGTAAGAAAGAAAGAAAGAAGTAAGAATGAAGAAAAAGAAGTAAGAATGAAGTAAGAAAGAAGTAAGAAAGAAGTAAGAAAGAAGTAAGAAAGAGGAAAGAAGAAGTAAGAAAGAAGTAAGAAAGAAGTAAGAAAGAAGTAAGAAGAAAAAAAGTAAGAAAGAAAGAAGAAAGAAGTAAGAAGAAGTAAGAAAGAAAGAAGAAAGAAGTAAGAAAGAGGTAAGAAAGAAGAAAGAAAGAAGTAAGAAAGAAGAAAGAAAGAAGTAAGAAAGAAGTAAGAAAGAAGTAAGAAAAGTAGTAAGAAAGAAGTAAGAAAAGAAAGAAAGAAGTAAGAAAGAAGAAAGAAAGAAGTAAGAAGGCATGAAGAAAGAAGTAAGAAAGAAGTAAGAAAGAATTAAGAAAGAAGTAAGAAAGAAGTAAGAAAGAAAGAAGAAAGAAGAAAGAAAGAAGTAAGAAAGAAGTAAGAAAGAATTAAGAAAGAAGTAAGAAAGAATTAAGAAAGAAGTAAGAAAGAAGAAGAAAGAAGTAAGAAAGGAGAAGAAAGAAGTAAGAAAGAAGTAAGAAAGAAGTAAGAAAGAAGAAAGAAAGAAAGAAGAAAAAAGAAAGAAAGAAGTAAGACAAGACAGTAAGAAAGAAACAAGAAGTAAGAAAGAATAAGAAAGAAGTAAGAAAGAAGTAAGAAAGAAAGAAGAAAGAAAGTAAGAAAGAGGTAAGAAAGAAGAAAGAAAGAAGTAAGAAAGAAGAAAGAAAGAAGTAAGAAAGAAGTAAGAAAGAAGTAAGAAAGTAGTAAGAAAGAAGTAAGAAAGAAAGAAAGAAGTAGAAAGAAGTAAGAAAGAAGTAAGAAAGAAGTAAGAAATAAGAAAGAAAGAAGTAAGAAAGAAGAAAGAAGAAGTAAGAAAGAAGTAAGAAAGAGAAAGAAAGAAGTAAGAAAGAAGTAAGAAAGAAGTAAGAAAGAAGTAAGAATGAAGAAAAAGAAGTTAGAATGAAGTAAGAAAGAAGTAAGAAAGAAGTAAGAAAGAGGAAAGAAAGAAGTAAAAGAAGTAAGAAAGAAGTAAGAAAAAAGTAAGAAAGAAAGAAGAAAGAAGTAAGAAAGAAGTAAGAAAGAAAGAAGAAAGAAGTAAGAAAGAGGTAAGAAAGAAGAAAGAAAGAAGTAAGAAAGAAGAAAGAAAGAAGTAAGAAAGAAGTAAGAAAGAAGTAAGAAAGTAGTAAGAAAGAAGTAAGAAGAAAGAAAGAAGTAAGAAAGAAGTAAGAAAGAAGAAAGAAAGAAGTTAGAAAGAAGTAAGAAAGAAGTAAGAAAGAAGTTAGAAAGAAGTAAGAAAGAAGTAAGAAAGAAGTAAGAAAGAAAGAAGTAAGAAAGAAGTAAGAAAGAAGAAAGAAGTAAGAAAGAAGTAAGAAAGAAAGAAGAAAGAAGTAAGTAAGAAAGAGAAAGAAGTATGAAAGAAGTAAGAAAGAAGAAAGAAAGAAGTAATAAAGAAGAAAGAAAGAAGTAAGAAAGAAGTAAGAAAGAAAGAAGAAAGAAGTAAGAAAGAAAGAAGAAAGAAGAAAGAAAGAAGTAAGAAGGAAGTAAGAAAGGAGTAAGAAAGAAGTAAGAAAGAAGTAAGAAGGCATGAAGAAAGAAGTAAGAAAGAAGTAAGAAAGAATTAAGAAAGAAGTAAGAAAGAAGTAAGAAAGAAAGAAGAAAAAGAAAGAAAGAAGTAAGAAAGAAGTAAGAAAGAATTAAGAAAGAAGTAAGAAAGAAGTAAGAAAGAAGAAGGAATGAAGAAAGAAGTAAGAAAGAAGTAAGAAATAAGTAAGAAAGAAGTAAGAAAGAAAGAAGAAAGAAAGAAGAAAGAAGTAAGAAAGAAGTAAGAAAGAATTAAGAAAGAAGTAAGACAGAAGAAAGAAAGAAGTAAGAAAGGAGAAAGAAAGAAGTAAGAAAGAAGTAAGAAAGAAGTAAGAAAGAAGTAAGAAAGAAAGAAGAAAAAAGAAAGAAAGAAGTAAGAAAGAAGTAAGAATGAAAGAAGAAAGAAGTAAGAAAGAAGTAAGAAAGAAGTAAGAAAGAAGTAAGAAAGAAGTAAGAAAGAAGTAAGAAAGAAGTAAGAAAGAAGTAAGAAGGAGAGAAGAAAGAAGTAAGAAAGAAGTAAGAAAGAAGTAAGAAAGAAAGAAGAAAGAAGTAAGAAAGAAGTATGAAAGAAGTAAGAAAGAAGAAAGAAAGAAGTAAGAAAGAAGTAAGAAAGAAGTAAGATAGAAGTAAGAAAGAAAGAAGAAAGAAGAAAGAAAGAAGTAAGAAAGAAGTAAGAAAGAAGAAAGAAAGAAGTAAGAAAGAAGTAAGAAAGAAGTAAGAAAGAAGTAAGAAAGAAGTTAGAAAGAAGTAAGAAAGAAGTAAGAAAGAAAGAAGAAAGAAGTAAGAAAGAAAGAAGAAAGAAGTAAGAAAGAAGTAAGAAAGAAGTAAGAAAGAAGTAAGAAAGAAGTAAGAAAGAAGTAAGAAAGAAGAAAGAAGTAAGAAAGAAAGAAGAAAGAAGTAAGAAAGAAGTAATAAAGAAAGAAGAAAGAAGTAAGAAAGAAGTAAGAAAGAAGTAAGAATGAAGAAAAAAACAAGTTAGAATGAAGTAAGAAAGAAGTAAGAAAGAAGTAAGAAAGAGGAAAGAAAGAAGTAAGAAAGAAGTAAGAAAGAAAGAAGAAAAAAGTAAGAAAGAAAGAAGAAAGAAGTAAGAAAGAAGTAAGAAAGAAAGAAGAAAGAAGTAAGAAAGAGGTAAGAAAGAAGAAAGAAAGAAGTAAGAAAGAAGAAAGAAAGAAGTAAGAAAGAAGTAAGAAAGAAGTAAGAAAGTAGTAAGAAAGAAGTAAGAAAGAAAGAAAGAAGTAAGAAAGAAGTAAGAAAGAAGTAAGAAAGAAGTAAGAAATAAGAAAGAAAGAAGTAAGAAAGAAGAAAGAAAGAAGTAAGAAAGAAGTAAGAAAGAAGAAAGAAAGAAGTAAGAAAGAAGTAAGAAAGAAAGAAGAAAGAAGTAAGAAAGAAGTAAGAAAGATGTAAGAAAGGAGAAAAAAGAAGTTAGAAAGAAGTAAGAAAGAAGTAAGAAAGAAGTAAGAAAGAAAGGAAGAAGAAAGAAAGAAAGAAAAGAAGTAAGAAAGAAGTAATAAAGAAAGAAGAAAGAAGTAAGAAAGAAGTAAGAAAGAAGTAAGAATGAAGTAAGAAGGAGAGAAGAAAGAAGTAAGAAAGAAGTAAGAAAGAAGTAAGAAAGAAGTAAGAAAGAAAGAAGAAAGAAGTAAGAAAGAAGTATGAAAGAAGTAAGAAAGAAGAAAGAAAGAAGTAAGAAAGAAGTAAGAAAGAAGTAAGATAGAAGTAAGAAAGAAAGAAGAAAGAAGAAAGAAAGAAGTAAGAAAGAAGTAAGAAAGAAGAAAGAAAGAAGTAAGAAAGAAGTAAGAAAGAAGTAAGAAAGAAGTAAGAAAGAAGTTAGAAAGAAGTAAGAAAGAAGTAAGAAAGAAAGAAGAAAGAAGTAAGAAAGAAAGAAGAAAGAAGTAAGAAAGAAGTAAGAAAGAAGTAAGAAAGAAGTAAGAAAGAAGTAAGAAAGAAGTAAGAAAGAAGAAAGAAGTAAGAAAGAAAGAAGAAAGAAGTAAGAAAGAAGTAATAAAGAAAGAAGAAAGAAGTAAGAAAGAAGTAAGAAAGAAGTAAGAATGAAGAAAAAAGAAGTTAGAATGAAGTAAGAAAGAAGTAAGAAAGAAGTAAGAAAGAGGAAAGAAAGAAGTAAGAAAGAAGTAAGAAAGAAGTAAGAAAAAAGTAAGAAAGAAAGAAGAAAGAAGTAAGAAAGAAGTAAGAAAGAAAGAAGAAAGAAGTAAGAAAGAGGTAAGAAAGAAGAAAGAAAGAAGTAAGAAAGAAGAAAGAAAGAAGTAAGAAAGAAGTAAGAAAGAAGTAAGAAAGTAGTAAGAAAGAAGTAAGAAAGAAAGAAGTAAGAAAGAAGTAAGAAAGAAGTAAGAAAGAAGTAAGAAATAAGAAAGAAAGAAGTAAGAAAGAAGAAAGAAAGAAGTAAGAAAGAAGTAAGAAAGAAGAAAGAAAGAAGTAAGAAAGAAGTAAGAAAGAAAGAAGAAAGAAGTAAGAAAGAAGTAAGAAAGATGTAAGAAAGGAGAAAAAAGAAGTTAGAAAGAAGTAAGAAAGAAGTAAGAAAGAAGTAAGAAAGAAAGAAGTAAGAAAGAAGAAAGAAAGAAGTAAGAAAGAAGTAATAAAGAAAGAAGAAAGAAGTAAGAAAGAAGTAAGAAAGAAGTAAGAATGAAGAAAAAAGAAGTTAGAATGAAGTAAGAAAGAAGTAAGAAAGAAGTAAGAAAGAGGAAAGAAAGAAGTAAGAAAGAAGTAAGAAAGAAGTAAGAAAGAATTAAGAAAGAAGTAAGAAAGAAGTAAGAAAGAAAGAAGAAAGAAAGAAGTTAGAAAGAAGTAAGAAAGAAGTAAGAAAGAAGTTAGAAAGAAGTAAGAAAGAAGTAAGAAAGAAGTAAGAAAGAAAGAAGTAAGGAAGAAGTAAGAAAGAAGAAAGAAGTAAGAAAGAAGTAAGAAAGAAAGAAGAAAGAAGTAAGAAAGAAAGAAGAAAGAAGTATGAAAGAAGTAAGAAAGAAGAAAGAAAGAAGTTATAAAGAAGAAAGAAAGAAGTAAGAAAGAAGTAAGAAAGAAAGAAGAAAGAAGTAAGAAAGAAAGAAGAAAGAAGAAAGAAAGAAGTAAGAAGGAAGTAAGAAAGGAGTAAGAAAGAAGTAAGAAAGAAGTAAGAAGGCATGAAGAAAGAAGTAAGAAAGAAGTAAGTAAGAATTAAGAAAGAAGTAAGAAAGAAGTAAGAAAGAAAGAAGAAAAAGAAAGAAAGAAGTAAGAAAGAAGTAAGAAAGAATTAAGAAAGAAGTAAGAAAGAAGTAAGAAAGAAGAAGGAATGAAGAAAGAAGTAAGAAAGAAGTAAGAAATAAGTAAGAAAGAAGTAAGAAAGAAAGAAGAAAGAAAGAAGAAAGAAGTAAGAAAGAAGTAAGAAAGAATTAAGAAAGAAGTAAGACAGAAGAAAGAAAGAAGTAAGAAAGGAGAAAGAAAGAAGTAAGAAAGAAGTAAGAAAGAAGTAAGAAAGAAGTAAGAAAGAAAGAAGAAAAAAGAAAGAAAGAAGTAAGAAAGAAGTAAGAATGAAAGAAGAAAGAAGTAAGAAAGAAGTAAGAAAGAAGTAAGAAAGAAGTAAGAAAGAAGTAAGAAAGAAGTAAGAAAGAAGTAAGAAAGAAGTAAGAAAGAAGTAAGAAAGAGAGAAGAAAGAAGTAAGAAAGAAGTAAGAAAGAAGTAAGAAAGAAGTAAGAAAGAAAGAAGAAAGAAGTAAGAAAGAAGTATGAAAGAAGTAAGAAAGAAGAAAGAAAGAAGTAAGAAAGAAGTAAGAAAGAAGTAAGATAGAAGTAAGAAAGAAAGAAGAAAGAAGAAAGAAAGAAGTAAGAAAGAAGTAAGAAAGAAGAAAGAAAGAAGTAAGAAAGAAGTAAGAAAGAAGTCAGAAAGAAGTAAGAAAGAAGTTAGAAAGAAGTAAGAAAGAAGTAAGAAAGAAAGAAGAAAGAAGTAAGAAAGAAAGAAGAAAGAAGTAAGAAAGAAGTAAGAAAGAAGTAAGAAAGAAGTAAGATAGAAGTAAGAAAGAAGTAGAAAGAAGAAAGAAGTAAGAAAGAAAGAAGAAAGAAGTAAGAAAGAAGTAATAAAGAAAGAAGAAAGAAGTAAGAAAGAAGTAAGAAAGAAGTAAGAATGAAGAAAAAAGAAGTTAGAATGAAGTAAGAAAGAAGTAAGAAAGAAGTAAGAAAGAAGTAAGAAGAGGAAAGAAAGAAGTAAGAAAGAAGTAAGAAAGAAGTAAGAAAGAAGTAAGAAAAAAGTAAGAAAGAAAGAAGAAAGAAGTAAGAAAGAAGTAAGAAAGAAAGAAGAAAGAAGTAAGAAAGAGGTAAGAAAGAGAAAGAAAGAAGTAAGAAAGAAGAAAGAAAGAAGTAAGAAAGAAGTAAGAAAGAAGTAAGAAAGTAGTAAGAAAGAAGTAAGAAAGAAAGAAAGAAGTAAGAAAGAAGAAAGAAAGAAGTAAGAAGGCATGAAGAAAGAAGTAAGAAAGAAGTAAGAAAGAATATGAAAGAAGTAAGAAAGAAGTAAGAAAGAAAGAAGAAAGAAGAAAGAAAGAAGTAAGAAAGAAGTAAGAAAGAATTAAGAAAGAAGTAAGAAAGAATTAAGAAAGAAGTAAGAAAGAAGAAAGAAAGAAGTAAGAAAGGAGAAAGAAAGAAGTAAGAAAGAAGTAAGAAAGAAGTAAGAAAGAAGAAAGAAAGAAAGAAGAAAAAAGAAAGAAAGAAGTAAGAAAGAAGTAAGAAAGAAACAAGAAGTAAGAAAGAATAAGAAAGAAGTAAGAAAGAAGTAAGAAAGAAAGAAGAAAGAAGTAAGAAAGAGTGTAAGAAAGAAGAAAGAAAGAAGTAAGAAAGAAGAAAGAAAGAAGTAAGAAAGAAGTAAGAAAGAAGTAAGAAAGTAGTAAGAAAGAAGTAAGAAAGAAAGAAAGAGTAAGAAAGAAGTAGAAAGAAGTAAGAAAGAAGTAAGAAATAAGAAAGAAAGAAGTAAGAAAGAAGAAAGAAAAGAAGTAAGAAAGAAGTAAGAAAGAAGAAAGAAAGAAGTAAGAAAGAAGTAAGAAAGAAGTAAGAAAGAAGTAAGAATGAAGAAAAAAGAAGTTAGAATGAAGTAAGAAAGAAGTAAGAAAGAAGTAAGAAAGAGGAAAGAAAGAAGTAGAAAGAAGTAAGAAAGAAGTAAGAAAAAGTAAGAAAGAAAGAAGAAAGAAGTAAGAAAGAAGTAAGAAAGAAAGAAGAAAGAAGTAAGAAAGAGGTAAGAAAGAAGAGAAAGAAGTAAGAAAGAAGAAAGAAAGAAGTAAGAAAGAAGTAAGAAAGAAGTAAGAAAGTAGTAAGAAAGAAGTAAGAAAGAAAGAAAGAAGTAAGAAAGAAGTAAGAAAGAAGAAAGAAAGAAGTTAGAAAGAAGTAAGAAAGAAGTAAGAAAGAAGTTAGAAAGAGTAAGAAAGAAGTAAGAAAGAAGTAAGAAAGAAAGAAGTAAGAAAGAAGTAAGAAAGAAGAAAGAAGTAAGAAAGAAGTAAGAAAGAAAGAAGAAAGAAGTAAGTAAGAAGAAGAAAGAAGTATGAAAGAAGTAAGAAAGAAGAAAGAAAGAAGTAATAAAGAAGAAAGAAAGAAGTAAGAAAGAAGTAAGAAAGAAAGAAGAAAGAAGTAAGAAAGAAAGAAGAAAGAAGAAAGAAAGAAGTAAGAAGGAAGTAAGAAAGGAGTAAGAAAGAAGTAAGAAAGAAGTAAGAAGGCATGAAGAAAGAAGTAAGAAAGAAGTAAGAAAGAATTAAGAAAGAAGTAAGAAAGAAGTAAGAAAGAAAGAAGAAAAAGAAAGAAAGAAGTAAGAAAGAAGTAAGAAAGAATTAAGAAAGAAGTAAGAAAGAAGTAAGAAAGAAGAAGGAATGAAGAAAGAAGTAAGAAAGAAGTAAGAAATAAGTAAGAAAGAAGTAAGAAAGAAAGAAGAAAGAAAGAAGAAAGAAGTAAGAAAGAAGTAAGAAAGAATTAAGAAAGAAGTAAGACAGAAGAAAGAAAGAAGTAAGAAAGGAGAAAGAAAGAGTAAGAAAGAAGTAAGAAAGAAGTAAGAAAGAAGTAAGAAAGAAAGAAGAAAAAAGAAAGAAAGAAGTAAGAAAGAAGTAAGAATGAAAGAAGAAAGAAGTAAGAAGAAGTAAGAAAGAAGTAAGAAAGAAGTAAGAAAGAAGTAAGAAAGAAGTAAGAAAGAAGTAAGAAAGAAGTAAGAAAGAAGTAAGAAAGAAGTAAGAAGAAAGAAGAAAGAAGTAAGAAAGAAGTATGAAAGAAGTAAGAAAGAAGAAAGAAAGAAGTAAGAAAGAAGTAAGAAAGAAGTAAGATAGAAGTAAGAAAGAAAGAAGAAAGAAGAAAGAAAGAAGTAAGAAAGATGTAAGAAAGAAGAAAGAAAGAAGTAAGAAAGAAGTAAGAAAGAAGTAAGAAAGAAGTAAGAAAGAAGTTAGAAAGAAGTAAGAAAGAAGTAAGAAAGAAAGAAGAAAGAAGTAAGAAAGAAAGAAGAAAGAAGTAAGAAAGAAGTAAGAAAGAAGTAAGAAAGAAGTAAGAAAGAAGTAAGAAAGAAGTAAGAAAGAAGAAAGAAGTAAGAAAGAAAGAAGAAAGAAGTAAGAAAGAAGTAATAAAGAAAGAAGAAAGAGTAAGAAAGAAGTAAGAAAGAAGTTAGAATGAAGAAAAAAGAAGTTAGAATGAAGTAAGAAAGAAGTAAGAAAGAAGTAAGAAAGAGGAAAGAAAGAAGTAAGAAAGAAGTAAGAAAGAAGTAAGAAAAAAGTAAGAAAGAAAGAAGAAAGAAGTAAGAAAGAAGTAAGAAAGAAAGAAGAAAGAAGTAAGAAAGAGGTAAGAAAGAAGAAGAAAGAAGTAAGAAAGAAGAAAGAAAGAAGTAAGAAAGAAGTAAGAAAGAAGTAAGAAAGTAGTAAGAAAGAAGTAAGAAAGAAAGAAAGAAGTAAGAAAGAAGTAAGAAAGAAGTAAGAAAGAAGTAAGAAATAAGAAAGAAAGAAGTAAGAAAGAAGAAAGAAAGAAGTAAGAAAGAAGTAAGAAAGAAGAAAGAAAGAAGTAAGAAAGAAGTAAGAAAGAAAGAAGAAAGAAGTAAGAAAGAAGTAAGAAAGATGTAAGAAAGGAGAAAAAAGAAGTTAGAAAGAAGTAAGAAAGAAGTAAGAAAGAAGTAAGAAAGAAAGAAGTAAGAAAGAAGAAGAAAGAAGTAAGAAAGAAGTAATAAAGAAAGAAGAAAGAAGTAAGAAAGAAGTAAGAAAGAAGTAAGAATGAAGTAAGAAGGAAGAAGAAAGAAGTAAGAAAGAAGTAAGAAAGAAGTAAGAAAGAAGTAAGAAAGAAAGAAGAAAGAAGTAAGAAAGAAGTATGAAAGAAGTAAGAAAGAAGAAAGAAAGAAGTAAGAAAGAAGTAAGAAAGAAGTAAGATAGAAGTAAGAAAGAAAGGAAGAAAGAAGAAGAAAGAAGTAGAAAGAAGTAAGAAAGAGAAAGAAAGAAGTAAGAAAGAAGTAAGAAAGAAGTAAGAAAGAAGTAAGAAAGAAGTTAGAAAGAAGTAAGAAAGAAGTAAGAAAGAAAGTAGAAAGAAGTAAGAAAGAAAGAAGAAAGAAGTAAGAAAGAAGTAAGAAAGAAGTAAGAAAGAAGTAAGAAAGAAGTAAGAAAGAAGAAGAAAGAAGAAAGAAGAGGAAGAAAGAAAGAAGAAAGAAGTAAGAAAGAAGTAATAAAGAAAGAAGAAAGAAGTAAGAAAGAAGTAAGAAAGAAGTAAGAATGAAGAAAAAAGAAGTTAGAATGAAGTAAGAAAGAATTAAGAAAGAAGTAAGAAAGAGGAAAGAAAGAAGTAAGAAAGAAGTAAGAAGAAGTAAGAAAAAAGTAAGAAAGAAAGAAGAAGAAGTAAGAAAGAAGTAAGAAAGAAAGAAGAAAGAAGTAAGAAAGAGGTAGAAAGAAGAAAGAAAGAAGTAAGAAAGAAGAAAGAAAGAAGTAAGAAAAGAAGTAAGAAAGAAGTAAGAAAGTAGTAAGAAAGAAGTAAGAAAGAAAGAAGTAAGAAAGAAGTAAGAAAGAAGTAAGAAAGAAGTAAGAAATAAGAAAGAAAGAAGTAAGAAAGAAGAAAGAAAGAAGTAAGAAAGAAGTAAGAAAGAAGAAAGAAAGAAGTAGAAAGAAGTAAGAGAAGAAGAAAGAAGTAAGAAAGAAGTAAGAAAGATGTAAGAAAGGAGAAAAAAGAAGTTAGAAAGAAGTAAGAAAGAAGTAAGAAAGAAGTAAGAAAGAAGAAGTAAGAAAGAAGAAAGAAAGAAGTAAGAAAGAAGTAATAAAGAAAGAAGAAAGAAGTAAGAAAGAAGTAAGAAAGAAGTATGAATGAAGAAAAAGAAGTAGAATGAAGTAAGAAAGAGTAAGAAAGAAGTAAGAAAGAGGAAAGAAAGAAGTAAGAAAGAGTAAGAAAGAAGTAAGAAAAGAGGGAAATTAAGAAAGAAGTAAGAAAGAAGTAAGAAAGAAGAAAGAAAGAAGTTAGAAAGAAGTAAGAAAGAAGTAAGAAAGAAGTTAGAAAGAAGTAAGAAAGAAGTAAGAAGAAGTAGGAAAGAACAGAAGTAAGGAAGAAGTAAGAAGAAGAAAGAAGTAAGAAAGAAGTAAGAAAGAAAGAAGAAAGAAGTAAGAAAGAAAGAAGAAAGAAGTATGAAAGGAAGAAAAGAAGAAAGAAGTATGAAAGAAGTAAGAAAGAAGAAAGAAAGAAGTAATAAAGAAGAAAGAAAGAAGTAAGAAAGAAGTAAGAAAGAAAGAAGAAAGAAGTAAGAAAGAAAGAAGAAAGAAGAAAGAAAGAAGTAAGAAGGAAGTAAGAAAGGAGTAAGAAAGAAGTAAGAAAGAAGTAAGAAGGCATGAAGAAAGAAGTAAGAAAGAAGTAAGTAAGAATTAAGAAAGAAGTAAGAAAGAAGTAAGAAAGAAAGAAGAAAAAGAAAGAAAGAAGTAAGAAAGAAGTAAGAAAGAATTAAGAAAGAAGTAAGAAAGAAGTAAGAAAGAAGAAGGAATGAAGAAAGAAGTAAGAAAGAAGTAAGAAATAAGTAAGAAAGAAGTAAGAAAGAAAGAAGAAAGAAAGAAGAAAGAAGTAAGAAAGAAGTAAGAAAGAATTAAGAAAGAAGTAAGACAGAAGAAAGAAAGAAGTAAGAAAGGAGAAAGAAAGAAGTAAGAAAGAAGTAAGAAAGAAGTAAGAAAGAAGTAAGAAAGAAAGAAGAAAAAAGAAAGAAAGAAGTAAGAAAGAAGTAAGAATGAAAGAAGAAAGAAGTAAGAAAGAAGTAAGAAAGAAGTAAGAAAGAAGTAAGAAAGAAGTAAGAAAGAAGTAAGAAAGAAGTAAGAAAGAAGTAAGAAAGAGAGAAGAAAGAAGTAAGAAAGAAGTAAGAAAGAAGTAAGAAAGAAGTAAGAAAGAAAGAAGAAAGAAGTAAGAAAGAAGTATGAAAGAAGTAAGAAAGAAGAAAGAAAGAAGTAAGAAAGAAGTAAGAAAGAAGTAAGATAGAAGTAAGAAAGAAAGAAGAAAGAAGAAAGAAAGAAGTAAGAAAGAAGTAAGAAAGAAGAAAGAAAGAAGTAAGAAAGAAGTAAGAAAGAAGTAAGAAAGAAGTAAGAAAGAAGTTAGAAAGAAGTAAGAAAGAAGTAAGAAAGAAAGAAGAAAGAAGTAAGAAAGAAAGAAGAAAGAAGTAAGAAAGAAGTAAGAAAGAAGTAAGAAAGAAGTAAGAAAGAAGTAAGAAAGAAGTAAGAAAGAAGAAAGAAGTAAGAAAGAAAGAAGAAAGAAGTAAGAAAGAAGTAATAAAGAAAGAAGAAAGAAGTAAGAAAGAAGTAAGAAAGAAGTAAGAATGAAGAAAAAAGAAGTTAGAATGAAGTAAGAAAGAAGTAAGAAAGAAGTAAGAAAGAAGTAAGAAAGAGGAAAGAAAGAAGTAAGAAAGAAGTAAGAAAGAAGTAAGAAAGAAGTAAGAAAAAAGTAAGAAAGAAAGAAGAAAGAAGTAAGAAAGAAGTAAGAAAGAAAGAAGAAAGAAGTAAGAAAGAGGTAAGAAAGAAGAAAGAAAGAAGTAAGAAAGAAGAAAGAAAGAAGTAAGAAAGAAGTAAGAAAGAAGTAAGAAAGTAGTAAGAAAGAAGTAAGAAAGAAAGAAGTAAGAAAGAAGAAAGAAAGAAGTAAGAAGGCATGAAGAAAGAAGTAAGAAAGAAGTAAGAAAGAATTAAGAAAGAAGTAAGAAAGAAGTAAGAAAGAAAGAAGAAAGAAGAAAGAAAGAAGTAAGAAAGAAGTAAGAAAGAATTAAGAAAGAAGTAAGAAAGAATTAAGAAAGAAGTAAGAAAGAAGAAAGAAAGAAGTAAGAAAGGAGAAAGAAAGAAGTAAGAAAGAAGTAAGAAAGAAGTAAGAAAGAAGAAAGAAAGAAAGAAGAAAAAGAAAGAAAGAAGTAAGAAAGAAGTAAGAAAGAAACAAGAAGTAAGAAAGAATTAAGAAAGAAGTAAGAAAGAAGTAAGAAAGAAAGAAGAAAGAAGTAAGAAAGAGGTAAGAAAGAAGAAAGAAAGAAGTAAGAAAGAAGAAAGAAAGAAGTAAGAAAGAAGTAAGAAAGAAGTAAGAAAGTAGTAAGAAAGAAGTAAGAAAGAAAGAAAGAAGTAAGAAAGAAGTAAGAAAGAAGTAAGAAAGAAGTAAGAAATAAGAAAGAAAGAAGTAAGAAAGAAGAAAGAAAGAAGTAAGAAAGAAGTAAGAAAGAAGAAAGAAAGAAGTAAGAAAGAAGTAAGAAAGAAGTAAGAAAGAAGTAAGAATGAAGAAAAAAGAAGTTAGAATGAAGTAAGAAAGAAGTAAGAAAGAAGTAAGAAAGAGGAAAGAAAGAAGTAAGAAAGAAGTAAGAAAGAAGTAAGAAAAAAGTAAGAAAGAAAGAAGAAAGAAGTAAGAAAGAAGTAAGAAAGAAAGAAGAAAGAAGTAAGAAAGAGGTAAGAAAGAAGAAAGAAAGAAGTAAGAAAGAAGAAAGAAAGAAGTAAGAAAGAAGTAAGAAAGAAGTAAGAAAGTAGTAAGAAAGAAGTAAGAAAGAAAGAAAGAAGTAAGAAAGAAGTAAGAAAGAAGAAAGAAAGAAGTTAGAAAGAAGTAAGAAAGAAGTAAGAAAGAAGTTAGAAAGAAGTAAGAAAGAAGTAAGAAAGAAGTAAGAAAGAAAGAAGTAAGAAAGAAGTAAGAAAGAAGAAAGAAGTAAGAAAGAAGTAAGAAAGAAAGAAGAAAGAAGTAAGAAAGAAAGAAGAAAGAAGTATGAAAGAAGTAAGAAAGAAGAAAGAAAGAAGTAATAAAGAAGAAAGAAAGAAGTAAGAAAGAAGTAAGAAAGAAAGAAGAAAGAAGTAAGAAAGAAAGAAGAAAGAAGAAAGAAAGAAGTAAGAAGGAAGTAAGAAAGGAGTAAGAAAGAAGTAAGAAAGAAGTAAGAAGGCATGAAGAAAGAAGTAAGAAAGAAGTAAGAAAGAATTAAGAAAGAAGTAAGAAAGAAGTAAGAAAGAAAGAAGAAAAAGAAAGAAAGAAGTAAGAAAGAAGTAAGAAAGAATTAAGAAAGAAGTAAGAAAGAAGTAAGAAAGAAGAAGGAATGAAGAAAGAAGTAAGAAAGAAGTAAGAAATAAGTAAGAAAGAAGTAAGAAAGAAAGAAGAAAGAAAGAAGAAAGAAGTAAGAAAGAAGTAAGAAAGAATTAAGAAAGAAGTAAGACAGAAGAAAGAAAGAAGTAAGAAAGGAGAAAGAAAGAAGTAAGAAAGAAGTAAGAAAGAAGTAAGAAAGAAGTAAGAAAGAAAGAAGAAAAAAGAAAGAAAGAAGTAAGAAAGAAGTAAGAATGAAAGAAGAAAGAAGTAAGAAAGAAGTAAGAAAGAAGTAAGAAAGAAGTAAGAAAGAAGTAAGAAAGAAGTAAGAAAGAAGTAAGAAAGAAGTAAGAAAGAAGTAAGAAAGAAGTAAGAAAGAAAGAAGAAAGAAGTAAGAAAGAAGTATGAAAGAAGTAAGAAAGAAGAAAGAAAGAAGTAAGAAAGAAGTAAGAAAGAAGTAAGATAGAAGTAAGAAAGAAAGAAGAAAGAAGAAAGAAAGAAGTAAGAAAGAAGTAAGAAAGAAGAAAGAAAGAAGTAAGAAAGAAGTAAGAAAGAAGTAAGAAAGAAGTAAGAAAGAAGTTAGAAAGAAGTAAGAAAGAAGTAAGAAAGAAAGAAGAAAGAAGTAAGAAAGAAAGAAGAAAGAAGTAAGAAAGAAGTAAGAAAGAAGTAAGAAAGAAGTAAGAAAGAAGTAAGAAAGAAGTAAGAAAGAAGAAAGAAGTAAGAAAGAAAGAAGAAAGAAGTAAGAAAGAAGTAATAAAGAAAGAAGAAAGAAGTAAGAAAGAAGTAAGAAAGAAGTTAGAATGAAGAAAAAAGAAGTTAGAATGAAGTAAGAAAGAAGTAAGAAAGAAGTAAGAAAGAGGAAAGAAAGAAGTAAGAAAGAAGTAAGAAAGAAGTAAGAAAAAAGTAAGAAAGAAAGAAGAAAGAAGTAAGAAAGAAGTAAGAAAGAAAGAAGAAAGAAGTAAGAAAGAGGTAAGAAAGAAGAAAGAAAGAAGTAAGAAAGAAGAAAGAAAGAAGTAAGAAAGAAGTAAGAAAGAAGTAAGAAAGTAGTAAGAAAGAAGAAAGAAAGAAAGAAGTAAGAAAGAAGTAAGAAAGAAGTAAGAAAGAAGTAAGAAATAAGAAAGAAAGAAGTAAGAAAGAAGAAAGAAAGAAGTAAGAAAGAAGTAAGAAAGAAGAAAGAAAGAAGTAAGAAAGAAGTAAGAAAGAAAGAAGAAAGAAGTAAGAAAGAAGTAAGAAAGATGTAAGAAAGGAGAAAAAAGAAGTTAGAAAGAAGTAAGAAAGAAGTAAGAAAGAAGTAAGAAAGAAAGAAGTAAGAAAGAAGAAAGAAAAAAAGAAGAAAGAAGTAAGGAGTGAAGAAAGAAGTAAGAAAGAAGTAAGAAAGAAGTAAGAAAGAAGAAAGAAAGAAGTTAGAAAGTAGTAAGAAAGAAGTAAGAAAGAAGAAAGAAGTAAAAAAGAAGTAAGAAAGAAGTAAGAAAGAAAGAATAAAGAAGTAAGAAAGAAGTAAGAAAGAATTAAGAAAGAAGTAAGAAAGAAGTAAGAAAGAAAGAAGAAAGAAAGAAGTTAGAAAGAAGTAAGAAAGAAGTAAGAAAGAAGTTAGAAAGAAGTAAGAAAGAAGTAAGAAAGAAGTAAGAAAGAAAGAAGTAAGGAAGAAGTAAGAAAGAAGAAAGAAGTAAGAAAGAAGTAAGAAAGAAAGAAGAAAGAAGTAAGAAAGAAAGAAGAAAGAAGTATGAAAGAAGTAAGAAAGAAGAAAGAAAGAAGTAATAAAGAAGAAAGAAAGAAGTAAGAAAGAAGTAAGAAAGAAAGAAGAAAGAAGTAAGAAAGAAAGAAGAAAGAAGAAAGAAAGAAGTAAGAAGGAAGTAAGAAAGGAGTAAGAAAGAAGTAAGAAAGAAGTAAGAAGGCATGAAGAAAGAAGTAAGAAAGAAGTAAGAAAGAATTAAGAAAGAAGTAAGAAAGAAGTAAGAAAGAAAGAAGAAAAAGAAAGAAAGAAGTAAGAAAGAAGTAAGAAAGAATTAAGAAAGAAGTAAGAAAGAAGTAAGAAAGAAGAAGGAATGAAGAAAGAAGTAAGAAAGAAGTAAGAAATAAGTAAGAAAGAAGTAAGAAAGAAAGAAGAAAGAAAGAAGAAAGAAGTAAGAAAGAAGTAAGAAAGAATTAAGAAAGAAGTAAGACAGAAGAAAGAAAGAAGTAAGAAAGGAGAAAGAAAGAAGTAAGAAAGAAGTAAGAAAGAAGTAAGAAAGAAGTAAGAAAGAAAGAAGAAAAAAGATAGAAAGAAGTAAGAAAGAAGTAAGAATGAAAGAAGAAAGAAGTAAGAAAGAAGTAAGAAAGAAGTAAGAAAGAAGTAAGAAAGAAGTAAGAAAGAAGTAAGAAAGAAGTAAGAAAGAAGTAAGAAAGAAGTAAGAAAGAGAGAAGAAAGAAGTAAGAAAGAAGTAAGAAAGAAGTAAGAAAGAAGTAAGAAAGAAAGAAGAAAGAAGTAAGAAAGAAGTATGAAAGAAGTAAGAAAGAAGAAAGAAAGAAGTAAGAAAGAAGTAAGAAAGAAGTAAGATAGAAGTAAGAAAGAAAGAAGAAAGAAGAAAGAAAGAAGTAAGAAAGAAGTAAGAAAGAAGAAAGAAAGAAGTAAGAAAGAAGTAAGAAAGAAGTAAGAAAGAAGTAAGAAAGAAGTTAGAAAGAAGTAAGAAAGAAGTAAGAAAGAAAGAAGAAAGAAGTAAGAAAGAAAGAAGAAAGAAGTAAGAAAGAAGTAAGAAAGAAGTAAGAAAGAAGTAAGAAAGAAGTAAGAAAGAAGTAAGAAAGAAGAAAGAAGTAAGAAAGAAAGAAGAAAGAAGTAAGAAAGAAGTAATAAAGAAAGAAGAAAGAAGTAAGAAAGAAGTAAGAAAGAAGTAAGAATGAAGAAAAAAGAAGTTAGAATGAAGTAAGAAAGAAGTAAGAAAGAAGTAAGAAAGAAGTAAGAAAGAGGAAAGAAAGAAGTAAGAAAGAAGTAAGAAAGAAGTAAGAAAGAAGTAAGAAAAAAGTAAGAAAGAAAGAAGAAAGAAGTAAGAAAGAAGTAAGAAAGAAAGAAGAAAGAAGTAAGAAAGAGGTAAGAAAGAAGAAAGAAAGAAGTAAGAAAGAAGAAAGAAAGAAGTAAGAAAGAAGTAAGAAAGAAGTAAGAAAGTAGTAAGAAAGAAGTAAGAAAGAAAGAAAGAAGTAAGAAAGAAGAAAGAAAGAAGTAAGAAGGCATGAAGAAAGAAG
Source organism: Columba livia (assembly GCF_036013475.1). Lineage (NCBI taxonomy): Eukaryota > Metazoa > Chordata > Aves > Columbiformes > Columbidae > Columba > Columba livia. Next base: position 109,043 of record NW_027043111.1, read on the forward strand.
TAAGAAAGAAGTAAGAAAGAATTAAGAAAGAAGTAAGAAAGAAATAAGAAAGAAAGAAGAAAGAAGAAAGAAAGAAGTAAGAAAGAAGTAAGAAAGAATTAAGAAAGAAGTAAGAAAGAATTAAGAAAGAAGTAAGAAAGAAGAAAGAAAGAAGTAAGAAAGGAGAAAGAAAGAAGTAAGAAAGAAGTAAGAAAGAAGTAAGAAAGAAGAAAGAAAGAAAGAAGAAAAAAGAAAGAAAGAAGTAAGAAAGAAGTAAGAAAGAAACAAGAAGTAAGAAAGAATTAAGAAAGAAGTAAGAAAGAAGTAAGAAAGAAGAAAGAAAGAACTAAGAAAGAAGTAAGAAAGAAGTAAGAAAGAAGTAAGAAAGAAGTAAGAAAGAGAGAAGAATGAAGTAAGAAAGAAGTAAGAAAGAAGTAAGAAAGAAGTAAGATAGAAGTAAGAAAGAAAGAAGAAAGAAGAAAGAAAGAAGTAAGAAAGAAGTAAGAAAGAAGTAAGAAAGAAAGAAGAAAGAAGAAAGAAAGAAGTAAGAAAGAAGTAAGAAAGAATTAAGAAAGAAGTAAGAAAGAATTAAGAAAGAAGTAAGAAAGAAGAAAGAAAGAAGTAAGAAAGGAGAAAGAAAGAAGTAAGAAAGAAGTAAGAAAGAAGTAAGAAAGAAGAAAGAAAGAAAGAAGAAAAAAGAAAGAAAGAAGTAAGAAAGAAGTAAGAAAGAAACAAGAAGTAAGAAAGAATTAAGAAAGAAGTAAGAAAGAAGTAAGAAAGAAGAAAGAAAGAACTAAGAAAGAAGTAAGAAAGAAGTAAGAAAGAAGTAAGAAAGAAGTAAGAAAGAGAGAAGAATGAAGTAAGAAAGAAGTAAGAAAGAAGTAAGAAAGAAGTAAGATAGAAGTAAGAAAGAAAGAAGAAAGAAGAAAGAAAGAAGTAAGAAAGAAGTAAGAAAGAAGTAAGAAAGAAAGAAGAAAGAAGAAAGAAAGAAGTAAGAAAGAAGTAAGAAAGAAGTAAGAAAGAAGAAAGAAAGAAGAAAGAAAGAAGAAGTAAGAAAGAAGTATGAAAGAAGTAAGAAAGAAGTAAGAAAGAAGAAAGAAAGAAGTAAGAAAGAAGAAAGAAAGAAGTAAGAAAGAAGTAAGAAAGAAATAAGTAAGAAAGAAGTAAGAAAGAAGAAAGAAGTAAGAAAGAAAGAAGAAAGAAGTAAGAAAGAAAGAAGAAAGAAGTATGAAAGAAGTAAGAAATAAGAAAGAAAGAAGTAATAAAGAAGAAAGAACGAAGTAAGAAAGAAGTAAGAAAGAAAGAAGAAAGAAGTAAGAAAGAAAGAAGAAAGAAGAAAGAAAGAAGTAAGAAGGAAGTAAGAAAGGAGTAAGAAAGAAGTAAGAAAGAAGTAAGAAGGCATGAAGAAAGAAGTAAGAAAGAAGTAAGAAAGAATTTAGAAAGAAGTAAGAAAGACGTAAGAAAGAAAGAAGAAAGAAGAAAGAAAGAAGTAAGAAAGAAGTAAGAAAGAATTAAGAAAGAAGTAAGAAAGAAGTAAGAAAGAAGAAGGAATGAAGAAAGAAGTAAGAAAGAAGTAAGAAATAAGTAAGAAAGAAGTAAGAAAGAAGTAAGAAAGACGTAAGAAAGAAAGAAGAAAGAAGAAGGAAAGAAGTAAGAAAGGAGAAAGAAAGAAGTAAGAAAGAAAGAAGAAAGAAGTAAGAAAGAAGTAAGAAAGAAGTAAGAAAGAAAGAAGAAAGAAGTAAGAAAGAAGTAAGAAAGAGGAAAGAAAGAAGTAAGAAAGAAGTAAGAAAGAAGTAAGAAAGAAGTAAGAAAGAAGTAAGAAAGAAAGAAGAAAGAAGTAAGAAAGAAGTAAGAAAGAAAGAAGAAAGAAGTAAGAAAGAAGTAAGAAAGAAGAAAGAAAGAAGTAAGAAAGAAGAAAGAAAGAAGTAAGAAAGAAGTAAGAAAGAAGTAAGAAAGTAGTAAGAAAGAAGTAAGAAAGAAAGAAAGAAGCAAGAAAGAAGTAAGAAAGAAGTAAGAAAGAAGTAAGAAATAAGAAAGAAAGAAGTAAGAAAGAAGAAAGAAAGAAGTAAGAAAGAAGTAAGAAAGAAAGAAGAAAGAAGTAAGAAAGAAAGAAGTAAGAAAGAAGAAAGAAAGAAAGAAGAAAGAAGTAAGAAGGAGTGAAGAAAGAAGTAAGAAAGAAGTAAGAAAGAAGTAAGAAAGAAGAAAGAAAGAAATTAGAAAGTAGTAAGAAAGAAGTAAGAAAGAAGAAAGAAGTAAGAAAGAAGTAAGAAAGAAGTAAGAAAGAAAGAATAAAGAAGTAAGAAAGAAGTAAAAAAGAATTAAGAAAGAAGTAAGAAAGAAGTAAGAAAGAAAGAAGAAAGAAAGAAGTTAGAAAGAAGTAAGAAAGAAGTAAGAAAGAAGATAGAAAGAAGTAAGAAAGAAGTAAGAAAGAAGTAAGAAAGAAGTTAGAAAGAAGTAAGAAAGAAGTAAGAAAGAAGTAAGAAAGAAGTAAGAAAGAAAGAAGAAAGAAGAAAGAAAGAAGTAAGAAAGAAGTAAGAAAGAAGTAAGAAAGAAGTAAGAAGGAATGAAGAAAGAAGTAAGAAAGAAGTAAGAAATAAGTAAGAAAGAAGAAAGAAAGAAGAAAGAAAGAAGAAGTAAGAAAGAAGTATGAAAGAAGTAAGAAAGAAGTAAGAAAGAAGAAAGAAAGAAGTAAGAAAGAAGAAAGAAAGAAGTAAGAAAGAAGTAAGAAAGAAAGAAGTAAGAAAGAAGTAAGAAAGAAGAAAGAAGTAAGAAAGAAGTAAGAAAGAAAGAAGAAAGAAGTAAGAAAGAAAGAAGAAAGAAGTATGAAAGAAGTAAGAAAGAAGAAAGAAAGAAGTAATAAAGAAGAAAGAAAGAAGTAAGAAAGAAGTAAGAAAGAAGAAAGAAAGAACTAAGAAAGAAGTAAGAAAGAAGTAAGAAAGAAGTAAGAAAGAAGTAAGAAAGAGAGAAGAAAGAAGTAAGAAAGAAGTAAGAAAGAAGTAAGAAAGAAGTAAGATAGAAGTAAGAAAGAAAGAAGAAAGAAGAAAGAAAGAAGTAAGAAAGAAGTAAGAAAGAAGTAAGAAAGAAGTAAGAAAGAAGTAAGAAAGAAGTAAGAAAGAAGTTAGAAAGAAGTAAGAAAGAAGTAAGAAAGAAGTAAGAAAGAAAGAAGAAAGAAGTAAGAAAGAAAGAAGAAAGAAGTAAGAAAGAAGTAAGAAAGAAGTAAGAAAGAAGTAAGAAAGAAGTAAGAAAGAAGTAAGAAAGAAGTAAGAAAGAAGAAAGAAGTAAGAAAGAAAGAAGAAAGAAGTAAGAAAGAAGTAATAAAGAAAGAAGAAAGAAGTAAGAAAGAAGTAAGAAAGAAGTAAGAATGAAGAAAAAGAAGTTAGAATGAAGTAAGAAAGAAGTAAGAAAGAAGTAAGAAAGAGGAAAGAAAGAAGTAAGAAAGAAGTAAGAAAGAAGTAAGAAAGAAGTAAGAAAGAAGTAAGAAAGAAAGAAGAAAGAAGTAAGAAAGAAGTAAGAAAGAAAGAAGAAAGAAGTAAGAAAGAAGTAAGAAAGAAGAAAGAAAGAAGTAAGAAAGAAGAAAGAAAGAAGTAAGAAAGAAGTAAGAAAGAACTAAGAAAGTAGTAAGAAAGAAGTAAGAAAGAAAGAAAGAAGTAAGAAAGAAGTAAGAAAGAAGTAAGAAAGAAGTAAGAAATAAGAAAGAAAGAAGTAAGAAAGAAGAGAGAAAGAAGTAAGAAAGAAGTAAGAAAGAAAGAAGAAAGAAGTAAGAAAGAAGTAAGAAAGAAGTAAGAAAGGAGAAAAAAGAAGTTAGAAAGAAGTAAGAAAGAAGTACGAAAGAAGTAAGAAAGAAAGAAGTAAGAAAGAAGAAAGAAAGAAAGAAGAAAGAAGTAAGAAGGAGTGAAGAAAGAAGTAAGAAAGAAGTAAGAAAGAAGTAAGAAAGAAGTAAGAAAGAAGAAAGAAAGAAGTTAGAAAGTAGTAAGAAAGAAGTAAGAAAGAAGAAAGAAGTGAGAAAGAAGTAAGAAAGAAGTAAGAAAGAAAGAATAAAGAAGTAAGAAAGAAGTAAGAAAGAATTAAGAAAGAAGTAAGAAAGAAGTAAGAAAGAAACAAGAAAGAAAGAAGTTAGAAAGAAGTAAGAAAGAAGTAAGAAAGGAGTTAGAAAGAAGTAAGAAATAAGTAAGAAAGAAGTAAGAAAGAAGTTAGAAAGAAGTAAGAAAGAAGTAAGAAAGAAGGAAGAAAGAAGTAAGAAAGAAGTAAGAAAGAAGAAAGAAAGAAGTAAGAAAGAAGAAAGAAAGAAGTAAGAAAGAAGTAAGAAGGAATGAAGAAAGAAGTAAGAAAGAAGTAAGAAAGAAGTAAGAAAGAAGTAAGAAAGAAGAAAGAAAGAAGTAAGAAAGAAGAAAGAAAGAAGTAAGAAATAAGAAAGAAAGAAGTAAGAAAGAAGAAAGAAAGAAGTAAGAAAGAAGTAAGAAAGAAAGAAGAAAGAAGTAAGAAAGAAGTAAGAAAGAAGTTATAAAGGAGAAAAAAGAAGTTAGAAAGAATTAAGAAAGAAGTAAGAAAGAAGTAAGAAAGAAAGAAGTAAGAAAGAAGAAAGAAAGAAAGAAGAAAGAAGTAAGAAGGAGTGAAGAAAGAAGTAAGAAAGAAGTAAGAAAGAAGTAAGAAAGAAGTAAGAAAGAAGAAAAAAGAAGTTAGAAAGTAGTAAGAAAGAAGTAAGAAAGAAGAAAGAAGTGAGAAAGAAGTAAGAAAGAAGTAAGAAAGAAAGAATAAAGAAGTAAGAAAGAAGTAAGAAAGAATTAAGAAAGAAGTAAGAAAGAAGTAAGAAAGAAAGAAGAAAGAAAGAAGTTAGAAAGAAGTAAGAAAGAAGTAAGAAAGGAGTTAGAAAGAAGTAAGAAAGAAGTAAGAAAGAAGTAAGAAAGAAGTTAGAAAGAAGTAAGAAAGAAGTAAGAAAGAAGGAAGAAAGAAGTAAGAAAGAAAGAAGAAAGAAGAAAGAAAGAAGTAAGAAAGAAGTAAGAAAGAAGTAAGAAAGAAGTAAGAAGGAATGAAGAAAGAAGTAAGAAAGAAGTAAGAAAGAAGTAAGAAAGAAGTAAGAAAGAAGAAAGAAAGAAGTAAGAAAGAAGAAAGAAAGAAGTAAGAAAGAAGTAAGAAAGAAGTAAGAAAGAAGTAAGAAAGAAGTAAGAAAGAAAGAAGAAAGAAGTAAGAAAGAAGTAAGAAAGAAGTAATAAAGAAGTAAGAAAGAAGAAAAAAGAAGTTAGAAAGAAGTATGAAAGAAGAAAGAAAGAAGTAAGAAAGAAGAAAGAGAGAAGTAAGAAAGAAGAAAGAAAGATAGAAGAAAGAAGTAAGAAAGAAGTAAGTAAGAAGTAAGAAAGAAGTAAGAAAGAAGTAAGAAGGAATGAAGAAAGAATTAAGAAAGAATGAAGAAAGAAGAAAGAAAGAAGTAAGAAAGAAGTAAGAAAGAAGTAAGAAAGAAGTAAGAAAGAAGCAAGAAACAAGTAAGAAAGAAGTAAGAAAGAAGTAAGAAAGAAGTAAGAGAGAAGAAAGAAAGAAGTAAGAAAGAAGAAAAAAAGAAGTAAGAAAGAAGTAAGAAAGAAGGAAGAAAGAAGTAAGAAAGAAAGAAGAAAGAAGTAAGAAAGAAGTAAGAAAGAAGTAAGAAAGAAGTACGAAAGAAGTAAGAAAGAAGTAAGAAAGAAAGAAATAAGAAAGAAATAAGATTGAAGTAAGAAAGAAAAAAGAAGTAAGAAATAAGTAAGAAGGAAGTAAGAAAGAAGTAAGAAAGAAGTAAGAAAGAAGTAAGAAAAAAGTAAGAAAGAAGTAAGAAAGAAGTAAGAAAGAAGAAAAAAGAAGTTAGAAAGAAGTAAGAAAGAAGTATGAAAGAAAGAAAGAAGAAAGAAAGAAGAAAGAAGTAAGAAAGAAGTAAGAAAGAAGTAAAAAAGAAGTAAGAAAGAAGTAAGAAAGAATTAAGAAAGAGGTAAGAAAGAATTACGAAAGAAGTAAGAAAGAAGTAAGAAAGAAGTTAGACAGAAAGAAGTAAGAAAGAAGTAAGAAATAAGTAAGAAAGAAGTTAGAAAGAAGTAAGAAAGAAGTAAGAAAGAAGTAAGAAAGAAGTAAGAAAGAAGTAAGAAAGAAAGAAGAAAGAAGTAAGAAAGAAGTAGAGAAAGAAGTGTGAAAGAAGTGAGAAAGAAGAAAGAAAGAAGTAAGAAAGAAGTAAGAAAGAAGTAAGAAAGAAGTAAGAAAGAAGTAAGAAAGAAGAAAGAAAGAGGTAAGAAAGAAGTAAGAAAGAAGTAAGAAAGAAGTAAGAAAGAAAGAAGAAAGAAGTCAGAAAGAAGTAAGAAAGAAGTAAGAAAGAAGTAAGAAAGAAGTAAGAAAGAAGTAAGAAGGAATGAAGAAAGAATTAAGAAAGAATGAAGAAAGAAGAAAGAAAGAAGAAAGAAGAAAGAAAGAAGTAAGAAAGAAGTAAGAAAGAAGCAAGAGAGAAGAAAGAAAGAAGTAAGAAAGAAGAAAAAAAGAAGTAAGAAAGAAGTAAGAAAGAAGGAAGAAAGAAGTAAGAAAGAAAGAAGAAAGAAGTAAGAAAGAAGTAAGAAAGAAGTAAGAAAGAAGTACGAAAGAAGTAAGAAAGAAGTAAGAAAGAAAGAAATAAGAAAGAAGTAAGATTGAAGTAAGAAAGCAAAAAGAAGTAAGAAATAAGTAAGAAGGAAGTAAGAAAGAAGTAAGAAAGAAGTAAGAAAGAAGTAAAAAAAAAGTAAGAAAGAAGTAAGAAAGAAGTAAGAAAGAAGAAAAAAGAAGTTAGAAAGAAGTAAGAAAGAAGTATGAAAGAAGTAAGAAAGAAGAAAGAAAGAAGTAAGAAAGAAGTAAGAAAGAAGTAAGAAAGAAGTAAAAAAGAAGTAAAAAAGAAGTAAGAAAGAATTAAGAAAGAAGTAAGAAAGAATTACGAAAGAAGTAAGAAAGAAGTAAGAAAGAATTAAGAAAGAAGTAAGAAAGAAGTAAGAAAGAAGTAAGAAAGAAGTAAGAAAGAAGTAAGAAAGAAGTAAGAAAGAAAGAAGAAAGAAGTAAGAAAGAATTAAGAAAGAAGTAAGAAAGATGTAAGAAAGAAGAAAGAAAGAAGAAAGAAAGAAGAAGTAAGAAAGAAGTAAGAAAGAAGTAAGAAAGAAAGAATAAAGAAGTAAGAAAGAAGTAAGAAAGAATTAAGAAAGAAGTAAGAAAGAAGTAAGAAAGAAAGAAGAAAGAAAGAAGTTAGAAAGAAGTAAGAAAGAAGTAAGAAAGGAGTTAGAAAGAAGTAAGAAAGAAGTAAGAAAGAAGTAAGAAAGAAGTTAGAAAGAAGTAAGAAAGAAGTAAGAAAGAAGGAAGAAAGAAGTAAGAAAGAAAGAAGAAAGAAGAAAGAAAGAAGTAAGAAAGAAGTAAGAAAGAAGTAAGAAAGAAGTAAGAAGGAATGAAGAAAGAAGTAAGAAAGAAGTAAGAAAGAAGTAAGAAAGAAGTAAGAAAGAAGAAAGAAAGAAGTAAGAAAGAAGAAAGAAAGAAGTAAGAAAGAAGTAAGAAAGAAGTAAGAAAGAAGTAAGAAAGAAGTAAGAAAGAAAGAAGAAAGAAGTAAGAAAGAAGTAAGAAAGAAGTAATAAAGAAGTAAGAAAGAAGAAAAAAGAAGTTAGAAAGAAGTATGAAAGAAGAAAGAAAGAAGTAAGAAAGAAGAAAGAGAGAAGTAAGAAAGAAGAAAGAAAGAAGAAAGAAGTAAGAAAGAAGTAAGAAAGAAGTAAGAAAGAAGTAAGAAAGAAGTAAGAAGGAATGAAGAAAGAATTAAGAAAGAATGAAGAAAGAAGAAAGAAAGAAGTAAGAAAGAAGTAAGAAAGAAGTAAGAAAGAAGTAAGAAAGAAGCAAGAAACAAGTAAGAAAGAAGTAAGAAAGAAGTAAGAAAGAAGTAAGAGAGAAGAAAGAAAGAAGTAAGAAAGAAGAAAAAAAGACGTAAGAAAGAAGTAAGAAAGAAGGAAGAAAGAAGTAAGAAAGAAAGAAGAAAGAAGTAAGAAAGAAGTAAGAAAGAAGTAAGAAAGAAGTACGAAAGAAGTAAGAAAGAAGTAAGAAAGAAAGAAAGAAGAAAGAAATAAGATTGAAGTAAGAAAGAAAAAAGAAGTAAGAAATAAGTAAGAAGGAAGTAAGAAAGAAGTAAGAAAGAATTACGAAAGAAGTAAGAAAGAAGTAAGAAAGAAGTTAGACAGAAAGAAGTAAGAAAGAAGTAAGAAATAAGTAAGAAAGAAGTTAGAAAGAAGTAAGAAAGAAGTAAGAAAGAAGTAAGAAAGAAGTAAGAAAGAAAGAAGAAAGAAGTAAGAAAGAAGTAGAGAAAGAAGTGTGAAAGAAGTGAGAAAGAAGAAAGAAAGAAGTAAGAAAGAAGTAAGAAAGAAGTAAGTAAGAAATAAGAAAGAAGTAAGAAAGAAGAAAGAAAGAGGTAAGAAAGAAGTAAGAAAGAAGTAAGAAAGAAGTAAGAAAGAAAGAAGAAAGAAGTCAGAAAGAAGTAAGAAAGAAGTAAGAAAGAAGTAAGAAAGAAGTAAGAAAGAAGTAAGAAGGAATGAAGAAAGAATTAAGAAAGAATGAAGAAAGAAGAAAGAAAGAAGTAAGAAAGAAGAAAGAAAGAAGTAAGAAAGAAGTAAGAAAGAAGCAAGAGAGAAGAAAGAAAGAAGTAAGAAAGAAGAAAAAAAGAAGTAAGAAAGAAGGAAGAAAGAAGTAAGAAAGAAAGAAGAAAGAAGTAAGAAAGAAGTAAGAAAGAAGTAAGAAAGAAGTACGAAAGAAGTAAGAAAGAAGTAAGAAAGAAAGAAATAAGAAAGAAGTAAGATTGAAGTAAGAAAGCAAAAAGAAGTAAGAAATAAGTAAGAAGGAAGTAAGAAAGAAGTAAGAAAGAAGTAAGAAAGAAGTAAAAAAAAAGTAAGAAAGAAGTAAGAAAGAAGTAAGAAAGAAGAAAAAAGAAGTTAGAAAGAAGTAAGAAAGAAGTATGAAAGAAGTAAGAAAGAAGAAAGAAAGAAGTAAGATAGAAGTAAGAAAGAAGTAAGAAAGAAGTAAAAAAGAAGTAAGAAAGAAGTAAGAAAGAATTAAGAAAGAAGTAAGAAAGAATTACGAAAGAAGTAAGAAAGAAGTAAGAAAGAATTAAGAAAGAAGTAAGAAAGAAGTAAGAAAGAAGTAAGAAAGAAGTAAGAAAGAAGTAAGAAAGAAGTAAGAAAGAAAGAAGAAAGAAGTAAGAAAGAATTAAGAAAGAAGTAAGAAAGAAGTAAGAAAGAAGAAAGAAAGAAGAAGGAAAGAAGAAGTAAGAAAGAAGTAAGAAAGAAGTAAGAAAGAAAGAATAAAGAAGTAAGAAAGAAGTAAGAAAGAATTAAGAAAGAAGTAAGAAAGAAGTAAGAAAGAAAGAAGAAAGAAAGAAGTTAGAAAGAAGTAAGAAAGAAGTAAGAAAGGAGTTAGAAAGAAGTAAGAAAGAAGTAAGAAAGAAGTAAGAAAGAAGTTAGAAAGAAGTAAGAAAGAAGTAAGAAAGAAGGAAGAAAGAAGTAAGAAAGAAAGAAGAAAGAAGAAAGAAAGAAGTAAGAAAGAAGTAAGAAAGAAGTAAGAAAGAAGTAAGAAGGAATGAAGAAAGAAGTAAGAAAGAAGTAAGAAAGAAGTAAGAAAGAAGTAAGAAAGAAGAAAGAAAGAAGTAAGAAAGAAGAAAGAAAGAAGTAAGAAAGAAGTAAGAAAGAAGTAAGAAAGAAGTAAGAAAGAAGTAAGAAAGAAAGAAGAAAGAAGTAAGAAAGAAGTAAGAAAGAAGTAATAAAGAAGTAAGAAAGAAGAAAAAAGAAGTTAGAAAGAAGTATGAAAGAAGAAAGAAAGAAGTAAGAAAGAAGAAAGAGAGAAGTAAGAAAGAAGAAAGAAAGATAGAAGAAAGAAGTAAGAAAGAAGTAAGAAAGAAGTAAGAAAGAAGTAAGAAAGAAGTAAGAAGGAATGAAGAAAGAATTAAGAAAGAATGAAGAAAGAAGAAAGAAAGAAGTAAGAAAGAAGTAAGAAAGAAGTAAGAAAGAAGTAAGAAAGAAGCAAGAAACAAGTAAGAAAGAAGTAAGAAAGAAGTAAGAAAGAAGTAAGAGAGAAGAAAGAAAGAAGTAAGAAAGAAGAAAAAAAGAAGTAAGAAAGAAGTAAGAAAGAAGGAAGAAAGAAGTAAGAAAGAAAGAAGAAAGAAGTAAGAAAGAAGTAAGAAAGAAGTAAGAAAGAAGTACGAAAGAAGTAAGAAAGAAGTAAGAAAGAAAGAAAGAAGAAAGAAATAAGATTGAAGTAAGAAAGAAAAAAGAAGTAAGAAATAAGTAAGAAGGAAGTAAGAAAGAAGTAAGAAAGAAGTAAGAAAGAAGTAAGAAAAAAGTAAGAAAGAAGTAAGAAAGAAGTAAGAAAGAAGAAAAAAGAAGTTAGAAAGAAGTAAGAAAGAAGTATGAAAGAAAGAAAGAAGAAAGAAAGAAGAAAGAAGTAAGAAAGAAGTAAGAAAGAAGTAAAAAAGAAGTAAGAAAGAAGTAAGAAAGAATTAAGAAAGAGGTAAGAAAGAATTACGAAAGAAGTAAGAAAGAAGTAAGAAAGAAGTTAGACAGAAAGAAGTAAGAAAGAAGTAAGAAATAAGTAAGAAAGAAGTTAGAAAGAAGTAAGAAAGAAGTAAGAAAGAAGTAAGAAAGAAGTAAGAAAGAAGTAAGAAAGAAAGAAGAAAGAAGTAAGAAAGAAGTAGAGAAAGAAGTGTGAAAGAAGTGAGAAAGAAGAAAGAAAGAAGTAAGAAAGAAGTAAGAAAGAAGTAAGAAAGAAGTAAGAAAGAAGTAAGAAAGAAGAAAGAAAGAGGTAAGAAAGAAGTAAGAAAGAAGTAAGAAAGAAGTAAGAAAGAAAGAAGAAAGAAGTCAGAAAGAAGTAAGAAAGAAGTAAGAAAGAAGTAAGAAAGAAGTAAGAAAGAAAGAAGAAAGAAGTCAGAAAGAAGTAAGAAAGAAGTAAGAAAGAAGTAAGAAAGAAGTAAGAAAGAAGAAAGAAAGAAGTAAGAAAGAAGTAAGAAAGAAGCAAGAGAGAAAGAAGAAAGAAGTCAGAAAGAAGTAAGAAAGAAGTAAGAAAGAAGTAAGAAAGAAGTAAGAAAGAAGAAAAAAAGAAGTAAGAAAGAAGTAAGAAAGAAGGAAGAAAGAAGTAAGAAAGAAAGAAGAAAGAAGTAAGAAAGAAGTAAGAAAGCAGTAAGAAAGAAGTACGAAAGAAGTAAGAAAGAAGTAAGAAAGAAAGAAATAAGAAAGAAGTAAGATTGAAGTAAGAAAGCAAAAAGAAGTAAGAAATAAGTAAGAAGGAAGTAAGAAAGAAGTAAGAAAGAAGTAAGAAAGAAGTAAAAAAAAAGTAAGAAAGAAGTAAGAAAGAAGTAAGAAAGAAGAAAAAAGAAGTTAGAAAGAAGTAAGAAAGAAGTATGAAAGAAGTAAGAAAGAAGAAAGAAAGAAGTAAGAAAGAAGTAAGAAAGAAGTAAAAAAGAAGTAAGAAAGAAGTAAGAAAGAATTAAGAAAGAAGTAAGAAAGAATTACGAAAGAAGTAAGAAAGAAGTAAGAAAGAATTAAGAAAGAAGTAAGAAAGAAGTAAGAAAGAAGTAAGAAAGAAGTAAGAAAGAAGTAAGAAAGAAGTAAGAAAGAAAGAAGAAAGAAGTAAGAAAGAATTAAGAAAGAAGTAAGAAAGAAGTAAGAAAGAAGAAAGAAAGAAGAAAGAAAGAAGAAGTAAGAAAGAAGTAAGAAATAAGTAAGAAAGAAGTAAGAAAGAAGTAAGAAAGAAAGAAGAAAGAAGTAAGAAAGAAGTAAGAAAGAAGTAATAAAGAAGTAAGAAAGAAGAAAAAAGAAGTTAGAAAGAAGTATTAAAGAAGAAAGAAAGAAGTAAGAAAGAAGAAAGAGAGAAGTAAGAAAGAAGAAAGAAAGGTAGAAGAAAGAAGTAAGAAAGAAGTAAGAAAGAAGTAAGAAAGAAGTAAGAAAGAAGTAAGAAAGAAGTAAGAAGGAATGAAGAAAGAATTAAGAAAGAATGAAGAAAAAAGTAAGAAAGAAGTAAGAAAGAAGTAATAAAGAAGTAAGAAAGAAGAAAAAAGAAGTTAGAAAGAAGTATTAAAGAAGAAAGAAAGAAGTAAGAAAGAAGAAAGAGAGAAGTAAGAAAGAAGAAAGAAAGGTAGAAGAAAGAAGTAAGAAAGAAGAAAGAAAGAAGTAAGAAAGAAGTAAGAAAGAAGCATGAAACAAGTAAGAAAGAAGTAAGAAAGAATTAAGAAAGAAGCAAGAGAGAAGAAAGAAAGAAGTAAGAAAGAAGAAAAAAAGAAGTAAGAAAGAAGTAAGAAAGAAGGAAGAAAGAAGTAAGAAAGAAAGAAGAAAGAAGTAAGAAAGAAGTAAGAAAGAAGTAAGAAAGAAGTACGAAAGAAGTAAGAAAGAAGTAAGAAAGAAAGAAATAAGAAAGAAGTAAGATTGAAGTAAGAAAGAAAAAAGAAGTAAGAAATAAGTAAGAAGGAAGTAAGAAAGAAGTAAGAAAGAAGTAAGAAAGAAGTAAGAAAAAAGTAAGAAAGAAGTAAGAAAGAAGTAAGAAAGAAGAAAAAAGAAGTTAGAAAGAAGTAAGAAAGAAGTATGAAAGAAGTAAGAAAGAAGAAAGAAAGAAGTAAGAAAGTAAGAAAGAAGTAAGAAAGAAGTAAAAAAGAAGTAAGAAAGAAGAAAGAATGAAGAAAGAAGTAAGAAAGAATTACGAAAGAAGTAAGAAAGAAGTAAGAAAGAAGTAAGAAAGAAAGAAGTAAGAAAGAAGTAAGAAATAAGTAAGAAAGAAGTTAGAAAGAAGTAAGAAAGAAGTAAGAAAGAAGTAAGAAAGAAGTAAGAAAGAAAGAAGAAAGAAGTAAGAAAGAAGTAGAGAAAGAAGTATGAAAGAAGTGAGAAAGAAGAAAGAAAGAAGTAAGAAAGAATTAAGAAAGAAGTAAGAAAGAAGTAAGAAAGAAGAAAGAAAGAGGTAAGAAAGAAGTAAGAAAGAAGTAAGAAAGAAAGAAGAAAGAAGTAAGAAAGAAGTAAGAAAGAAGTAAGAAAGAAGTAAGAAAGAAGAAAGAAAGAAGTAAGAAAGAAGTAAGAAAGAAGTAAGAAAGTAGTAAGAAAGAAGAAAGAAAGAAAGAAGTAAGAAAGAAGTAAGAAAGAAGTAAGAAAGAAGTAAGAAATAAGAAAGAAAGAAGTAAGAAAGAAGAAAGAAAGAAGTAAGAAAGAAGTAAGAAAGAAAGAAGAAAGAAGTAAGAAAGAAGTAAGAAAGAAGTAAGAAAGGAGAAAAAAGAAGTTATAAAGAAGTAAGAAAGAAGTATGAAAGAAGTAAGAAAGAAGAAAGAAAGAAGTAAGAAAGAAGTAAGAAAGAAGTAAGAAAGAAGTAAAAAAGAAGTAAGAAAGAAGTAAGAAGGAATTAAGAAAGAAGTAAGAAAGAATTACGAAAGAAGTAAGAAAGAAGTAAGAAAGAAGTAAGAAAGAAGTAAGAAAGAAGTAAGAAAGAAGTAAGAAAGAAAGAAGAAAGAAGTAAGAAAGAAGTAGAGAAAGAAGTATGAAAGAAGTGAGAAAGAAGAAAGAAAGATGTAAGAAAGAATTAAGAAAGAAGTAAGAAAGAAGTAAGAAAGAAGAAAGAAAGAAGAAGTAAGAAAGAAGTAAGAAAGAAGTAAGAAAGAAGTAAGAAAGAAGAAAGAAAGAAGTAAGAAAGAAGAAAGAAAGAAGTAAGAAAGAAGTAAGAAGGAAGTAAGAAAGAAGTAAGAAAGAAAGAAGAAAGAAGTAAGAAAGAAGTAAGAAAGAAGTAATAAAGAAGTAAGAAAGAAGAAAAAAGAAGTTAGAAAGAAGTATGAAAGAAGAAAGAAAGAAGAAAGAAAGAAGAAAGAGAGAAGTAAGAAAGGATAAAGAAAGATAGAAGAAAGAAGTAAGAAAGAAGTAAGAAAGAAGTAAGAAAGAAGTAAGAAAGAAGTAAGAAAGAAGTAAGAAGGAATGAAGAAAGAATTAAGAAAGAATGAAGAAAGAAGAAAGAAAGAAGTAAGAAAGAAGAAAGAAAGAAGTAAGAAAGAAGTAAGAAAGAAGCAAGAAACAAGTAAGAAAGAAGTAAGAAAGAAGTAAGAAAGAAGTAAGAGAGAAGAAAGAAAGAAGTAAGAAAGAAGAAAAAAAGAAGTAAGAAAGAAGTAAGAAAGAAGGAAGAAAGAAGTAAGAAAGAAGAAAGAAGTAAGAAAGAAGTAAGAAAGAAGTAAGAAAGAAGTACGAAAGAAGTAAGAAAGAAGTAAGAAAGAAAGAAATAAGAAAGAAGTAAGATTGAAGTAAGAAAGAAAAAAGAAGTAAGAAATAAGTAAGAAGGAAGTAAGAAAGAAATAAGAAAGAGGTAAGAATGTAGTAAGAAAAAAGTAAGAAAGAAGTAAGTAAGAAGTAAGAAAGAAGAAAAAAAAAGTTAGAAAGAAGTAAGAAAGAAGTATGAAAGAAGTAAGAAAGAAGAAAGAAAGAAGTAAGAAAGAAGTAAGAAAGAATTAAAAAAGAAGTAAGAAAGAAGTAAGAAAGAATTAAGAAAGAAGTAAGAAAGAATTACGAAAGAAGTAAGAAAGAAGTAAGAAAGAAGTAAGAAAGAAAGACGTAAGAAAGAAGTAAGAAATAAGTAAGAAAGAAGTTAGAAAGAAGTAAGAAAGAAGTAAGAAAGAAGTAAGAAAGAAGTAAGAAAGAAGTAAGAAAGAAGTAAGAAAGAAAGAAGAAAGAAGTAAGAAAGAAGTAGAGAAAGAAGTATGAAAGAAGTGAGAAAGAAGAAAGAAAGAATTAAGAAAGAATTAAGAAAGAAGTAAGAAAGAAGTAAGAAAGAAGAAAGAAAGAGGTAAGAAAGAAGTAAGAAAGAAGTAAGAAAGAAGTAAGAAAGAAAGAAGAAAGAAGTAAGAAAGAAGTAAGAAAGAAGTAAGAAAGAAGTAAGAAAGAAGTAAGAAAGAAGTAAGAAAGAAGTAAGAAAGAAGTAAGAAAGTAGTAAGAAAGAAGTAAGAAAGAAAGAAAGAAGTAAGAAAGAAGTAAGAAAGAAGTAAGAAAGAAGTAAGAAATAAGAAAGAAAGAAGTAAGAAAGAAGAAAGAAAGAAGTAAGAAAGAAGTAAGAAAGAAAGAAGAAAGAAGTAAGAAAGAAGTAAGAAAGAAGTAAGAAATAAAGAAGTAAGAAAGAAGAAAGAAAGAAAGAAGAAAGAAGTAAGAAGGAGTGAAGAAAGAAGTAAGAAAGAAGTAAGAAAGAAGTAAGAAAGAAGAAAGAAAGGTAGAAGAAAGAAGTAAGAAAGAAGAAAGAAAGAAGTAAGAAAGAAGTAAGAAAGAAGCATGAAACAAGTAAGAAAGAAGTAAGAAAGAAGTAAGAAAGAAGCAAGAGAGAAGAAAGAAAGAAGTAAGAAAGAAGAAAAAAAGAAGTAAGAAAGAAGTAAGAAAGAAGGAAGAAAGAAGTAAGAAAGAAAGAAGAAAGAAGTAAGAAAGAAGTAAGAAAGAAGTAAGAAAGAAGTACGAAAGAAGTAAGAAAGAAGTAAGAAAGAAAGAAATAAGAAAGAAGTAAGATTGAAGTAAGAAAGAAAAAAGAAGTAAGAAATAAGTAAGAAGGAAGTAAGAAAGAAGTAAGAAAGAAGTAAGAAAGAAGTAAGAAAAAAGTAAGAAAGAAGTAAGAAAGAAGTAAGAAAGAAGAAAAAAGAAGTTAGAAAGAAGTAAGAAAGAAGTATGAAAGAAGTAAGAAAGAAGAAAGAAAGAAGTAAGAAAGTAAGAAAGAAGTAAGAAAGAAGTAAAAAAGAAGTAAGAAAGAAGAAAGAATGAAGAAAGAAGTAAGAAAGAATTACGAAAGAAGTAAGAAAGAAGTAAGAAAGAAGTAAGAAAGAAAGAAGTAAGAAAGAAGTAAGAAATAAGTAAGAAAGAAGTTAGAAAGAAGTAAGAAAGAAGTAAGAAAGAAGTAAGAAAGAAGTAAGAAAGAAGTAAGAAAGAAAGAAGAAAGAAGTAAGAAAGAAGTAGAGAAAGAAGTATGAAAGAAGTGAGAAAGAAGAAAGAAAGAAGTAAGAAAGAATTAAGAAAGAAGTAAGAAAGAAGTAAGAAAGAAGAAAGAAAGAGGTAAGAAAGAAGTAAGAAAGAAGTAAGAAAGAAAGAAGAAAGAAGTAAGAAAGAAGTAATAAAGAAAGAAGAAAGAAGTAAGAAAGAAGTAAGAATGAAGAAAAAAGAAGTTAGAATGAAGTAAGAAAGAAGTAAGAAAGAAGTAAGAAAGAAGTAAGAAAGAGGAAAGAAAGAAGTAAGAAAGAAGTAAGAAAGAAGTAAGAAAGAAGTAAGAAAAAAGTAAGAAAGAAAGAAGAAAGAAGTAAGAAAGAAGTAAGAAAGAAAGAAGAAAGAAGTAAGAAAGAGGTAAGAAAGAAGAAAGAAAGAAGTAAGAAAGAAGAAAGAAAGAAGTAAGAAAGAAGTAAGAAAGAAGTAAGAAAGTAGTAAGAAAGAAGTAAGAAAGAAAGAAGTAAGAAAGAAGAAAGAAAGAAGTAAGAAGGCATGAAGAAAGAAGTAAGAAAGAAGTAAGAAAGAATTAAGAAAGAAGTAAGAAAGAAGTAAGAAAGAAAGAAGAAAGAAGAAAGAAAGAAGTAAGAAAGAAGTAAGAAAGAAGTAAGAAAGAAGTAAGAAAGAATTAAGAAAGAAGTAAGAAAGAAGAAAGAAAGAAGTAAGAAAGGAGAAAGAAAGAAGTAAGAAAGAAGTAATAAAGAAGTAAGAAAGAAGAAAGAAAGAAGAAAGAGAGAAGTAAGAAAGAAGTAAGAAAGAAACAAGAAGTAAGAAAGAATTAAGAAAGAAGTAAGAAAGAAGTAAGAAAGAAGAAAGAAAGAACTAAGAAAGAAGTAAGAAAGAAGTAAGAAAGAAGTAAGAAAGAAGTAAGAAAGAGAGAAGAAAGAAGTAAGAAAGAAGTAAGAAAGAAGTAAGAAAGAAGTAAGATAGAAGTAAGAAAGAAAGAAGAAAGAAGAAAGAAAGAAGTAAGAAAGAAGTAAGAAAGAAGTAAGAAAGAAAGAAGAAAGAAGAAAGAAAGAAGTAAGAAAGAAGTAAGAAAGAAGTAAGAAAGAAGAAAGAAAGAAGAAAGAAAGAAGAAGTAAGAAAGAAGTATGAAAGAAGTAAGAAAGAAGTAAGAAAGAAGAAAGAAAGAAGTAAGAAAGAAGAAAGAAAGAAGTAAGAAAGAAGTAAGAAAGAAATAAGTAAGAAAGAAGTAAGAAAGAAGAAAGAAGTAAGAAAGAAAGAAGAAAGAAGTAAGAAAGAAAGAAGAAAGAAGTATGAAAGAAGTAAGAAATAAGAAAGAAAGAAGTAATAAAGAAGAAAGAACGAAGTAAGAAAGAAGTAAGAAAGAAAGAAGAAAGAAGTAAGAAAGAAAGAAGAAAGAAGAAAGAAAGAAGTAAGAAGGAAGTAAGAAAGGAGTAAGAAAGAAGTAAGAAAGAATTAAGAAGGCATGAAGAAAGAAGTAAGAAAGAAGTAAGAAAGAATTTAGAAAGAAGTAAGAAAGACGTAAGAAAGAAAGAAGAAAGAAGAAAGAAAGAAGTAAGAAAGAAGTAAGAAAGAATTAAGAAAGAAGTAAGAAAGAAGTAAGAAAGAAGAAGGAATGAAGAAAGAAGTAAGAAAGAAGTAAGAAATAAGTAAGAAAGAAGTAAGAAAGAAGTAAGAAAGACGTAAGAAAGAAAGAAGAAAGAAGAAGGAAAGAAGTAAGAAAGGAGAAAGAAAGAAGTAAGAAAGAAAGAAGAAAGAAGTAAGAAAGAAGTAAGAAAGAAGTAAGAAAGAAAGAAGAAAGAAGTAAGAAAGAAGTAAGAAAGAGGAAAGAAAGAAGTAAGAAAGAAGTAAGAAAGAAGTAAGAAAGAAGTAAGAAAGAAGTAAGAAAGAAAGAAGAAAGAAGTAAGAAAGAAGTAAGAAAGAAAGAAGAAAGAAGTAAGAAAGAAGTAAGAAAGAAGAAAGAAAGAAGTAAGAAAGAAGAAAGAAAGAAGTAAGAAAGAAGTAAGAAAGAAAGAAGAAAGAAGTAAGAAAGAAAGAAGTAAGAAAGAAGAAAGAAAGAAAGAAGAAAGAAGTAAGAAGGAGTGAAGAAAGAAGTAAGAAAGAAGTAAGAAAGAAGTAAGAAAGAAGAAAGAAAGAAATTAGAAAGTAGTAAGAAAGAAGTAAGAAAGAAGAAAGAAGTAAGAAAGAAGTAAAAAAGAATTAAGAAAGAAGTAAGAAAGAAGTAAGAAAGAAAGAAGAAAGAAAGAAGTTAGAAAGAAGTAAGAAAGAAGTAAGAAAGAAGTTAGAAAGAAGTAAGAAAGAAGTAAGAAAGAAGTAAGAAAGAAGTTAGAAAGAAGTAAGAAAGAAGTAAGAAAGAAGTAAGAAAGAAGTAAGAAAGAAAGAAGAAAGAAGAAAGAAAGAAGTAAGAAAGAAGTAAGAAAGAAGTAAGAAAGAACTAAGAAGGAACGAAGAAAGAAGTAAGAAAGAAGTAAGAAATAAGTAAGAAAGAAGAAAGAAAGAAGAAAGAAAGAAGAAGTAAGAAAGAAGTATGAAAGAAGTAAGAAAGAAGTAAGAAAGAAGAAAGAAAGAAGTAAGAAAGAAGAAAGAAAGAAGTAAGAAAGAAGTAAGAAAGAAAGAAGTAAGAAAGAAGTAAGAAAGAAGAAAGAAGTAAGAAAGAAGTAAGAAAGAAAGAAGAAAGAAGTAAGAAAGAAAGAAGAAAGAAGTATGAAAGAAGTAAGAAAAAGAAAGAAAGAAGTAATAAAGAAGAAAGAAAGAAGTAAGAAAGAAGTAAGAAAGAAGAAAGAAAGAACTAAGAAAGAAGTAAGAAAGAAGTAAGAAAGAAGTAAGAAAGAAGTAAGAAAGAGAGAAGAAAGAAGTAAGAAAGAAGTAAGAAAGAAGTAAGAAAGAAGTAAGATAGAAGTAAGAAAGAAAGAAGAAAGAAGAAAGAAAGAAGTAAGAAAGAAGTAAGAAAGAAGTAAGAAAGAAGTAAGAAAGAAGTAAGAAAGAAGTAAGAAAGAAGTTAGAAAGAAGTAAGAAAGAAGTAAGAAAGAAGTAAGAAAGAAAGAAGAAAGAAGTAAGAAAGAAAGAAGAAAGAAGTAAGAAAGAAGTAAGAAAGAAGTAAGAAAGAAGTAAGAAAGAAGTAAGAAAGAAGTAAGAAAGAAGTAAGAAAGAAGAAAGAAGTAAGAAAGAAAGAAGAAAGAAAGAAGTAAGAAAGAAGAAAGAAGTAAGAAAGAAAGAAGAAAGAAGTAAGAAAGAAGTAATAAAGAAAGAAGAAAGAAGTAAGAAAGAAGTAAGAAAGAAGTAAGAATGAAGAAAAAAGAAGTTAGAATGAAGTAAGAAAGAAGTAAGAAAGAAGTAAGAAAGAGGAAAGAAAGAAGTAAGAAAGAAGTAAGAAAGAAGTAAGAAAGAAGTAAGAAAGAAGTAAGAAAGAAAGAAGAAAGAAGTAAGAAAGAAGTAAGAAAGAAAGAAGAAAGAAGTAAGAAAGAAGTAAGAAAGAAGAAAGAAAGAAGTAAGAAAGAAGAAAGAAAGAAGTAAGAAAGAAGTAAGAAAGAACTAAGAAAGTAGTAAGAAAGAAGTAAGAAAGAAAGAAAGAAGTAAGAAAGAAGTAAGGAAGAAGTAAGAAAGAAGTAAGAAATAAGAAAGAAAGAAGTAAGAAAGAAGAGAGAAAGAAGTAAGAAAGAAGTAAGAAAGAAAGAAGAAAGAAGTAAGAAAGAAGTAAGAAAGAAGTAAGAAAGGAGAAAAAAGAAGTTAGAAAGAAGTAAGAAAGAAGTACGAAAGAAGTAAGAAAGAAAGAAGTAAGAAAGAAGAAAGAAAGAAAGAAGAAAGAAGTAAGAAGGAGTGAAGAAAGAAGTAAGAAAGAAGTAAGAAAGAAGTAAGAAAGAAGCAAGAAAGAAGAAAGAAAGAAGTTAGAAAGTAGTAAGAAAGAAGTAAGAAAGAAGAAAGAAGTGAGAAAGAAGTAAGAAAGAAGTAAGAAAGAAAGAATAAAGAAGTAAGAAAGAAGTAAGAAAGAATTAAGAAAGAAGTAAGAAAGAAGTAAGAAAGAAACAAGAAAGAAAGAAGTTAGAAAGAAGTAAGAAAGAAGTAAGAAAGGAGTTAGAAAGAAGTAAGAAATAAGTAAGAAAGAAGTAAGAAAGAAGTTAGAAAGAAGTAAGAAAGAAGTAAGAAAGAAGGAAGAAAGAAGTAAGAAAGAAGTAAGAAAGAAGAAAGAAAAAAGTAAGAAAGAAGAAAGAAAGAAGTAAGAAAGAAGTAAGAAGGAATGAAGAAAGAAGTAAGAAAGAAGTAAGAAAGAAGTAAGAAAGAAGTAAGAAAGAAGAAAGAAAGAAGTAAGAAAGAAGAAAGAAAGAAGTAAGAAATAAGAAAGAAAGAAGTAAGAAAGAAGAAAGAAAGAAGTAAGAAAGAAGTAAGAAAGAAAGAAGAAAGAAGTAAGAAAGAAGTAAGAAAGAAGTTATAAAGGAGAAAAAAGAAGTTAGAAAGAATTAAGAAAGAAGTAAGAAAGAAGTAAGAAAGAAAGAAGTAAGAAAGAAGAAAGAAAGAAAGAAGAAAGAAGTAAGAAGGAGTGAAGAAAGAAGTAAGAAAGAAGTAAGAAAGAAGTAAGAAAGAAGTAAGAAAGAAGAAAGAAAGAAGTTAGAAAGCAGTAAGAAAGAAGTAAGAAAGAAGAAAGAAGTGAGAAAGAAGTAAGAAAGAAGTAAGAAAGAAAGAATAAAGAAGTAAGAAAGAAGTAAGAAAGAATTAAGAAAGAAGTAAGAAAGAAGTAAGAAAGAAAGAAGAAAGAAAGAAGTTAGAAAGAAGTAAGAAAGAAGTAAGAAAGGAGTTAGAAAGAAGTAAGAAAGAAGTAAGAAAGAAGTAAGAAAGAAGTTAGAAAGAAGTAAGAAAGAAGTAAGAAAGAAGGAAGAAAGAAGTAAGAAAGAAAGAAGAAAGAAGAAAGAAAGAAGTAAGAAAGAAGTAAGAAAGAAGTAAGAAAGTAGTAAGAAGGAATGAAGAAAGAAGTAAGAAAGAAGTAAGAAAGAAGTAAGAAAGAAGTAAGAAAGAAGAAAGAAAGAAGTAAGAAAGAAGAAAGAAAGAAGTAAGAAAGAAGTAAGAAAGAAGTAAGAAAGAAGTAAGAAAGAAGTAAGAAAGAAAGAAGAAAGAAGTAAGAAAGAAGTAAGAAAGAAGTAATAAAGAAGTAAGAAAGAAGAAAAAAGAAGTTAGAAAGAAGTATGAAAGAAGAAAGAAAGAAGTAAGAAAGAAGAAAGAGAGAAGTAAGAAAGAAGAAAGAAAGATAGAAGAAAGAAGTAAGAAAGAAGTAAGAAAGAAGTAAGAAAGAAGTAAGAAAGAAGTAAGAAGGAATGAAGAAAGAATTAAGAAAGAATGAAGAAAGAAGAAAGAAAGAAGTAAGAAAGAAGTAAGAAAGAAGTAAGAAAGAAGTAAGAAAGAAGCAAGAAACAAGTAAGAAAGAAGTAAGAAAGAAGTAAGAAAGAAGTAAGAGAGAAGAAAGAAAGAAGTAAGAAAGAAGAAAAAAAGAAGTAAGAAAGAAGTAAGAAAGAAGGAAGAAAGAAGTAAGAAAGAAAGAAGAAAGAAGTAAGAAAGAAGTAAGAAAGAAGTAAGAAAGAAGTACGAAAGAAGTAAGAAAGAAGTAAGAAAGAAAGAAATAAGAAAGAAATAAGATTGAAGTAAGAAAGAAAAAAGAAGTAAGAAATAAGTAAGAAGGAAGTAAGAAAGAAGTAAGAAAGAAGTAAGAAAGAAGTAAGAAAAAAGTAAGAAAGAAGTAAGAAAGAAGTAAGAAAGAAGAAAAAAGAAGTTAGAAAGAAGTAAGAAAGAAGTATGAAAGAAAGAAAGAAGAAAGAAAGAAGAAAGAAGTAAGAAAGAAGTAAGAAAGAAGTAAAAAAGAAGTAAGAAAGAAGTAAGAAAGAATTAAGAAAGAGGTAAGAAAGAATTACGAAAGAAGTAAGAAAGAAGTAAGAAAGAAGTTAGACAGAAAGAAGTAAGAAAGAAGTAAGAAATAAGTAAGAAAGAAGTTAGAAAGAAGTAAGAAAGAAGTAAGAAAGAAGTAAGAAAGAAGTAAGAAAGAAGTAAGAAAGAAAGAAGAAAGAAGTAAGAAAGAAGTAGAGAAAGAAGTGTGAAAGAAGTGAGAAAGAAGAAAGAAAGAAGTAAGAAAGAAGTAAGAAAGAAGTAAGAAAGAAGTAAGAAAGAAGTAAGAAAGAAGAAAGAAAGAGGTAAGAAAGAAGTAAGAAAGAAGTAAGAAAGAAGTAAGAAAGAAAGAAGAAAGAAGTCAGAAAGAAGTAAGAAAGAAGTAAGAAAGAAGTAAGAAAGAAGTAAGAAAGAAGTAAGAAGGAATGAAGAAAGAATTAAGAAAGAATGAAGAAAGAAGAAAGAAAGAAGTAAGAAAGAAGAAAGAAAGAAGTAAGAAAGAAGTAAGAAAGAAGCAAGAGAGAAGAAAGAAAGAAGTAAGAAAGAAGAAAAAAAGAAGTAAGAAAGAAGTAAGAAAGAAGGAAGAAAGAAGTAAGAAAGAAAGAAGAAAGAAGTAAGAAAGAAGTAAGAAAGAAGTAAGAAAGAAGTACGAAAGAAGTAAGAAAGAAGTAAGAAAGAAAGAAATAAGAAAGAAGTAAGATTGAAGTAAGAAAGCAAAAAGAAGTAAGAAATAAGTAAGAAGGAAGTAAGAAAGAAGTAAGAAAGAAGTAAGAAAGAAGTAAAAAAAAAGTAAGAAAGAAGTAAGAAAGAAGTAAGAAAGAAGAAAAAAGAAGTTAGAAAGAAGTAAGAAAGAAGTATGAAAGAAGTAAGAAAGAAGAAAGAAAGAAGTAAGAAAGAAGTAAGAAAGAAGTAAGAAAGAAGTAAAAAAGAAGTAAGAAAGAAGTAAGAAAGAATTAAGAAAGAAGTAAGAAAGAATTACGAAAGAAGTAAGAAAGAAGTAAGAAAGAATTAAGAAAGAAGTAAGAAAGAAGTAAGAAAGAAGTAAGAAAGAAGTAAGAAAGAAGTAAGAAAGAAGTAAGAAAGAAAGAAGAAAGAAGTAAGAAAGAATTAAGAAAGAAGTAAGAAAGAAGTAAGAAAGAAGAAAGAAAGAAGAAAGAAAGAAGAAGTAAGAAAGAAGTAAGAAAGAAGTAAGAAAGAAAGAATAAAGAAGTAAGAAAGAAGTAAGAAAGAATTAAGAAAGAAGTAAGAAAGAAGTAAGAAAGAAAGAAGAAAGAAAGAAGTTAGAAAGAAGTAAGAAAGAAGTAAGAAAGGAGTTAGAAAGAAGTAAGAAAGAAGTAAGAAAGAAGTAAGAAAGAAGTTAGAAAGAAGTAAGAAAGAAGTAAGAAAGAAGGAAGAAAGAAGTAAGAAAGAAAGAAGAAAGAAGAAAGAAAGAAGTAAGAAAGAAGTAAGAAAGAAGTAAGAAAGAAGTAAGAAGGAATGAAGAAAGAAGTAAGAAAGAAGTAAGAAAGAAGTAAGAAAGAAGTAAGAAAGAAGAAAGAAAGAAGTAAGAAAGAAGAAAGAAAGAAGTAAGAAAGAAGTAAGAAAGAAGTAAGAAAGAAGTAAGAAAGAAGTAAGAAAGAAAGAAGAAAGAAGTAAGAAAGAAGTAAGAAAGAAGTAATAAAGAAGTAAGAAAGAAGAAAAAAGAAGTTAGAAAGAAGTATGAAAGAAGAAAGAAAGAAGTAAGAAAGAAGAAAGAGAGAAGTAAGAAAGAAGAAAGAAAGATAGAAGAAAGAAGTAAGAAAGAAGTAAAAAAGAAGTAAGAAAGAAGTAAGAAAGAAGTAAGAAGGAATGAAGAAAGAATTAAGAAAGAATGAAGAAAGAAGAAAGAAAGAAGTAAGAAAGAAGTAAGAAAGAAGTAAGAAAGAAGTAAGAAAGAAGCAAGAAACAAGTAAGAAAGAAGTAAGAAAGAAGTAAGAAAGAAGTAAGAGAGAAGAAAGAAAGAAGTAAGAAAGAAGAAAAAAAGAAGTAAGAAAGAAGTAAGAAAGAAGTAAGAAAGAAGAAAGAAAGAAGTAAGAAAGAAGTAAGAAAGAAGTAAGAAAGAAGTAAGAAAGAAGTACGAAAGAAGTAAGAAAGAAGTAAGAAAGAAAGAAATAAGAAAGAAATAAGATTGAAGTAAGAAAGAAAAAAGAAGTAAGAAATAAGTAAGAAGGAAGTAAGAAAGAAGTAAGAAAGAAGTAAGAAAGAAGTAAGAAAAAAGTAAGAAAGAAGTAAGAAAGAAGTAAGAAAGAAGAAAAAAGAAGTTAGAAAGAAGTAAGAAAGAAGTATGAAAGAAAGAAAGAAGAAAGAAAGAAGAAAGAAGTTAGAAAGAAGTAAGAAAGAAGTAAAAAAGAAGTAAGAAAGAAGTAAGAAAGAATTAAGAAAGAGGTAAGAAAGAATTACGAAAGAAGTAAGAAAGAAGTAAGAAAGAAGTTAGACAGAAAGAAGTAAGAAAGAAGTAAGAAATAAGTAAGAAAGAAGTTAGAAAGAAGTAAGAAAGAAGTAAGAAAGAAGTAAGAAAGAAGTAAGAAAGAAGTAAGAAAGAAAGAAGAAAGAAGTAAGAAAGAAGTAGAGAAAGAAGTGTGAAAGAAGTGAGAAAGAAGAAAGAAAGAAGTAAGAAAGAAGTAAGAAAGAAGTAAGAAAGAAGTAAGAAAGAAGTAAGAAAGAAGAAAGAAAGAGGTAAGAAAGAAGTAAGAAAGAAGTAAGAAAGAAGTAAGAAAGAAAGAAGAAAGAAGTCAGAAAGAAGTAAGAAAGAAGTAAGAAAGAAGTAAGAAAGAAGTAAGAAAGAAGTAAGAAGGAATGAAGAAAGAATTAAGAAAGAATGAAGAAAGAAGAAAGAAAGAAGTAAGAAAGAAGAAAGAAAGAAGTAAGAAAGAAGTAAGAAAGAAGCAAGAGAGAAGAAAGAAAGAAGTAAGAAAGAAGAAAAAAAGAAGTAAGAAAGAAGTAAGAAAGAAGGAAGAAAGAAGTAAGAAAGAAAGAAGAAAGAAGTAAGAAAGAAGTAAGAAAGAAGTAAGAAAGAAGTACGAAAGAAGTAAGAAAGAAGTAAGAAAGAAAGAAATAAGAAAGAAGTAAGATTGAAGTAAGAAAGCAAAAAGAAGTAAGAAATAAGTAAGAAGGAAGTAAGAAAGAAGTAAGAAAGAAGTAAGAAAGAAGTAAAAAAAAAGTAAGAAAGAAGTAAGAAAGAAGTAAGAAAGAAGAAAAAAGAAGTTAGAAAGAAGTAAGAAAGAAGTATGAAAGAAGTAAGAAAGAAGAAAGAAAGAAGTAAGAAAGAAGTAAGAAAGAAGTAAGAAAGAAGTAAAAAAGAAGTAAGAAAGAAGTAAGAAAGAATTAAGAAAGAAGTAAGAAAGAATTACGAAAGAAGTAAGAAAGAAGTAAGAAAGAATTAAGAAAGAAGTAAGAAAGAAGTAAGAAAGAAGTAAGAAAGAAGTAAGAAAGAAGTAAGAAAGAAGTAAGAAAGAAAGAAGAAAGAAGTAAGAAAGAATTAAGAAAGAAGTAAGAAAGAAGTAAGAAAGAAGAAAGAAAGAAGAAAGAAAGAAGAAGTAAGAAAGAAGTAAGAAATAAGTAAGAAAGAAGTAAGAAAGAAGTAAGAAAGAAAGAAGAAAGAAGTAAGAAAGAAGTAAGAAAGAAGTAATAAAGAAGTAAGAAAGAAGAAAAAAGAAGTTAGAAAGAAGTATTAAAGAAGAAAGAAAGAAGTAAGAAAGAAGAAAGAGAGAAGTAAGAAAGAAGAAAGAAAGGTAGAAGAAAGAAGTAAGAAAGAAGTAAGAAAGAAGTAAGAAAGAAGTAAGAAAGAAGTAAGAAAGAAGTAAGAAGGAATGAAGAAAGAATTAAGAAAGAATGAAGAAAAAAGTAAGAAAGAAGTAAGAAAGAAGTAATAAAGAAGTAAGAAAGAAGAAAAAAGAAGTTAGAAAGAAGTATTAAAGAAGAAAGAAAGAAGTAAGAAAGAAGAAAGAGAGAAGTAAGAAAGAAGAAAGAAAGGTAGAAGAAAGAAGTAAGAAAGAAGAAAGAAAGAAGTAAGAAAGAAGTAAGAAAGAAGCATGAAACAAGTAAGAAAGAAGTAAGAAAGAATTAAGAAAGAAGCAAGAGAGAAGAAAGAAAGAAGTAAGAAAGAAGAAAAAAAGAAGTAAGAAAGAAGTAAGAAAGAAGGAAGAAAGAAGTAAGAAAGAAAGAAGAAAGAAGTAAGAACGAAGTAAGAAAGAAGTAAGAAAGAAGTACGAAAGAAGTAAGAAAGAAGTAAGAAAGAAAGAAATAAGAAAGAAGTAAGATTGAAGTAAGAAAGAAAAAAGAAGTAAGAAATAAGTAAGAAGGAAGTAAGAAAGAAGTAAGAAAGAAGTAAGAAAGAAGTAAGAAAAAAGTAAGAAAGAAGTAAGAAAGAAGTAAGAAAGAAGAAAAAAGAAGTATAGAAAGAAGTAAGAAAGAAGTATGAAAGAAGTAAGAAAGAAGAAAGAAAGAAGTAAGAAAGTAAGAAAGAAGTAAGAAAGAAGTAAAAAAGAAGTAAGAAAGAAGAAAGAATGAAGAAAGAAGTAAGAAAGAATTACGAAAGAAGTAAGAAAGAAGTAAGAAAGAAGTAAGAAAGAAAGAAGTAAGAAAGAAGTAAGAAATAAGTAAGAAAGAAGTTAGAAAGAAGTAAGAAAGAAGTAAGAAAGAAAGAAGAAAGAAGTAAGAAAGTAGTAGAGAAAGAAGTATGAAAGAAGTGAGAAAGAAGAAAGAAAGAAGTAAGAAAGAATTAAGAAAGAAGTAAGAAAGAAGTAAGAAAGAAGAAAGAAAGAGGTAAGAAAGAAGTAAGAAAGAAGTAAGAAAGAAAGAAGAAAGAAGTAAGAAAGAAGTAAGAAAGAAGTAAGAAAGAAGTAAGAAAGAAGAAAGAAAGAAGTAAGAAAGAAGTAAGAAAGAAGTAAGAAAGTAGTAAGAAAGAAGAAAGAAAGAAAGAAGTAAGAAAGAAGTAAGAAAGAAGTAAGAAAGAAGTAAGAAATAAGAAAGAAAGAAGTAAGAAAGAAGAAAGAAAGAAGTAAGAAAGAAGTAAGAAAGAAAGAAGAAAGAAGTAAGAAAGAAGTAAGAAAGGAGAAAAAAGAAGTTAGAAAGAAGTAAGAAAGAAGTATGAAAGAAGTAAGAAAGAAGAAAGAAAGAAGTAAGAAAGAAGTAAGAAAGAAGTAAGAAAGAAGTAAAAAAGAAGTAAGAAAGAAGTAAGAAGGAATTAAGAAAGAAGTAAGAAAGAATTACGAAAGAAGTAAGAAAGAAGTAAGAAAGAAGTAAGAAAGAAAGAAGTAAGAAAGAAGTAAGAAATAAGTAAGAAAGAAGTTAGAAAGAAGTAAGAAAGAAGTAAGAAAGAAGTAAGAAAGAAGTAAGAAAGAAGTAAGAAAGAAAGAAGAAAGAAGTAAGAAAGAAGTAGAGAAAGAAGTATGAAAGAAGTGAGAAAGAAGAAAGAAAGATGTAAGAAAGAATTAAGAAAGAAGTAAGAAAGAAGTAAGAAAGAAGAAAGAAGAAAGAAAGAAGAAGTAAGAAAGAAGTAAGAAAGAAGTAAGAAAGAAGTAAGAAAGAAGAAAGAAAGAAGTAAGAAAGAAGAAAGAAAGAAGTAAGAAAGAAGTAAGAAAGAAGTAAGAAAGAAGTAAGAAAGAAAGAAGAAAGAAGTAAGAAAGAAGTAAGAAAGAAGTAATAAAGAAGTAAGAAAGAAGAAAAAAGAAGTTAGAAAGAAGTATGAAAGAAGAAAGAAAGAAGAAAGAAAGAAGAAAGAGAGAAGTAAGAAAGGAGAAAGAAAGATAGAAGAAAGAAGTAAGAAAGAAGTAAGAAAGAAGTAAGAAAGAAGTAAGAAAGAAGTAAGAAAGAAGTAAGAAGGAATGAAGAAAGAATTAAGAAAGAATGAAGAAAGAAGAAAGAAAGAAGTAAGAAAGAAGAAAGAAAGAAGTAAGAAAGAAGTAAGAAAGAAGCAAGAAACAAGTAAGAAAGAAGTAAGAAAGAAGTAAGAAAGAAGTAAGAGAGAAGAAAGAAAGAAGTAAGAAAGAAGAAAAAAAGAAGTAAGAAAGAAGTAAGAAAGAAGGAAGAAAGAAGTAAGAAAGAAGAAAGAAGTAAGAAAGAAGTAAGAAAGAAGTAAGAAAGAAGTACGAAAGAAGTAAGAAAGAAGTAAGAAAGAAAGAAATAAGAAAGAAGTAAGATTGAAGTAAGAAAGAAAAAAGAAGTAAGAAATAAGTAAGAAGGAAGTAAGAAAGAAATAAGAAAGAGGTAAGAATGTAGTAAGAAAAAAGTAAGAAAGAAGTAAGTAAGAAGTAAGAAAGAAGAAAAAAGAAGTTAGAAAGAAGTAAGAAAGAAGTATGAAAGAAGTAAGAAAGAAGAAAGAAAGAAGTAAGAAAGAAGTAAGAAAGAAGTAAGAAAGAATTAAAAAAGAAGTAAGAAAGAAGTAAGAAAGAATTAAGAAAGAAGTAAGAAAGAATTACGAAAGAAGTAAGAAAGAAGTAAGAAAGAAGTAAGAAAGAAAGACGTAAGAAAGAAGTAAGAAAGAAGTAAGAAAGAAGTTAGAAAGAAGTAAGAAAGAAGTAAGAAAGAAGTAAGAAAGAAGTAAGAAAGAAGTAAGAAAGAAGTAAGAAAGAAAGAAGAAAGAAGTAAGAAAGAAGTAGAGAAAGAAGTATGAAAGAAGTGAGAAAGAAGAAAGAAAGAATTAAGAAAGAATTAAGAAAGAAGTAAGAAAGAAGTAAGAAAGAAGAAAGAAAGAGGTAAGAAAGAAGTAAGAAAGAAGTAAGAAAGAAGTAAGAAAGAAAGAAGAAAGAAGTAAGAAAGAAGTAAGAAAGAAGTAAGAAAGAAGTAAGAAAGAAGTAAGAAAGAAGTAAGAAAGAAGTAAGAAAGAAGTAAGAAAGTAGTAAGAAAGAAGTAAGTAAGAAAGAAAGAAGTAAGAAAGAAGTAAGAAAGAAGTAAGAAAGAAGTAAGAAATAAGAAAGAAAGAAGTAAGAAAGAAGAAAGAAAGAAGTAAGAAAGAAGTAAGAAAGAAAGAAGAAAGAAGTAAGAAAGAAGTAAGAAAGAAGTAAGAAATAAAGAAGTAAGAAAGAAGAAAGAAAGAAAGAAGAAAGAAGTAAGAAGGAGTGAAGAAAGAAGTAAGAAAGAAGTAAGAAAGAAGTAAGAAAGAAGAAAGAAAGGTAGAAGAAAGAAGTAAGAAAGAAGAAAGAAAGAAGTAAGAAAGAAGTAAGAAAGAAGCATGAAACAAGTAAGAAAGAAGTAAGAAAGAAGTAAGAAAGAAGCAAGAGAGAAGAAAGAAAGAAGTAAGAAAGAAGAAAAAAAGAAGTAAGAAAGAAGTAAGAAAGAAGGAAGAAAGAAGTAAGAAAGAAAGAAGAAAGAAGTAAGAAAGAAGTAAGAAAGACGTAAGAAAGAAGTACGAAAGAAGTAAGAAAGAAGTAAGAAAGAAAGAAATAAGAAAGAAGTAAGATTGAAGTAAGAAAGAAAAAAGAAGTAAGAAATAAGTAAGAAGGAAGTAAGAAAGAAGTAAGAAAGAAGTAAGAAAGAAGTAAGAAAAAAGTTAGAAAGAAGTAAGAAAGAAGTAAGAAAGAAGAAAAAAGAAGTTAGAAAGAAGTAAGAAAGAAGTATGAAAGAAGTAAGAAAGAAGAAAGAAAGAAGTAAGAAAGTAAGAAAGAAGTAAGAAAGAAGTAGAAAAGAAGTAAGAAAGAAGAAAGAATGAAGAAAGAAGTAAGAAAGAATTACGAAAGAAGTAAGAAAGAAGTAAGAAAGAAGTAAGAAAGAAAGAAGTAAGAAAGAAGTAAGAAATAAGTAAGAAAGAAGTTAGAAAGAAGTAAGAAAGAAGTAAGAAAGAAGTAAGAAAGAAGTAAGAAAGAAGTAAGAAAGAAAGAAGAAAGAAGTAAGAAAGAAGTAGAGAAAGAAGTATGAAAGAAGTGAGAAAGAAGAAAGAAAGAAGTAAGAAAGAATTAAGAAAGAAGTAAGAAAGAAGTAAGAAAGAAGAAAGAAAGAGGTAAGAAAGAAGTAAGAAAGAAGTAAGAAAGAAAGAAGAAAGAAGTAAGAAAGAAGTAAGAAAGAAGTAAGAAAGAAGTAAGAAAGAAGAAAGAAAGAAGTAAGAAAGAAGTAAGAAAGAAGTAAGAAAGTAGTAAGAAAGATGAAAGAAAGAAAGAAGTAAGAAAGAAGTAAGAAAGAAGTAAGAAAGAAGTAAGAAATAAGAAAGAAAGAAGTAAGAAAGAAGAAAGAAAGAAGTAAGAAAGAAGTAAGAAAGAAAGAAGAAAGAAGTAAGAAAGAAGTAAGAAAGAAGTAAGAAAGGAGAAAAAAGAAGTTAGAAAGAAGTAAGAAAGAAGTATGAAAGAAGTAAGAAAGAAGAAAGAAAGAAGTAAGAAAGAAGTAAGAAAGAAGTAAGAAAGAAGTAAAAAAGAAGTAAGAAAGAAGTAAGAAGGAATTAAGAAAGAAGTAAGAAAGAATTACGAAAGAAGTAAGAAAGAAGTAAGAAAGAAGTAAGAAAGAAAGAAGTAAGAAAGAAGTAAGAAATAAGTAAGAAAGAAGTTAGAAAGAAGTAAGAAAGAAGTAAGAAAGAAGTAAGAAAGAAGTAAGAAAGAAGTAAGAAAGAAAGAAGAAAGAAGTAAGAAAGAAGTAGAGAAAGAAGTATGAAAGAAGTGAGAAAGAAGAAAGAAAGATGTAAGAAAGAAGAAAGAAAGAAGTAAGAAAGAAGTAAGAAAGAAGTAAGAAAGAAAGAAATAAGAAAGAAGTAAGATTGAAGTAAGAAAGAAAAAAGAAGTAAGAAATAAGTAAGAAGGAAGTAAGAAAGAAGTAAGAAAGAAGTAAGAAAGAAGTAAGAAAAAAGTAAGAAAGAAGTAAGAAAGAAGTAAGAAAGAAGAAAAAAGAACTTAGAAAGAAGTAAGAAAGAAGTATGAAAGAAGTAAGAAAGAAGAAAGAAAGAAGTAAGAAAGAAGTAAGAAAGAAGTAAGAAAGAAGTAAAAAAGAAGTAAGAAAGAAGTAAGAAAGAATTAAGAAAGAAGTAAGAAAGAATTACGAAAGAAGTAAGAAAGAAGTAAGAAAGAAGTAAGAAAGAAAGAAGTAAGAAAGAAGTAAGAAATAAGTAAGAAAGAAGTAAGAAAGAAAGAAGAAAGAAGTAAGAAAGAAGTAGAGAAAGAAGTATGAAAGAATTGAGAAAGAAGAAAGAAAGATGTAAGAAAGAATTAAGAAAGAAGTAAGAAAGAAGTAAGAAAGAAGAAAGAAAGAAGAAAGAAAGAAGAAGTAAGAAAGAAGTAAGAAAGAAGTAAGAAAGAAGTAAGAAAGAAGAAAGAAAGAAGTAAGAAAGAAGAAAGAAAGAAGTAAGAAAGAAGTAAGAAAGAAGTAAGAAAGAAGTAAGAAAGAAAGAAGAAAGAAGTAAGAAAGAAGTAAGAAAGAAGTAATAAAGAAGTAAGAAAGAAGAAAAAAGAAGTTAGAAAGAAGTATGAAAGAAGAAAGAAAGAAGAAAGAAAGAAGAAAGAGAGAAGTAAGAAAGAAGAAAGAAAGATAGAAGAAAGAAGTAAGAAAGAAGTAAGAAAGAAGTAAGAAAGAAGTAAGAAAGAAGTAAGAAAGAAGTAAGAAGGAATGAAGAAAGAATTAAGAAAGAATGAAGAAAGAAGAAAGAAAGAAGTAAGAAAGAAGAAAGAAAGAAGTAAGAAAGAAGTAAGAAAGAAGCAAGAAACAAGTAAGAAAGAAGTAAGAAAGAAGTAAGAAAGAAGTAAGAGAGAAGAAAGGAAGAAGTAAGAAAGAAGAAAAAAAGAAGTAAGAAAGAAGTAAGAAAGAAGGAAGAAAGAAGTAAGAAAGAAGAAAGAAGTAAGAAAGAAGTAAGAAAGAATTAAGAAAGAAGTACGAAAGAAGTAAGAAAGAAGTAAGAATGAAAGAAATAAGAAAGAAGTAAGATTGAAGTAAGAAAGAAAAAAGAAGTAAGAAATAAGTAAGAAGGAAGTAAGAAAGAAGTAAGAAATAAGTAAGAAAGAAGAAAGAAAGATAGAAGAAAGAAGTAAGAAAGAAGTAAGAAAGAAGTAAGAAAGAAGTAAGAAAGAAGCATGAAACAAGTAAGAAAGAAGTAAGAAAGAAGTAAGAAAGAAGCAAGAGAGAAGAAAGAAAGAAGTAAGAAAGAAGAAAAAAAGAAGTAAGAAAGAAGTAAGAAAGAAGGAAGAAAGAAGTAAGAAAGAAAGAAGAAAGAAGTAAGAAAGAAGTAAGAAAGAAGTAAGAAAGAAGTACGAAAGAAGTAAGAAAGAAGTAAGAAAGAAAGAAATAAGAAAGAAGTAAGATTGAAGTAAGAAAGAAAAAAGAAGTAAGAAATAAGTAAGAAGGAAGTAAGAAAGAAGTAAGAAAGAAGTAAGAAAGAAGTAAGAAAAAAGTTAGAAAGAAGTAAGAAAGAAGTAAGAAAGAAGAAAAAAGAAGTTAGAAAGAAGTAAGAAAGAAGTATGAAAGAAGTAAGAAAG
This sequence comes from Columba livia, assembly GCF_036013475.1. Taxonomy (NCBI): domain Eukaryota; kingdom Metazoa; phylum Chordata; class Aves; order Columbiformes; family Columbidae; genus Columba; species Columba livia. Next base: position 141,207 of record NW_027043111.1, read on the forward strand.
AAGAAAGAAAGAAGTAAGAAAGTAAGAAAGAAGTAAGAAAGAAGTAAAAAAGAAGTAAGAAAGAAGAAAGAATGAAGAAAGAAGTAAGAAAGAATTACGAAAGAAGTAAGAAAGAAGTAAGAAAGAAGTAAGAAAGAAAGAAGTAAGAAAGAAGTAAGAAATAAGTAAGAAAGAAGTTAGAAAGAAGTAAGAAAGAAGTAAGAAAGAAGTAAGAAAGAAGTAAGAAAGAAGTAAGAAAGAAAGAAGAAAGAAGTAAGAAAGAAGTAGAGAAAGAAGTATGAAAGAAGTGAGAAAGAAGAAAGAAAGAAGTAAGAAAGAATTAAGAAAGAAGTAAGAAAGAAGTAAGAAAGAAGAAAGAAAGAGGTAAGAAAGAAGTAAGAAAGAAGTAAGAAAGAAAGAAGAAAGAAGTAAGAAAGAAGTAAGAAAGAAGTAAGAAAGAAGTAAGAAAGAAGAAAGAAAGAAGTAAGAAAGAAGTAAGAAAGAAGTAAGAAAGTAGTAAGAAAGATGAAAGAAAGAAAGAAGTAAGAAAGAAGTAAGAAAGAAGTAAGAAAGAAGTAAGAAATAAGAAAGAAAGAAGTAAGAAAGAAGAAAGAAAGAAGTAAGAAAGAAGTAAGAAAGAAAGAAGAAAGAAGTAAGAAAGAAGTAAGAAAGAAGTAAGAAAGGAGAAAAAAGAAGTTAGAAAGAAGTAAGAAAGAAGTATGAAAGAAGTAAGAAAGAAGAAAGAAAGAAGTAAGAAAGAAGTAAGAAAGAAGTAAGAAAGAAGTAAAAAAGAAGTAAGAAAGAAGTAAGAAGGAATTAAGAAAGAAGTAAGAAAGAATTACGAAAGAAGTAAGAAAGAAGTAAGAAAGAAGTAAGAAAGAAAGAAGTAAGAAAGAAGTAAGAAATAAGTAAGAAAGAAGTTAGAAAGAAGTAAGAAAGAAGTAAGAAAGAAGTAAGAAAGAAGTAAGAAAGAAGTAAGAAAGAAAGAAGAAAGAAGTAAGAAAGAAGTAGAGAAAGAAGTATGAAAGAAGTGAGAAAGAAGAAAGAAAGATGTAAGAAAGAAGAAAGAAAGAAGTAAGAAAGAAGTAAGAAAGAAGTAAGAAAGAAAGAAATAAGAAAGAAGTAAGATTGAAGTAAGAAAGAAAAAAGAAGTAAGAAATAAGTAAGAAGGAAGTAAGAAAGAAGTAAGAAAGAAGTAAGAAAGAAGTAAGAAAAAAGTAAGAAAGAAGTAAGAAAGAAGTAAGAAAGAAGAAAAAAGAACTTAGAAAGAAGTAAGAAAGAAGTATGAAAGAAGTAAGAAAGAAGAAAGAAAGAAGTAAGAAAGAAGTAAGAAAGAAGTAAGAAAGAAGTAAAAAAGAAGTAAGAAAGAAGTAAGAAAGAATTAAGAAAGAAGTAAGAAAGAATTACGAAAGAAGTAAGAAAGAAGTAAGAAAGAAGTAAGAAAGAAAGAAGTAAGAAAGAAGTAAGAAATAAGTAAGAAAGAAGTAAGAAAGAAAGAAGAAAGAAGTAAGAAAGAAGTAGAGAAAGAAGTATGAAAGAATTGAGAAAGAAGAAAGAAAGATGTAAGAAAGAATTAAGAAAGAAGTAAGAAAGAAGTAAGAAAGAAGAAAGAAAGAAGAAAGAAAGAAGAAGTAAGAAAGAAGTAAGAAAGAAGTAAGAAAGAAGTAAGAAAGAAGAAAGAAAGAAGTAAGAAAGAAGAAAGAAAGAAGTAAGAAAGAAGTAAGAAAGAAGTAAGAAAGAAGTAAGAAAGAAAGAAGAAAGAAGTAAGAAAGAAGTAAGAAAGAAGTAATAAAGAAGTAAGAAAGAAGAAAAAAGAAGTTAGAAAGAAGTATGAAAGAAGAAAGAAAGAAGAAAGAAAGAAGAAAGAGAGAAGTAAGAAAGAAGAAAGAAAGATAGAAGAAAGAAGTAAGAAAGAAGTAAGAAAGAAGTAAGAAAGAAGTAAGAAAGAAGTAAGAAAGAAGTAAGAAGGAATGAAGAAAGAATTAAGAAAGAATGAAGAAAGAAGAAAGAAAGAAGTAAGAAAGAAGAAAGAAAGAAGTAAGAAAGAAGTAAGAAAGAAGCAAGAAACAAGTAAGAAAGAAGTAAGAAAGAAGTAAGAAAGAAGTAAGAGAGAAGAAAGGAAGAAGTAAGAAAGAAGAAAAAAAGAAGTAAGAAAGAAGTAAGAAAGAAGGAAGAAAGAAGTAAGAAAGAAGAAAGAAGTAAGAAAGAAGTAAGAAAGAATTAAGAAAGAAGTACGAAAGAAGTAAGAAAGAAGTAAGAATGAAAGAAATAAGAAAGAAGTAAGATTGAAGTAAGAAAGAAAAAAGAAGTAAGAAATAAGTAAGAAGGAAGTAAGAAAGAAGTAAGAAAGAAGTAAGAAAGTAGTAAGAAAAAAGTAAGAAAGAAGTAAGTAAGAAGTAAGAAAGAAGAAAAAAGAAGTTAGAAAGAAGTAAGAAAGAAGTATGAAAGAAGTAAGAAAGAAGAAAGAAAGAAGTAAGAAAGAAGTAAGAAAGAAGTAAGAAAGAATTAAAAAAGAAGTAAGAAAGAAGTAAGAAAGAATTAAGAAAGAAGTAAGAAAGAATTACGAAAGAAGTAAGAAAGAAGTAAGAAAGAAGTAAGAAAGAAAGACGTAAGAAAGAAGTAAGAAATAAGTAAGAAAGAAGTTAGAAAGAAGTAAGAAAGAAGTAAGAAAGAAGTAAGAAAGAAGTAAGAAAGAAGTAAGAAAGAAGTAAGAAAGAAAGAAGAAAGAAGTAAGAAAGAGGTAGATAAAGAAGTATGAAAGAAATGAGAAAGAAGAAAGAAAGAATTAAGAAAGAATTAAGAAAGAAGTAAGAAAGAAGTAAGAAAGAAGAAAGAAAGAGGTAAGAAAGAAGTAAGAAAGAAGTAAGAAAGAAGTAAGAAAGAAAGAAGAAAGAAGTAAGAAAGAAGTAAGAAAGAAGTAAGAAAGAAGTTAGAAAGAAGTAAGAAAGAAGTAAGAAAGAAGTAAGAAAGAAGTAAGAAAGTAGTAAGAAAGAAGTAAGAAAGAAAGAAAGAAGTAAGAAAGAAGTAAGAAAGAAGTAAGAAAGAAGTAAGAAATAAGAAAGAAAGAAGTAAGAAAGAAGAAAGAAAGAAGTAAGAAAGAAGTAAGAAAGAAAGAAGAAAGAAGTAAGAAAGAAGTAAGAAAGAAGTAAGAAATAAAGAAGTAAGAAAGAAGAAAGAAAGAAAGAAGAAAGAAGTAAGAAGGAGTGAAGAAAGAAGTAAGAAAGAAGTAAGAAAGAAGTAAGAAAGAAGTAAGAAAGAAGAAAGAAGGAATGAAGAAAGAAGTAAGAAAGAAGTAAGAAATAAGTAAGAAAGAAGAAAGAAAGAAGAAAGAAAGAAGAAGTAAGAAAGAAGTAAGAAAGAAGTAAGAAAGAAGAAAGAAAGAAGTAAGAAAGAAGAAAGAAAGAAGTAAGAAAGAAGTAAGAAAGAAGTAAGAAAGAAGTAAGAAAGAAGTAAGAAAGAAAGAAGAAAGAAGTAAGAAAGAAGTAAGAAAGAAGTAAGAAAGAAGTAAGAAAGAAGAAAAAAGAAGTTAGAAAGAAGTACGAAAGAAGAAAGAAAGAAGTAAGAAAGAAGAAAGAGAGAAGTAAGAAAGAAGAAAGAAAGATAGAAGAAAGAAGTAAGAAAGAAGTAAGAAAGAAGTAAGAAAGAAGTAAGAAAGAAGTAAGAAAGAAGTAAGAAGGAATGAAGAAAGAATTAAGAAAGAATGAAGAAAGAAGAAAGAAAGAAGTAAGAAAGAAGAAAGAAAGAAGTAAGAAAGAAGTAAGAAAGAAGCAAGAAACAAGTAAGAAAGAAGTAAGAAAGAAGTAAGAAAGAAGTAAGAGAGAAAGAAGAAAGAAAGAAGTAAGAAAGAAGAAAAAAAGAAGTAAGAAAGAAGGAAGAAAGAAGGAAGAAAGAAGTAAGAAAGAAAGAAGAAAGAAGTAAGAAAGAAGTAGGAAAGAAGTACGAAAGAAGTAAGAAAGAAGTAAATAAGAAAGAAATAAGAAAGAAGTAAGTTTGAAGTAAGAAAGAAAAAAGAAGTAAGAAATAAGTAAGAAGGAAGTAAGAAAGAAGTAAGAAAGAAGTAAGAAAGAAGTAAGAAAAAAGTAAGAAAGAAGTAAGAAAGAAGTAAGAAAGAAGAAAGAAGAAGTTAGAAAGAAGTAAGAAAGAAGTATGAAAGAAGTAAGAAAGAAGAAAGAAAGAAGTAAGAAAGAAGTAAGAAAGAAGTAAGAAAGAAAGAATAAAGAAGGAAGAAAGAAGTAAGAAAGAATTAAGAAAGAAGTAAGAAAGAAGTAAGAAAGAAAGAAGAAAGAAAGAAGTTAGAAAGAAGTAAGAAAGAAGTAAGAAAGAAGTTAGAAAGAAGTAAGAAAGAAGTAAGAAAGAAGTAAGAAAGAAGTTAGAAAGAAGTAAGAAAGAAGTAAGAAAGAAGTAAGAAAGAAGTAAGAAAGAAGTAAGAAAGAAGTAAGAAAGAAAGAATAAAGAAGTAAGAAAGAAGTAAGAAAGAAAGAAGAAAGAAAGAAGTTAGAAAGAAGTAAGAAAGAAGTAAGAAAGAAGTAAGAAAGTAGTATGAAAGTAGTAAGAAAGAAGAAAGAAAGAAGTAAGAAAGAAGATAAAAGAAGTTAGAAAGAAAGAAGTAAGAAAGAAGTAAGAAAGAAGTAAGAAAGAAGTATGAAAGAAGTAAGAAAGAAGAAAGAGGTAAGACAGAAGTAAGAAAGAAGTAAGAAAGAAGTAAGAAAGAAAGAAGAAAGAAGAAAGAAAGAAGTAAGAAAGAAGTAAGAAAGAAGTAAGAAATAAGTACGAAAGAAGTAAGAAGGAATGAAGAAAGAAGTAAGAAAGAAGTAAGAAAGAAGTAAGAGAGAAGTAAGAAAGAAGAAAGAAAGTAAGAAGTAAGAAAGAAGTAAGAAAGAAGTAAGAAAGAAAGAAGAAAGAAGTAAGAAAGAAGTAAGAAAGAAGTAAGAAAGTAAGAAGTAAGAAAGAAGTAAGAAAGAAGAAAGAAGTAAGAAAGAAGTAAGAAACAAAGAAGAAAGAAGTAAGAAAGAAAGAAGAAAGAAGTATGAAAGAAGTAAGAAAGAAGTAAGAAAGAAGTAATAAAGAAGAAAGAAAGAAGTAAGAAAGAAGTAAGAAAGAAAGAAGAAAGAAGTAAGAAAGAAAGAAGAAAGAAGAAAGAAAGGAGTATAAAAGAAGTAAGAAAGAAGTAAGAAAGAAGTAAGAAGGCATGAAGAAAGAAGTAAGAAAGAAGTAAGAAAGGATTAAGAAAGAAGTAAGAAACAAGTAAGAAAGAAAGAAGAAAGAAGAAAGAAAGAAGTAAGAAAGAAGTAAGAAAGAAGTAAGAAAGAAGTAAGGAAGAAAGAAGAAAGAAGTAAGAAAGAAAGAAGAAAGAAGTAAGAAAGAAGTAAGAAAGAAGTAAGAAAGAAGTAAGAAAGAAGTAAGAAAGAAAGAAGAAAGAAGTATGAAAGAAGTAAGAAAGAAGAAAGAAAGAAGTAATAAAGAAGAAAGAAAGAAGTAAGAAAGAAGTAAGAAAGAAAGAAGAAAGTAGTAAGAAAGAAAGAAGAAAGAAGAAAGAAAGAAGTAAGAAGGAAGTAAGAAAGGAGTAAGAAAGAAGTAAGAAAGAAGTAAGAAGGCATGAAGAAAGAAGTAAGAAAGAAGTAAGAAAGAATTAAGAAAGAAGTAAGAAAGAATTAAGAAAGAAAGAAGAAAGAAGAAAGAAAGAAGTAAGAAAGAAGTAAGAAAGAATTAAGAAAGAAGTAAGAAAGTAGTAAGAAAGAAGAAGGAATGAAGAAAGAAGTAAGAAAGCAGTAAGAAATAAGTAAGAAAGATGTAAGAAAGAAAGAAGAAAGAAAGAAGAAAGAAGTAAGAAAGAAGTAAGAAAGAAGTAAGAAAGAAGTAAGAAAGAAGAAAGAAAGAAGTAAGAAAGGAGAAAGAAAGAAGTAAGAAAGAAGTAAGAAATAAGTAAGAAAGAAGTAAGAAAGAAAGAAGAAAAAAGAAAGAAAGAAGTAAGAAAGAAGTAAGAAAGAAAGAAGAAAGAAATAAGAAAGAATTAAGAAAGAAGTAAGAAAGAAGTAAGAAAGAAGAAAGAAAGAAGTAAGAAAGAAGTAAGAAAGAAGTAAGAAAGAAGTAAGAAAGAAGTAAGAAAGAGAGAAGAAAGAAGTAAGAAAGAAGTAAGAAAGAAGTAAGAAAGAAGTAAGAAAGAAAAAAAAAGAAGTTAGAAAGAAGTAAGAAAGAAGTAAGAAAGAAGTAAGAAAGAAAGAAGAAGGAAGTAAGAAAGAAGTATGAAAGAAGTTAGAAAGAAGTAAGAAAGAAGTAAGAAAGAAGTAAGGAAGAAAGAAGAAAGAAGTAAGAAAGAAAGAAGAAAGAAGTAAGAAAGAAGTAAGAAAGAAGTAAGAAAGAAGTAAGAAAGAAGAAAGAAGTAAGGAAGAAAGAAGAAAGAAGTAAGAAAGAAGTAATAAAGAAAGAAGAAAGAAGTAAGAAAGAAGTAAGAGAGAAGTAAGAATGAAGAAAAAAGAAGTTAGAATGAAGTAAGAAAGAAGTAAGAAAGAAGTAAGAAAGAAGAAAGAAAGAAGTAAGAAAGAAGTAAGAAAGAAGTAAGAAAGAAGTAAGAAAGAAGTAAGAAAGAAAGAAGAAAGAAGTAAGAAAGAAGAAAGAAAGAAAGAAGAAAGAAGTAAGAAAGAAGTAAGAAAGAAGAAAGAAAGAAGTAAGAAAGAAGAAAGAAAGAAGAAAGAAAGAAGTAAGAAAGAAGTAAGAAAGATGTAAGAAAGTAGTAAGAAAGAAGTAAGAAAGAAAGAAAGAAGTAAGAAACAAGTAAGAAAGAAGTAAGAAAGAAGTAAGAAAGAAGTAAGAAATAAGAAAGAAAGAAGTAAGAAAGAAGAAAGAAAGAAGTAAGAAAGAAGTAAGAAAGAAAGAAGAAAGAAGTAAGAAAGAAGTAAGAAAGAAGTAAGAAAGGAGAAAAAAGAAGTTAGAAAGAAGTAAGAAAGAAGTAAGAAAGAAGTAAGAAAGAAAGAAGTAAGAAAGAAGAAAGAAAGAAAGAAGAAAGAAGTAAGAAGGAGTGAAGAAAGAAGTAAGAAAGTAGTAAGAAAGAAGTAAGAAAGAAGTAAGAAAGAAGAAAGAAAGAAGTTATAAAGTAGTAAGAAAGAAGTAAGAAAGAAGAAAGAAGTAAGAAAGAAGTAAGAAAGAATTAAGAAAGAAAGAATAAAGAAGTAAGAAAGAAGTAAGAAAGAATTAAGAAAGAAGTAAGAAAGAAGTAAGAAAGAAAGAAGAAAGAAGTAAGAAAGAAAGAAGAAAGAAAGTAATTAGAAAGAAGTAAGAAAGAAGTAAGAAAGAAGTAAGAAAGTAGTATGAAAGTAGTAAGAAAGAAGAAAGAAAGAAGTAAGAAAGAAGATAAAAGAAGTTAGAAAGAAAGAAGTAAGAAAGAAGTAAGAAAGAAGTAAGAAAGAAGTATGAAAGAAGTAAGAAAGAAGAAAGAGGTAAGACAGAAGTAAGAAAGAAGTAAGAAAGATGTAAGAAAGAAAGAAGAAAGAAGAAAGAAAGAAGTAAGAAAGAAGTAAGAAAGAAGTAAGAAAGAAGTAAGAAAGAAGTAAGAAAGAAGTAAGAAGGAATGAAGAAAGAAGTAAGAAAGAAGTAAGAAAGAAGTAAGAAAGAAAGAAGAAAGAAGTAAGAAAGAAGTAAGAGAGAAGTAAGAAAGAAGAAAGAAAGAAGTAAGAAAGAAGTAAGAAAGAAAGAAGAAATAAGTAAGGAAGAAGTAAGAAAGAAAGAAGAAAGAAGTAAGAAAGAAAGAATAAAGAAGTATGAAAGAAGTAAGAAAGAAGTAAGAAAGAAGTAATAAAGAAGAAAGAAAGAAGTAAGAAAGAAGTAAGAAAGAAAGAAGAAAGAAGTAAGAAAGAAAGAAGAAAGAAGAAAGAAAGAAGTAAGAAAGAAGTAAGTAAGAAGTAAGAAAGAAGTAAGAAAGAAGTAAGAAGGCATGAAGAAAGAAGTAAGAAAGAAGTAAGAAAGGATTAAGAAAGAAGTAAGAAAGAAGTAAGAAAGAAAGAAGAAAGAAGAAAGAAAGAAGTAAGAAAGAAGTAAGAAAGAAGTAAGAAAGAAGTAAGAAAGAAAGAAGAAAGAAGTAAGAAAGAAGTAAGAAAGAAAGAAGAAAGAAGTAAGAAAGAAGAAAGAAAGAAGTAAGAAAGAGGAAAGAAAGAAGAAAGAAGTAAGAAAGAAGTAAGAAAGAAGTACGAAAGAAGTAAGAAAGAAGTAAGAAAGAAAGAAATAAGAAAGAAGTAAGATTGAAGTAAGAAAGAAAAAAGAAGTAAGAAATAAGTAAGAAGGAAGTAAGAAAGAAGTAAGAAAGAAGTAAGAAAAAAGTAAGAAAGAAGTAAGTAAGAAGTAAGAAAGAAGAAAAAAGAAGTTATAAAGAAGTAAGGAAGAAGTATGAAAGAAGGAAGAAAGAAGAAAGAAAGAAGTAAGAAAGAAGTAAGAAAGAAGTATGAAAGAAGTAAAAAAGAAGTAAGAAAGAAGTAAGAAAGAATTAAGAAAGAAGTAAGAAAGAATTACGAAAAAAGTAAGAAAGAAGTAAGAAAGAAGTAAGAAAGAAAGAAGTAAGAAAGAAGTAAGAAATAAGTAAGAAAGAACTTAGAAAGAAGTAAGAAAGAAGTAAGAAAGAAGTAAGAAAGAAGTAAGAAAGAAGTAAGAAAGAAAGAAGAAAGAAGTAAGAAAGAAGTAGAGAAAGAAGTATGAAAGAAGTGAGAAAGAAGAAAGAAAGAAGTAAGAAAGAATTAAGAAAGAAGTAAGAAAGAAGTAAGAAAGAAGTAAGAAAGAAGTAAGAAAGAAGTAAGAAAGAAAGAAGAAAGAAGTAAGAAAGAAGTAGAGAAAGAAGTATGAAAGAAGTGAGAAAGAAGAAAGAAAGAAGTAAGAAAGAATTAAGAAAGAAGTAAGAAAGAATTAAGAAAGAAGTAAGAAAGAAGAAAGAAAGAGGTAAGAAAGAAGTAAGAAAGAAGTAAGAAAGAAGTAAGAAAGAAAGAAGAAAGAAGTAAGAAAGAAGTAAGAAAGAAGTAAGAAAGAAGTAAGAAAGAAGAAAGAAAGAAGTAAGAAAGAAGTAAGAAAGAAGTAAGAAAGAAGTAAGAAAGAAAGAAGAAAGAAGTTAGAAAGAAGTATGAAAGAAGTAAGAAAGAAGAAAGAAAGAAGTAATAAAGCAGTAAGAAAGAAGTAAGATAGAGTAAGAAGGAAAGAAGAAAGAAGAAAGAAAGAAGAAAGAAGTAAGAAAGAAGTAAGAAACAAGTAAGAAAGAAGTAAGAAGGAATGAAGAAAGAAGTAAGAAAGAAGTAAGAAAGAAGTAAGAAAGAAGTAAGAAAGAAAGAAGAGAGAAGGAAGAAAGAAGTAAGAAAGAAGTAAGAAAGAAGAAGGAAAGAAGTAAGAAAGAAGTAAGAAAGAAGTAAGAAAGAAGTAAGAAAGAAAGAAGAAAGAAAAAAGAAAGAAGTAGAGAAAGAAGTATGAAAGAAGTGAGAAAGAAGAAAGAAAGAAGTAAGAAAGAATTAAGAAAGAAGTAAGAAAGAAGTAAGAAAGAAGTAAGAAAGAAGAAAGAAAGAGGTAAGAAAGAAGTAAGAAAGAAGTAAGAAAGAAGTAAGAAAGAAAGAAGAAAGAAGTAAGAAAGAAGTAAGAAAGAAGTAAGAAAGAAGTAAGAAATAAGAAAGAAAGAAGTAAGAAAGAAGTAAGAAAGAAGTAAGAAAGAAAGAAGAAAGAAGTAAGAAAGAAGTATGAAAGAAGTAAGAAAGAAGAAAGAAAGAAGTAAGAAAGCAGTAAGAAAGAAGTAAGATAGAGTAAGAAAGAAAGAAGAAAGAAGAAAGAAAGAAGTAAGAAAGAAGTAAGAAAGAAGTAAGAAAGAAGTAAGAAAGAAAGAAGAGAGAAGTAAGAAAGAAGTAAGAAAGAAGTAAGAAAGAAGAAGGAAAGAAGTAAGAAAGAAGTAAGAAAGAAGTAAGAAAGAAGTAAGAAAGAAGAAAGAAAGAAGTAAGAAAGAAGTAAGAAAGAAAGAAGAAATAAGTAAGAAAGAAGTAAGAAAGAAAGAAGAAAGAAGTAAGAAAGAAAGAATAAAGAAGTATGAAAGAAGTAAGAAAGAAGTAAGAAAGAAGTAATAAAGAAGAAAGAAAGAAGTAAGAAAGAAGTAAGAAAGAAGTAAGAAAGAAGTAAGAAAGAAAGAATAAAGAAGTAAGAAAGAAGTAAGAAAGAATTAAGAAAGAAGTAAGAAAGAAGTAAAAAAGAAAGAAGAAAGAAGTAAGAAAGAAAGAAGAAAGAAAGTAGTTAGAAAGAAGTAAGAAAGAAGTAAGAAAGAAGTAAGAAAGTAGTATGAAAGTAGTAAGAAAGAAGAAAGAAAGAAGTAAGAAAGAAGATAAAAGAAGTTAGAAAGAAAGAAGTAAGAAAGAAGTAAGAAAGAAGTAAGAAAGAAGTATGAAAGAAGTAAGAAAGAAGAAAGAGGTAAGACAGAAGTAAGAAAGAAGTAAGAAAGATGTAAGAAAGAAAGAAGAAAGAAGAAAGAAAGAAGTAAGAAAGAAGTAAGAAAGAAGTAAGAAAGAAGTAAGAAAGAAGTAAGAAAGAAGTAAGAAGGAATGAAGAAAGAAGTAAGAAAGAAGTAAGAAAGAAGTAAGAAAGAAAGAAGAAAGAAGTAAGAAAGAAGTAAGAGAGAAGTAAGAAAGAAGAAAGAAAGAAGTAAGAAAGAAGTAAGAAAGAAAGAAGAAATAAGTAAGAAAGAAGTAAGAAAGAAAGAAGAAAGAAGTAAGAAAGAAAGAATAAAGAAGTATGAAAGAAGTAAGAAAGAAGTAAGAAAGAAGTAATAAAGAAGAAAGAAAGAAGTAAGAAAGAAGTAAGAAAGAAAGAAGAAAGAAGTAAGAAAGAAAGAAGAAAGAAGAAAGAAAGAAGTAAGAAAGAAGTAAGTAAGAAGTAAGAAAGAAGTAAGAAAGAAGTAAGAAGGCATGAAGAAAGAAGTAAGAAAGAAGTAAGAAAGGATTAAGAAAGAAGTAAGAAAGAAGTAAGAAAGAAAGAAGAAAGAAGAAAGAAAGAAGTAAGAAAGAAGTAAGAAAGAAGTAAGAAAGAAGTAAGAAAGAAAGAAGAAAGAAGTAAGAAAGAAGTAAGAAAGAAAGAAGAAAGAAGTAAGAAAGAAGAAAGAAAGAAGTAAGAAAGAGGAAAGAAAGAAGAAAGAAGTAAGAAAGAAGTAAGAAAGAAGTACGAAAGAAGTAAGAAAGAAGTAAGAAAGAAAGAAATAAGAAAGAAGTAAGATTGAAGTAAGAAAGAAAAAAGAAGTAAGAAATAAGTAAGAAGGAAGTAAGAAAGAAGTAAGAAAGAAGTAAGAAAGAAGTAAGAAAAAAGTAAGAAAGAAGTAAGTAAGAAGTAAGAAAGAAGAAAAAAGAAGTTATAAAGAAGTAAGGAAGAAGTATGAAAGAAGGAAGAAAGAAGAAAGAAAGAAGTAAGAAAGAAGTAAGAAAGAAGTAAGAAAGAAGTAAAAAAGAAGTAAGAAAGAAGTAAGAAAGAATTAAGAAAGAAGTAAGAAAGAATTACGAAAAAAGTAAGAAAGAAGTAAGAAAGAAGTAAGAAAGAAAGAAGTAAGAAAGAAGTAAGAAATAAGTAAGAAAGAACTTAGAAAGAAGTAAGAAAGAAGTAAGAAAGAAGTAAGAAAGAAGTAAGAAAGAAGTAAGAAAGAAAGAAGAAAGAAGTAAGAAAGAAGTAAGAAAGAAGTAAGAAAGAAGTAAGAAAGAAGAAAGAAAGAAGTAAGAAAGAAGTAAGAAAGAAGTAAGAAAGAAGTAAGAAAGAAAGAAGAAAGAAGTTAGAAAGAAGTATGAAAGAAGTAAGAAAGAAGAAAGAAAGAAGTAATAAAGCAGTAAGAAAGAAGTAAGATAGAGTAAGAAGGAAAGAAGAAAGAAGAAAGAAAGAAGAAAGAAGTAAGAAAGAAGTAAGAAACAAGTAAGAAAGAAGTAAGAAGGAATGAAGAAAGAAGTAAGAAAGAAGTAAGAAAGAAGTAAGAAAGAAGTAAGAAAGAAAGAAGAGAGAAGGAAGAAAGAAGTAAGAAAGAAGTAAGAAAGAAGAAGGAAAGAAGTAAGAAAGAAGTAAGAAAGAAGTAAGAAAGAAGTAAGAAAGAAAGAAGAAAGAAATAAGAAAGAAGTAGAGAAAGAAGTATGAAAGAAGTGAGAAAGAAGAAAGAAAGAAGTAAGAAAGAATTAAGAAAGAAGTAAGAAAGAAGTAAGAAAGAAGTAAGAAAGAAGAAAGAAAGAGGTAAGAAAGAAGTAAGAAAGAAGTAAGAAAGAAGTAAGAAAGAAAGAAGAAAGAAGTAAGAAAGAAGTAAGAAAGAAGTAAGAAAGAAGTAAGAAATAAGAAAGAAAGAAGTAAGAAAGAAGTAAGAAAGAAGTAAGAAAGAAAGAAGAAAGAAGTAAGAAAGAAGTATGAAAGAAGTAAGAAAGAAGAAAGAAAGAAGTAAGAAAGCAGTAAGAAAGAAGTAAGATAGAGTAAGAAAGAAAGAAGAAAGAAGAAAGAAAGAAGTAAGAAAGAAGTAAGAAAGAAGTAAGAAAGAAGTAAGAAAGAAAGAAGAGAGAAGTAAGAAAGAAGTAAGAAAGAAGTAAGAAAGAAGAAGGAAAGAAGTAAGAAAGAAGTAAGAAAGAAGTAAGAAAGAAGTAAGAAAGAAGAAAGAAAGAAGTAAGAAAGAAGTAAGAAAGAAAGAAGAAATAAGTAAGAAAGAAGTAAGAAAGAAAGAAGAAAGAAGTAAGAAAGAAAGAATAAAGAAGTATGAAAGAAGTAAGAAAGAAGTAAGAAAGAAGTAATAAAGAAGAAAGAAAGAAGTAAGAAAGAAGTAAGAAAGAAGTAAGAAAGAAGTAAGAAAGAAAGAATAAAGAAGTAAGAAAGAAGTAAGAAAGAATTAAGAAAGAAGTAAGAAAGAAGTAAAAAAGAAAGAAGAAAGAAGTAAGAAAGAAAGAAGAAAGAAAGTAGTTAGAAAGAAGTAAGAAAGAAGTAAGAAAGAAGTAAGAAAGTAGTATGAAAGTAGTAAGAAAGAAGAAAGAAAGAAGTAAGAAAGAAGATAAAAGAAGTTAGAAAGAAAGAAGTAAGAAAGAAGTAAGAAAGAAGTAAGAAAGAAGTATGAAAGAAGTAAGAAAGAAGAAAGAGGTAAGACAGAAGTAAGAAAGAAGTAAGAAAGATGTAAGAAAGAAAGAAGAAAGAAGAAAGAAAGAAGTAAGAAAGAAGTAAGAAAGAAGTAAGAAAGAAGTAAGAAAGAAGTAAGAAAGAAGTAAGAAGGAATGAAGAAAGAAGTAAGAAAGAAGTAAGAAAGAAGTAAGAAAGAAAGAAGAAAGAAGTAAGAAAGAAGTAAGAGAGAAGTAAGAAAGAAGAAAGAAAGAAGTAAGAAAGAAGTAAGAAAGAAAGAAGAAATAAGTAAGAAAGAAGTAAGAAAGAAAGAAGAAAGAAGTAAGAAAGAAAGAATAAAGAAGTATGAAAGAAGTAAGAAAGAAGTAAGAAAGAAGTAATAAAGAAGAAAGAAAGAAGTAAGAAAGAAGTAAGAAAGAAAGAAGAAAGAAGTAAGAAAGAAAGAAGAAAGAAGAAAGAAAGAAGTAAGAAAGAAGTAAGTAAGAAGTAAGAAAGAAGTAAGAAAGAAGTAAGAAGGCATGAAGAAAGAAGTAAGAAAGAAGTAAGAAAGGATTAAGAAAGAAGTAAGAAAGAAGTAAGAAAGAAAGAAGAAAGAAGAAAGAAAGAAGTAAGAAAGAAGTAAGAAAGAAGTAAGAAAGAAGTAAGAAAGAAAGAAGAAAGAAGTAAGAAAGAAGTAAGAAAGAAAGAAGAAAGAAGTAAGAAAGAAGAAAGAAAGAAGTAAGAAAGAGGAAAGAAAGAAGAAAGAAGTAAGAAAGAAGTAAGAAAGAAGTACGAAAGAAGTAAGAAAGAAGTAAGAAAGAAAGAAATAAGAAAGAAGTAAGATTGAAGTAAGAAAGAAAAAAGAAGTAAGAAATAAGTAAGAAGGAAGTAAGAAAGAAGTAAGAAAGAAGTAAGAAAGAAGTAAGAAAAAAGTAAGAAAGAAGTAAGTAAGAAGTAAGAAAGAAGAAAAAAGAAGTTATAAAGAAGTAAGGAAGAAGTATGAAAGAAGGAAGAAAGAAGAAAGAAAGAAGTAAGAAAGAAGTAAGAAAGAAGTAAGAAAGAAGTAAAAAAGAAGTAAGAAAGAAGTAAGAAAGAATTAAGAAAGAAGTAAGAAAGAATTACGAAAAAAGTAAGAAAGAAGTAAGAAAGAAGTAAGAAAGAAAGAAGTAAGAAAGAAGTAAGAAATAAGTAAGAAAGAACTTAGAAAGAAGTAAGAAAGAAGTAAGAAAGAAGTAAGAAAGAAGTAAGAAAGAAGTAAGAAAGAAAGAAGAAAGAAGTAAGAAAGAAGTAGAGAAAGAAGTATGAAAGAAGTGAGAAAGAAGAAAGAAAGAAGTAAGAAAGAATTAAGAAAGAAGTAAGAAAGAAGTAAGAAAGAAGTAAGAAAGAAGTAAGAAAGAAGTAAGAAAGAAAGAAGAAAGAAGTAAGAAAGAAGTAGAGAAAGAAGTATGAAAGAAGTGAGAAAGAAGAAAGAAAGAAGTAAGAAAGAATTAAGAAAGAAGTAAGAAAGAATTAAGAAAGAAGTAAGAAAGAAGAAAGAAAGAGGTAAGAAAGAAGTAAGAAAGAAGTAAGAAAGAAGTAAGAAAGAAAGAAGAAAGAAGTAAGAAAGAAGTAAGAAAGAAGTAAGAAAGAAGTAAGAAAGAAGAAAGAAAGAAGTAAGAAAGAAGTAAGAAAGAAGTAAGAAAGAAGTAAGAAAGAAAGAAGAAAGAAGTTAGAAAGAAGTATGAAAGAAGTAAGAAAGAAGAAAGAAAGAAGTAATAAAGCAGTAAGAAAGAAGTAAGATAGAGTAAGAAGGAAAGAAGAAAGAAGAAAGAAAGAAGAAAGAAGTAAGAAAGAAGTAAGAAACAAGTAAGAAAGAAGTAAGAAGGAATGAAGAAAGAAGTAAGAAAGAAGTAAGAAAGAAGTAAGAAAGAAGTAAGAAAGAAAGAAGAGAGAAGGAAGAAAGAAGTAAGAAAGAAGTAAGAAAGAAGAAGGAAAGAAGTAAGAAAGAAGTAAGAAAGAAGTAAGAAAGAAGTAAGATAGAAAGAAGAAAGAAATAAGAAAGAAGTAGAGAAAGAAATATGAAAGAAGTGAGAAAGAAGAAAGAAAGAAGTAAGAAAGAATTAAGAAAGAAGTAAGAAAGAAGTAAGAAAGAAGTAAGAAAGAAGAAAGAAAGAGGTAAGAAAGAAGTAAGAAAGAAGTAAGAAAGAAGTAAGAAAGAAAGAAGAAAGAAGTAAGAAAGAAGTAAGAAAGAAGTAAGAAAGAAGTAAGAAAGAAGAAAGAAAGAAGTAAGAAAGAAGTAAGAAAGAAGTAAGAAAGAAAGAAGAAAGAAGTAAGAAAGAAGTATGAAAGAAGTAAGAAAGAAGAAAGAAAGAAGTAAGAAAGCAGTAAGAAAGAAGTAAGATAGAGTAAGAAAGAAAGAAGAAAGAAGAAAGAAAGAAGTAAGAAAGAAGTAAGAAAGAAGTAAGAAAGAAAGAAGAGAGAAGTAAGAAAGAAGTAAGAAAGAAGTAAGAAAGAAGAAGGAAAGAAGTAAGAAAGAAGTAAGAAAGAAGTAAGAAAGAAGTAAGAAAGAAGTAAGAAAGAAAGAAGAAAGAAGTAAGAAAGAAGTAAGAAAGAAGTAAGAAAGAAGTAAGAAAGATGAAAAAAGAATTTAGAAAGAACTAAGAAAGAAGTAAGAAAGAAGAAAGAAGTAAGGAAGAAAGAAGAAAGAAGTAAGAAAGAAGTAATAAAGAAAGAAGAAAGAAGTAAGAAAGAAGTAAGAGAGAAGTAAGAATGAAGAAAAAAGAAGTTAGAATGAAGTAAGAAAGAAGTAAGAAAGAAGAAAGAAAGAAGTAAGAAAGAAGAAAGAAAGAAGTAAGAAAGAAGTAAGAAAGAAGTAAGAAAGAAAGAAGAAAGAAGTAAGAAAGAAGTAAGAAAGAAAGAAGAAAGAAGTAAGAAAGAAGTAAGAAAGAAGAAAGAAAGAAGTAAGAAAGAAGAAAGAAAGAAGAAAGAAAGAAGTAAGAAAGAAGTAAGAAAGATGTAAGAAAGTAGTAAGAAAGAAGTAAGAAAGAAAGAAAGAAGTAAGAAACAAGTAAGAAAGAAGTAAGAAAGAAGTAAGAAAGAAGTAAGCAATAAGAAAGAAAGAAGTAAGAAAGAAGAAAGAAAGAAGTAAGAAAGAAGTAAGAAAGAAAGAAGAAACAAGTAAGAAAGAAGTAAGAAAGAAGTAAGAAAGGAGAAAAAAGAAGTTAGAAAGAAGTAAGAAAGAAGTAAGAAAGAAGTAAAAAGAAAGAAGTAAGAAAGAAGAAAGAAAGAAAGAAGAAAGAAGTAAGAAGGAGTGAAGAAAGAAGTAAGAAAGAAGTAAGAAAGAAGTAAGAAAGAAGTAAGAAAGAAGAAAGAAAGAAGTTAGAAAGTAGTAAGAAAGAAGTAAGAAAGAAGAAAGAAGTAAGAAAGAAGTAAGAAAGAAGTAAGAAAGAAAGAATAAAGAAGTAAGAAAGAAGTAAGAAAGAATTAAGAAAGAAGTAAGAAAGAAGTAAGAAAGAAAGAAGAAAGAAGTAAGAAAGAAAGAAGAAAGAAAGTAGTTAGAAAGAAGTAAGAAAGAAGTAAGAAAGAAGTAAGAAAGTAGTATGAAAGTAGTAAGAAAGAAGAAAGAAAGAAGTAAGAAAGAAGATAAAAGAAGTTAGAAAGAAAGAAGTAAGAAAGAAGTAAGAAAGAAGTAAGAAAGAAGTATGAAAGAAGTAAGAAAGAAGAAAGAGGTAAGACAGAAGTAAGAAAGAAGTAAGAAAGAAGTAAGAAAGAAAGAAGAAAGAAGAAAGAAAGAAGTAAGAAAGAAGTAAGAAAGAAGTAAGAAAGAAAGAAGAAAGAAGTAAGAAAGAAGTAAGAGAGAAGTAAGAAAGAAGAAAGAAAGAAGTAAGAAAGAAGTAAGAAAGAAAGAAGAAATAAGTAAGAAAGAAGTAAGAAAGAAAGAAGAAAGAAGTAAGAAAGAAAGAATAAAGAAGTATGAAAGAAGTAAGAAAGAAGTAATAAAGAAGTAATAAAGAAGAAAGAAAGAAGTAAGAAAGAAGTAAGAAAGAAGAAAGAAGTAAGAAAGAAAGAAGAAAGAAGAAAGAAAGAAGTAAGAAAGAAGTAAGAAAGAAGTAAGAAACAAGTAAGAAAGAAGTAAGAAGGAATGAAGAAAGAAGTAAGAAAGAAGTAAGAAAGAAGTAAGAAAGAAGTAAGAAAGAAAGAAGAAAGAAATAAGAAAGAAGTAGAGAAAGAAGTATGAAAGAAATGAGAAAGAAGAAAGAAAGAAGTAAGAAAGAAGTAAGAAAGAAGAAAGAAAGAAGTAAGAAAGAAGTAAGAAAGAAGAAAGAAAGAGGTAAGAAAGAAGTAAGAAAGAAGTAAGAAAGAAGTAAGAAAGAAAGAAGAAAGAAGTAAGAAAGAAGTAAGAAAGAAGTAAGAAAGAAGTAAGAAAGAAGAAAGAAAGAAGTAAGAAAGAAGTAAGAAAGAAGTAAGAAAGAAGTAAGAAAGAAAGAAGAAAGAAGTAAGAAAGAAGTATGAAAGAAGTAAGAAAGAAGAAAGAAAGAAGTAAGAAAGCAGTAAGAAAGAAGTAAGATAGAGTAAGAAAGAAAGAAGAAAGAAGAAAGAAAGAAGTAAGAAAGAATTAACAAAGAAGTAAGAAAGAAGTAAGAAAGAAGTAAGAAGGAATGAAGAAGGAAGTAAGAAAGAAGTAAGAAAGAAGTAAGAAAGAAAGAAGAGAGAAGTAAGAAAGAAGTAAGAAAGAAGTAAGAAAGAAGAAGGAAAGAAGTAAGAAAGAAGTAAGAAAGAAGTAAGAAAGAAGTAAGAAAGAAGTAAGAAAGAAGTAAGAAAGAAAGAAGAAAGAAGTAAGAAAGAAGTAAGAAAGAAGTAAGAAAGAAGTAAGAAAGATGAAAAAAGAAGTTAGAAAGAACTAAGAAAGAAGTAAGAAAGAAGTAAGAAATAAGAAAGAAAGAAGTAAGAAAGAAGAAAGAAAGATAGAAGAAAGAATTAAGAAAGAAGTAAGAAAGAAGTAAGAAAGAAGTAAGAAAGAAGTAAGAAAGAAGTAAGAAGGAATGAAGAAAGAAGTAAGAAAGAAGTTAGAAAGAAGAAAGAAAAAAGAAAGAAAGAAGTAAGAAAGAAGTTAGAAAGAAAGAAGAAAGAAGTTAGAAAGAATTAAGAAAGAAGTAAGAAAGAAATAAGAAAGAAGAAAGAAAGAAGTAAGAAAGAAGTAAGAAAGAAGTAAGAAAGAAGTAAGAAAGAAGTAAGAAAGAGAGAAGAAAGAAGTAAGAAAGAAGTAAGAAAGAAGTAAGAAAGAAGTAAGAAAGAAGTAAGATAGAAGTAAGAAAGAAAGAAGAAAGAAGAAAGAAAGAAGTAAGAAAGAAGTAAGAAAGAAGTAAGAAAGAAGTAAGAAAGAGGTAAGAAAGAAGTAAGAAAGAAGTAATAAAGAAGTTAGAAAGAAGTAAGAAAGAAGTAAGAAAGAAGAAAGAAAGAAGTAAGAAAGAAGTAAGAAAGAAGTAAGAAAGAAGTAAGAAAGAAAGAAGAAATAAGTAAGAAAGAAGTAAGAAAGAAAGAAGAAAGAAGTAAGAAAGAAGTAAGAAAGAAGAAAGAAAGAAGTAAGAAAGAAGAAAGAAAGAAGTAAGAAAGAAGTAAGAAAGAAGTAAGAAAGAAGTAAGAAAGAAGTAAGAAAGAAGTAAGAAAGAAGTAAGAAAGAAGTTAGAAAGAAGTAAGAAAGAAGTAAGAAAGAAGAAAGAAAGAAGTAAGAAAGAAAGAAGAAAGAAGTAAGAAAGAAGTAAGAAAGAAGTAAGAAAGAAGTAAGAAAGAAGAAAGAAAGAAGTAAGAAAGAAGTAAGAAAGAAGTAAGAAAGAAGTAAAAAAGAAAGAAGAAAGAAGTAAGAAAGAAGTATGAAAGAAGTAAGAAAGAAGTAAGAAAGAAAGAAGAAAGAAGTAAGAAAGAAGTATGAAAGAAGTAAGAAAGAAGAAAGAAAGAAGTAAGAAAGCAGTAAGAAAGAAGTAAGATAGAGTAAGAAAGAAAGAAGAAAGAAGAAAGAAAGAAGTAAGAAAGAAGTAACAAAGAAGTAAGAAAGAAGTAAGAAAGAAGTAAGAAGGAATGAAGAAGGAAGTAAGAAAGAAGTAAGAAAGAAGTAAGAAAGAAGTAAGAAAGAAAGAAGAGAGAAGTAAGAAAGAAGTAAGAAAGAAGTAAGAAAGAAGAAGGAAAGAAGTAAGAAAGAAGTAAGAAAGAAGTAAGAAAGAAGTAAGAAAGAAGTAAGAAAGAAAGAAGAAAGAAGTAAGAAAGAAGTAAGAAAGAAGTAAGAAAGAAATAAGAAAGATGAAAAAAGAAGTTAGAAAGAACTAAGATAGAAGTAAGAAAGAAGTAAGAAATAAGAAAGAAAGAAGTAAGAAAGAAGAAAGAAAGATAGAAGAAAGAAGTAAGAAAGAAGTAAGAAAGAAGTAAGAAAGAAGTAAGAAAGAAGTAAGAAAGAAGTAAGAAGGAATGAAGAAAGAAGTAAGAAAGAAGTTAGAAAGAAGAAAGAAGTAAGAAAGAAGTAAGAAATAAGAAAGAAAGAAGTAAGAAAGGAGAAAGAAAGAAGTAAGAAAGAAGTAAGAAAGAAGTAAGAAAGAAGTAAGAAAGAAAGAAGAAAAAAGAAAGAAAGAAGTAAGAAAGAAGTTAGAAAGAAAGAAGAAAGAAGTTAGAAAGAATTAAGAAAGAAGTAAGAAAGAAATAAGAAAGAAGAAAGAAAGAAGTAAGAAAGAAGTAAGAAAGAAGTAAGAAAGAAGTAAGAAAGAAGTAAGAAAGAGAGAAGAAAGAAGTAAGAAAGAAGTAAGAAAGAAGTAAGAAAGAATTAAGAAAGAAGTAAGATAGAAGTAAGAAAGAAAGAAGAAAGAAGAAAGAAAGAAGTAAGAAAGAAGTAAGAAAGAAGTAAGAAAGAAGTAAGAAAGAGGTAAGAAAGAAGTAAGAAAGAAGTAAGAAAGAAGTTAGAAAGAAGTAAGAAAGAAGTAAGAAAGAAGAAAGAAAGAAGTAAGAAAGAAGTAAGAAAGAAGTAAGAAAGAAGTAAGAAAGAAAGAAGAAATAAGTAAGAAAGAAGTAAGAAAGGAGTAATAAAGAAAGAAGAAAGAAGTAAGAAAGAATTAAGAAAGAAGTAAGAATGAAGAAAAAAGAAGTTAGAATGAAGTAAGAAAGAAGTAAGAAAGAAGTAAGAAAGAAGAAAGAAAGAAGTAAGAAAGAAGTAAGAAAGAAGTAAGAAAGAAGTAAGAAAGAAAGAAGAAATAAGTAAGAAAGAAGTAAGAAAGAAAGAAGAAAGAAGTAAGAAAGAAGTAAGAAAGAAGAAAGAAAGAAGTAAGAAAGAAGAAATAAAGAAGTAAGAAAGAAGTAAGAAAGAATTAAGAAAGAAGTAAGAAATAAGAAAGAAAGAAGTAAGAAAGAAGAAAAAAGAAGTTAGAAAGAAGTAAGAAAGAAGTAAGAAAGAAGTAAGAAAGAAGTAAAAAAGAAGTAAGAAAGAAGTAAGAAAGGATTAAGAAAGAAGTAAGAAAGAATTACGAAAAAAGTAAGAAAGAAGTAAGAAAGAAGTAAGAAAGAAAGAAGTAAGAAAGAATTAAGAAATAAGTAAGAAAGAACTTAGAAAGAAGTAAGAAAGAAGTAAGAAAGAAGAAAGAAAGAAGTAAGAAAGAAGTAAGAAAGAAAGAAGAAAGAAGTAAGAAAGAAGTAGAGAAAGAAGTATGAAAGAAAGAAGAAAGAAGTTAGAAAGAATTAAGAAAGAATTAAGAAAGAAGTAAGAAAGAAGTAAGAAAGAAGTAAGAAAGAAGAAAGAAAGAGGTAAGAAAGAAGTAAGAAAGAAGTAAGAAAGAAGTAAGAAAGAAAGAAGAAAGAAGTAAGAAAGAAGTAAGAAAGAAGTAAGAAAGAAGAAAGAAAGAAGTAAGAAAGAAGTAAGAAAGAAGTAAGAAAGAAGTAAGAAAGAAAGAAGAAAGAAGTAAGAAAGAAGTATGAAAGAAGTAAGAAAGAAGAAAGAAAGAAGTAAGAAAGCAGTAAGAAAGAAGTAAGATAGAGTAAGAAGGAAAGAAGAAAGAAGAAAGAAAGAAGTAAGAAAGAAGTAAGAAAGAAGTAAGAAACAAGTAAGAAAGAAGTAAGAAGGAATGAAGAAAGAAGTAAGAAAGAAGTAAGAAAGAAGTAAGAAAGAAGTAAGAAAGAAAGAAGAGAGAAGGAAGAAAGAAGTAAGAAAGAAGTAAGAAAGAAGAAGGAAAGAAGTAAGAAAGAAGTAAGAAAGAAGTAAGAAAGAAGTAAGAAAGAAAGAAGAAAGAAATAAGAAAGAAAGAAGAAGTATGAAAGCAGTAAGAAAGAAGAAAGAAAGAAGTAAGAAAGAAGAAAGAAAGAAATAAGAAAGAAGTAGGAAAGAAAGAAGAAAGAAGTAAGAAAGAAGTAAGAAAGAAGTAAGAAAGAAAGAAGAGAGAAGTAAGAAAGAAGTAAGAAAGAAGTAAGAAAGAAGAAGGAAAGAAGTAAGAAAGAAGTAAGAAAGAAGTAAGAAAGAAGTAAGAAAGAAGAAAGAAAGAAGTAAGAAAGAACGAAGAAAGAAGTAAGAAAGAAGTAAGAAAGAAGTAAGAAAGATGAAAAAAGAAGTTAGAAAGAACTAAGAAAGAAGTAAGAAAGAAGAAAGAAGTAAGAAAGAAGTAAGAAAGAAGTAAGAAAGAAGTAAGAAAGAAGTAAGAAAGAAAGAAGAAAGAAGAAAGAAAGAAGTAAGAAAGAAGTAAGAAAGAAGTAAGAAAGAAGTAAGAAAGAGGTAAGAAAGAAGTAAGAAAGAAGTAAGAAAGAAGTTAGAAAGAAGTAAGAAAGAAGAAAGAAAGAAGTAAGAAAGAAGTAAGAAAGAAGTAAGAAAGAAGTAAGAAAGAAAGAAGAAATAAGTAAGAAAGAAGTAAGAAAGAAAGAAGAAAGAAGTAAGAAAGAAGTAAGAAAGAAGAAAGAAAGAAGTAAGAAAGAAGAAAGAAAGAAGTAAGAAAGAAGTAAGAAAGAAGTAAGAAAGAAGTAAGAAAGAAGTAAGAAAGAAGTAAGAAAGAAGTAAGAAAGAAGTTAGAAAGAAGTAAGAAAGAAGTAAGAAGAAGAAAGAAAGAAGTAAGAAAGAAGTAAGAAAGAAGTAAGAAAGAAGTAAGAAAGAAAGAAGAAATAAGTAAGAAAGAACTAAGAAAGAAAGAAGAAAGAAGTAAGAAAGAAGTAAGAAAGAAGTAAGAAAGAAGAAAGAAGTAAGAAAGAAAGAAGAAAGAAGTAAGAAAGGAGTAATAAAGAAAGAAGAAAGAAGTAAGAAAGAATTAAGAAAGAAGTAAGAATGAAGAAAAAAGAAGTTAGAATGAAGTAAGAAAGAAGTAAGAAAGAAGTAAGAAAGAAGAAAGAAAGAAGTAAGAAAGAAGTAAGAAAGAAGTAAGAAAGAAGTAAGAAAGAAAGAAGAAATAAGTAAGAAAGAAGTAAGAAAGAAAGAAGAAAGAAGTAAGAAAGAAGTAAGAAAGAAGAAAGAAAGAAGTAAGAAAGAAGAAATAAAGAAGTAAGAAAGAAGTAAGAAAGAATTAAGAAAGAAGTAAGAAATAAGAAAGAAAGAAGTAAGAAAGAAGAAAAAAGAAGTTAGAAAGAAGTAAGAAAGAAGTATGAAAGAAGTAAGAAAGAAGAAAGAAAGAAGTAAGAAAGAAGTAAGAAAGAAGTAAGAAAGAAGTAAAAAAGAAGTAAGAAAGAAGTAAGAAAGGATTAAGAAAGAAGTAAGAAAGAATTACGAAAAAAGTAAGAAAGAAGTAAGAAAGAAGTAAGAAAGAAAGAAGTAAGAAAGAATTAAGAAATAAGTAAGAAAGAACTTAGAAAGAAGTAAAGAAAGAAGTAAGAAAGAAGAAAGAAAGAAGTAAGAAAGAAGTAAGAAAGAAAGAAGAAAGAAGTAAGAAAGAAGTAGAGAAAGAAGTATGAAAGAAAGAAGAAAGAAGTTAGAAAGAATTAAGAAAGAATTAAGAAAGAAGTAAGAAAGAAGTAAGAAAGAAGTAAGAAAGAAGAAAGAAAGAGGTAAGAAAGAAGTAAGAAAGAAGTAAGAAAGAAGTAAGAAAGAAAGAAGAAAGAAGTAAGAAAGAAGTAAGAAAGAAGTAAGAAAGAAGAAAGAAAGAAGTAAGAAAGAAGTAAGAAAGAAGTAAGAAAGAAGTAAGAAAGAAAGAAGAAAGAAGTAAGAAAGAAGTATGAAAGAAGTAAGAAAGAAGAAAGAAAGAAGTAAGAAAGCAGTAAGAAAGAAGTAAGATAGAGTAAGAAGGAAAGAAGAAAGAAGAAAGAAAGAAGTAAGAAAGAAGTAAGAAAGAAGTAAGAAACAAGTAAGAAAGAAGTAAGAAGGAATGAAGAAAGAAGTAAGAAAGAAGTAAGAAAGAAGTAAGAAAGAAGTAAGAAAGAAAGAAGAGAGAAGGAAGAAAGAAGTAAGAAAGAAGTAAGAAAGAAGAAGGAAAGAAGTAAGAAAGAAGTAAGAAAGAAGTAAGAAAGAAGTTAAGAAAGAAAGAAGAAAGAAATAAGAAAGAAAGAAGAAGTATGAAAGCAGTAAGAAAGAAGAAAGAAAGAAGTAAGAAAGAAGAAAGAAAGAAATAAGAAAGAAGTAGGAAAGAAAGAAGAAAGAAGTAAGAAAGAAGTAAGAAAGAAGTAAGAAAGAAAGAAGAGAGAAGTAAGAAAGAAGTAAGAAAGAAGTAAGAAAGAAGAAGGAAAGAAGTAAGAAAGAAGTAAGAAAGAAGTAAGAAAGAAGTAAGAAAGAAGAAAGAAAGAAGTAAGAAAGAACGAAGAAAGAAGTAAGAAAGAAGTAAGAAGAAGTAAGAAAGATGAAAAAAGAAGTTAGAAAGAACTAAGAAAGAAGTAAGAAAGAAGAAAGAAGTAAGAAAGAAGTAAGAAAGAAGTAAGAAAGAAGTAAGAAAGAAGTAAGAAAGAAAGAAGAAAGAAGAAAGAAAGAAGTAAGAAGAAAGAAGAAAGAAGTAAGAAAGAAGTAAGAAAGAAGAAAGAAAGAAGTAAGAAAGAAGAAAGAAAGAAGAAAGAAAGAAGAAGTAAGAAAGAAGTAAGAAAGATGTAAGAAAGTAGTAAGAAAGAAGTAAGAAAGAAAGAAAGAAGTAAGAAACAAGTAAGAAAGAAGTAAGAAAGAAGTAAGAAAGAAGTAAGAAATAAGAAAGAAAGAAGTAAGAAAGAAGAAAGAAAGAAGTAAGAAAGAAGTAAGAAAGAAAGAAGAAAGAAGTAAGAAAGAAGTAAGAAAGAAGTAAGAAAGGAGAAAAAAGAAGTTAGTAAGAAGTAAGAAAGAAGTAAGAAAGAAGTAAAAGAAAGAAGTAAGAAAGAAGAAAGAAGAAAGAAAGAAAGAAGAAAGAAGTGAGAAGGAGTGAAGAAAGAAGTAAGAAAGAAGTAAGAAAGAAGTAAGAAAGAAGTAAGAAAGAAGTAAGAAAGAAGAAAGAAAGAAGTTAGAAATTAGTAAGAAAGAAGTAAGAAAGAAGAAAGAAGTAAGAAAGAAGTAAGAAAGAAGTAAGAAAGAAAAGAAAACAAGAAAAAAAAAAAACAAAAAAAAAAAAAGAAAAAAAAAAATAAAATAAAGAAGTAAGAAAGAAGTAAGAAAGAATTAAGAAAGAAGTAAGAAAGAAGTAAGAAAGAAAGAAGAAAGAAGTAAGAAAGAAAGAAGAAAGAAAGTAGTTAGAAAGAAGTAAGAAAGAAGTAAGAAAGAAGTAAGAAAGTAGTATGAAAGTAGTAAGAAAGAAGAAAGAAAGAAGTAAGAAGAAGATAAAAGAAGTTAGAAAGAAAGAAGTAAGAAAGAAGTAAGAAAGAAGTAAGAAAGAAGTATGAAAGAAGTAGAAAGAAGAAAGAGGTAAGACAGAAGTAAGAAAGAAGTAAGAAAGAAGTAAGAAAGAAAGAAGAAAGAAGAAAGAAAGAAGTAAGAAAGAAGTAAGAAAGAAGTAAGAAAGAAGTAAGAAAGAAGTAAGAAAGAAGTAAGAAGGAATGAAGAAAGAAGTAAGAAAGAAGTAAGAAAGAAGTAAGAAAGAAGGAAGAAAGAAGTAAGAAAGAAGTAAGAGAGAAGTAAGAAAGAACAAAGAAAGAAGTAAGAAAGAAGTAAGAAAGAAAGAAGAAATAAGTAAGAAAGAAGTAAGAAAGAAAGAAGAAAGAAGTAAGAAAGAAAGAATAAAGAAGTATGAAAGAAGTAAGAAAGAAGTAAGAAAGAAGTAATAAAGAAGAAAGAAAGAAGTAAGAAAGAAGTAAGAAAGAAAGAAGAAAGAAGTAAGAAAGAAAGAAGAAAGAAGAAAGAAAGAAGTAAGAAAGAAGTAAGTAAGAAGTAAGAAAGAAGTAAGAAAGAAGTAAGAAGGCATGAAGAAAGAAGTAAGAAAGAAGTAAGAAAGGATTAAGAAAGAAGTAAGAAAGAAGTAAGAAAGAAAGAAGAAAGAAGAAAGAAAGAAGTAAGAAAGAAGTAAGAAAGACGTAAGAAAGAAGTAAGAAAGAAAGAAGAAAGAAGTAAGAAAGAAGTAAGAAAGAAAGAAGAAAGAAGTAAGAAAGAAAGAAAGAAAGAAGTAAGAAAGAAGAAAGAAGAAGAAGAAGAAGAAAGAAGTAAGAAAGAAGTAAGAAAGAAGTAAGAAAGTAGTAAGAAAGGAGTAAGAAAGAAGTAAGAAAGAAAGAAGAAAGAAGTAAGAAAGAAGTAAGAAAGAAGGAAGAAAGAAAGAAGAAAAAGAAAGAAAGAAGTAAGAAAGAAGTTAGAAAGAAAGAAGAAAGAAGTTAGAAAGAATTAAGAAAGAAGTAAGAAAGAAATAAGAAAGAGAGAAGAAAGAAGTAAGAAAGAAGTAAGAAAGAAGTAAGAAAGAAGTAAGAAAGAAGTAAGAAAGAAGCAAGAAACAAGTAAAGAAAGAAGAAAGAAAGAAGTAAGAAAGAAGAAAGAAAGAAGAAAGAAAGAAGAAAGAGAGAAGTAAGAAAGAAGTAAGAAAGAAAGAAGAAAGAAGTAAGAAAGAAGTAAGAAGGAATGAAGAAAGAAGTAAGAAAGAAGTTAGAATGAAGAAAGAAGTAAGAAAGAAGTAAGAAATAAGAAAGAAAGAAGTAAGAAAGGAGAAAGAAAGAAGTAAGAAAGAAGTAAGAAAGAAGTAAGAAAGAAGGAAGAAAGAAAGAAGAAAAAGAAAGAAAGAAGTAGAAAGAAGTTAGAAAGAAGAAGAAAGAAGTAAGAAAGAATTAAGAAAGAAGTAAGAAAGAATAAGAAAGAGAGAAGAAAGAAGTAAGAAAGAAGTAAGAAAGAAGTAAGAAAGAAGTAAGAAAGAAGTAAGAAAGAAGTAAGAAAGAAGTAAGAAAGAAGTAAGAAAGATGTAAGAAAGAAGAAAGAAAGAAGTAAGAAAGAAGTAAGAAAGAAGTAAGAAAGAAGTAAGAAAGAAAGAAGAAATAAGTAAGAAAGAAGTAAGAAGAAAGAAGAAAGAAGTAAGAAAGAAGTAAGAAGAGAAGAAGAAGTAAGAAAGAAGAAGAAGAAGTAAGAAAGAAGTAAGAAAGAAGTAAGAAAGAAGTAAGAAAGAAGTAAGAAAGAAGTAAGAAAGAAGTAAGAAAGAAGTAAGAAAGAAGTTAGAAAGAAGTAAGAAAGAAGTAAGAAAGAAGAAAGAAAGAAGTAAGAAAGAAGTAAGAAAGAAGTAGAAAGAAGTAAGAAGAAGAAGAAATAAGTAAGAAAGAAGTAAGAAAGAAGAAAGAAAGAAGTAAGAAAGAAGTAAGAAGAAGAAGAAGAAGTAAGAAAGAAGAAAGAAAGAAGTAAGAAAGAAGTAAGAAAGAAGTAAGAAAGAAGTAAGAAAGAAGTAAGAAGAAGTAAGAAAGAAGTAAGAAAGAAGTAAGAAAGAAGTAAGAAAGAAGTAAGAAGAAGTAAGAAAGAAGTAAGAAAGAAGTAAGAAAGAAGTAAGAAAGAAGTAAGAAAGAAGTAAGAAAGAAAGAAGAAATAAGTAAGAAAGAACTAAGAAAGAAGAAGAAGAAGTAAGAAGTAAGAAAGAAAGAAGTAAGAAAGAAGAAAGAAAGAAGTAAGAAAGAAGAAAGAAAGAAGAAGAAAGAAGTATGAAAGAAGTAAGAAAGAAGAAAGAAAGAAGTAAGAAAGAAGTAAGAAAGATAAGAAAGGATTAAGAAAGAAGTAAGAAAGAATTACGAAAAAAGTAAGAAAGAAGTAAGAAAGAAGTAAGAAAGAAAGAAGTAAGAAAGAAGAAAGAAAGAAGTAAGAAAGAAGAAAGAAAGAAGAAAGAAAGAAGTAAGAAAGAAGTAAGAAGTACGAAAGAAGTAAGAAAGAAGTAAGAAAGAAAGAAATAAGAAAGAAGTAAGATTGAAGTAAGAAAGAAAAAAGAAGTAAGAAATAAGTAAGAAGGAAGTAAGAAAGAAGTAAGAAAGAAGTAAGAAAGAAGTAAGAAAGAAGAAAGAAAGAAGTAAGAAAGAAGTAAGAAAGAAGTAAGAAAGAAGTAAGAAAGAAAGAAGAAAGAAGTAAGAAAGAAGTATGAAAGAAGTAAGAAAGAAGAAAGAAAGAAGTAAGAAAGCAGTAAGAAAGAAGTAAGATAGAGTAAGAAGGAAAGAAGAAAGAAGAAAGAAAGAAGTAAGAAAGAAGTAAGAAAGAAGTAAGAAACAAGTAAGAAAGAAGTAAGAAGGAATGAAGAAAGAAGTAAGAAAGAAGTAAGAAAGAAGTAAGAAAGAAGTAAGAAAGAAAGAAGAGAGAAGGAAGAAAGAAGTAAGAAAGAAGTAAGAAAGAAGAAGGAAAGAAGTAAGAAAGAAGTAAGAAAGAAGTAAGAAAGAAGTAAGAAAGAAAGAAGAAAGAAATAAGAAAGAAAGAAGAAGTATGAAAGCAGTAAGAAAGAAGAAAGAAAGAAGTAAGAAAGAAGAAAGAAAGAAATAAGAAAGAAGTAGGAAAGAAAGAAGAAAGAAGTAAGAAAGAATTAGAGAAAGAAGTATGAAAGAAAGAAGAGAGAAGTAAGAAAGAAGTAAGAAAGAAGTAAGAAAGAAGAAGGAAAGAAGTAAGAAAGAAGTAAGAAAGAAGAAAGAAAGAGGTAAGAAAGAAGTAAGAAAGAAGTAAGAAAGAAGTAAGAAAGAAAGAAGAAAGAAGTAAGAAAGAAGTAAGAAAGAAGTAAGAAAGAAGTAAGAAAGAAGTAAGAAAGAAGTAAGAAAGAAGTAAGAAAGAAAGAAGAAAAAAGAAAGAAAGAAGTAAGAAAGAAGTTAGAAAGAAAGAAGAAAGAAGTAAGAAAGGAGAAAAAAGAAGTTAGAAAGAAGTAAGAAAGAAGTAAGAAAGAAGTAAGAAAGAAAGAAGTAAGAAAGAAGAAAGAAAGAAAGAAGAAAGAAGTAAGAAGGAGTGAAGAAAGAAGTAAGAAAGAAGTAAGAAAGAAGTAAGAAAGAAGTAAGAAAGAAGTAAGAAAGAAGAAAGAAAGAAGTTAGAAAGTAGTAAGAAAGAAGTTAGAAAGAATTAAGAAAGAAGTAAGAAAGAAGTAAGAAAGAAGTAAGAAAGAAGTAAGAAAGAAGTAAGAAAGAAGTAAGAAAGAAGTAAGAAAGAAGTAAGAAAGAAGTAAGAAAGAGAGAAGAAAGAAGTAAGAAAGAAGTAAGAAAGAAGTAAGAAAGAAGTAAGAAAGAGAGAAGAAAGAAGTAAGAAAGAAGTAAGAAAGAAGTAAGAAAGAAGTAAGAAAGAAGTAAGAAAGAAGTAAGAAAGAAGTAAGATAGAAGTAAGAAAGAAAGAAGAAAGAAGAAAGAAAGAAGTAAGAAAGAAGCAAGAAAGAAGTAAGAAAGAAGTAAGAAAGAAGTAAGAAAGAAGTAAGAAAGAAGTAAGAAAGAAGTTAGAAAGAAAGAAGAAAGAAGTAAGAAAGAAGTAAGAAAGAAGTAAGAAAGAAGTAAGAAAGAAGTAAGAAAGAAGTAAGAAAGAAAGAAGAAATAAGTAAGAAAGAAGTAAGAAAGAAAGAAGAAAGAAGTAAGAAAGAAGTAAGAAAGAAGAAAGAAAGAAGTAAGAAAGAAGAAAGAAAGAAGTAAGAAAGAAGTAAGAAAGAAGTAAGAAAGAAGTAAGAAAGAAGTAAGAAAGAAGTAAGAAAGAAGTTAGAAAGAAGTAAGAAAGAAGTAAGAAAGAAGAAAGAAAGAAGTAAGAAAGAAGTAAGAAAGAAGTAAGAAAGAAGTAAGAAAGAAAGAAGAAATAAGTAAGAAATAAGTAAGAAAGAAAGAAGAAAGAAGTAAGAAAGAAGTAATAAAGAAGTAAGAAAGAAGAAAGAAGTAAGAAAGAAAGAAGAAAGAAGTAAGAAAGAAGTAAGAAAGAAGTAAGAAAGTAATAAGAAAGAAGTAAGAAAGAAAGAAAGAAGTAAGAAAGAAGTAAGAAAGAAGTAAGAAAGAATTAAGAAAGAAGTAAGAAATAAGAAAGAAAGAAGTAAGAAAGAAGAAAGAAAGAAGTAAGAAAGAAATAAGAAATAAAGAAGAAAGAAGTAAGAAAGGAGAAAAAAGAAGTTAGAAAGAAGTAAGAAAGAAGTAAGAAAGAAGTAAGAAAGAAAGAAGTAAGAAAGAAGAAAGAAAGAAAGAAGAAAGAAGTAAGAAGGAGTGAAGAAAGAAGTAAGAAAGAAGTAAGAAAGAAGTAAGAAAGAAGTAAGAAAGAAGTAAGAAAGAAGAAAGAAAGAAGTTAGAAAGTAGTAAGAAAGAAGTAAGAAAGAAGAAAGAAGTAAGAAAGAAGTAAGAAAGAAGAAAAAAGAAGTTAGAATGAAGTAAGAAAAATGTAAGAAAGAAGTAAGAAAGAAGAAAGAAAGAAGTAAGAAAGAAGTAAGAAAGAATTAAGAAAGAATTAAGAAAGAAGTAAGAAAGAAATAAGAAAGAAGAAAGAAAGAAGTAAGAAAGAAGTAAGAAAGAAGTAAGAAAGAAGTAAGAAAGAAGTAAGAAAGAAGTAAGAAATAAGTAAGAAAGAATTAAGAAAGAAGTAAGAAAGAAGTAAGAAAGAAGAAGGAATGAAGAAAGAAGTAAGAAAGAAGTAAGAAATAAGTAAGAAAGAAGTAAGAAAGAAAGAAGAAAGAAAGAAGAAAGAAGTAAGAAAGAAGTAAGAAAGAAGTAAGAAAGAAGTAAGAAATAAGAAAGAAAGAAGTAAGAAAGGAGAAAGAAAGAAGTAAGAAAGAAGTAAGAAAGAAGTAAGAAGAAGTAAGAAAGAAAGAAGAAAAAAGAAAGAAAGAAGTAAGAAAGAAGTAAGAAAGAAAGAAGAAAGAAGTAAGAAAGAATTAAGAAAGAAGAATGAAAAAAGTAAGAAAGAAGAAAGAAAGAAGTAAGAAAGAAGTAAGAAAGAAGTAAGAAAGAAGTAAGAAAGAAGTAAGAAAGAAGTAAGAAAGAGAGAAGAAAGAAGTAAGAAAGAAGTAAGAAAGAAGTAAGAAAGAAGTAAGAAAGAAGTAAGAAAGTAGTAAGAAAGAAGTAAGAAAGAAAGAAAGAAGTAAGAAAGAAGTAAGAAAGAAGAAAGAAGTAAGAAAGAAGTAAGAAATAAGAAAGAAAGAAGTAAGAAAGAAGAAAGAAAGAAGTAAGAAAGAAGTAAGAAAGAAAGAAGAAAGAAGTAAGAAAGAAGTAAGAAAGAAGAAAGGAGAAAAAAGAAGTTAGAAAGAAGTAAGAAAGAAGCAAGAAAGAAGTAAGAAAGAAAGAAGTAAGAAAGAAGAAAGAAAGAAAGAAGAAAGAAGTAAGAAGGAGTGAAGAAAGAAGTAAGAAAGAAGTAAGAAAGAAGTAAGAAAGAAGTAAGAAAGAAGAAAGAAAGAAGTTAGAAAGTAGTAAGAAAGAAGTAAGAAAGAAGAAAGAAGTAAGAAAGAAGTAAGAAAGAAGTAAGAAAGAAAGAATAAAGAAGAAAGAAGTAAGAAAGAATTAAGAAAGAAGTAAGAAAGAAGTAAGAAAGAAGTAAGAAAGAAGTTAGATAGAAGTAAGAAAGAAAGAATAAAGAAGTAAGAAAGAAGTAAGAAAGAAGTAAGAAAGAATTAAGAAAGAAAGAAGAAAGAAAGAAGTTAGAAAGAAGTAAGAAAGAAGTAAGAAAGAAGTAAGAAAGTAGTATGAAAGAAGTAAGAAAGAAGAAAGAAGTAAGAAAGAAGATAAAAGAAGTTAGAAAGAAAGAAGTAAGAAAGAAGTAAGAAAGAAGTAAGAAAGAAGTATGAAAGAAGTAAGAAAGAAGAAAGAGGTATGACAGAAGTAAGAAAGAAGTAAGAAAGAAGTAAGAAAGAAAGAAGAAAGAAGAAAGAAAGAAGTAAGAAAGAAGTAAGAAAGAAGTAAGAAAGAAGTAAGAAAGAAAGAAGAAAGAAGTAAGAAAGAAGTATGAAAGAAGTAAGAAAGAAGAAAGAAAGAAGTAAGAAAGAAGTAAGAAAGAAGTAAGATAGAAGTAAGAAAGAAAGAAGAAAGAAGAAAGAAAGAAGTAAGAAAGAAGTAAGAAAGAAGTAAGAAAGAAGTAAGAAAGAAGTAAGAAAGTAATAAGAAAGAAGTAAGAAATAAGAAAGAAAGAAGTAAGAAAGAAGAAAGAAAGAAGTAAGAAAGAAGTAAGAAAGAAAGAAGAAAGAAGTAAGAAAGAAGTAAGAAAGAAGTAAGAAAGGAGAAAAAAGAAGTTAGAAAGAAGTAAGAAAGAAGTAAGAAAGAAGTAAGAAAGAAAGAAGTAAGAAAGAAGAAAGAAAGAAAGAAGAAAGAAGTAAGAAGGAGTGAAGAAAGAAGTAAGAAAGAAGTAAGAAAGAAGTAAGAAAGAAGTAAGATAGAAGAAAGAAAGAAGTTAGAAAGTAGTAAGAAAGAAGTAAGAAAGAAGAAAGAAGTAAGAAAGAAGTAAGAAAGAAGAAAAAAGAAGTTAGAATGAAGTAAGAAAAAAGTAAGAAAGAAGTAAGAAAGAAGAAAGAAAGAAGTAAGAAATAAGTAAGAAAGAATTAAGAAAGAATTAAGAAAGAAGTAAGAAAGAAATAAGAAAGAAGAAAGAAAGAAGTAAGAAAGAAGTAAGAAAGAAGTAAGAAAGAAGTAAGAAAGAAGTAAGAAAGAAGTAAGAAAGAAGTAAGAAAGAATTAAGAAAGAAGTAAGAAAGAAGTAAGAAAGAAGAAGGAATGAAGAAAGAAGTAAGAAAGAAGTAAGAAATAAGTAAGAAAGAAGTAAGAAAGAAAGAAGAAAGAAAGAAGAAAGAAGTAAGAAAGAAGTAAGAAAGAAGTAAGAAAGAAGTAAGAAATAAGAAAGAAAGAAGTAAGAAAGGAGAAAGAAAGAAGTAAGAAAGAAGTAAGAAAGAAGTAAGAAAGAAGTAAGAAAGAAAGAAGAAAAAAGAAAGAAAGAAGTAAGAAAGAAGTAAGAAAGAAAGAAGAAAGATGTAAGAAAGAATTAAGAAAGAAGTAAGAAAGAAGAAAGAAAGAAGTAAGAAAGAAGTAAGAAAGAAGTAAGAAAGAAGTAAGAAAGAAGTAAGAAAGAAGTAAGAAAGAGAGAAGAAAGAAGTAAGAAAGAAGTAAGAAAGAAGTAAGAAAGAAGTAAGAAAGAAGAAAAAAGAAGTTAGAAAGAAGTACGAAAGAAGTAAGAAAGAAGTAAGAAAGAAGTAAGATAGAAGTAAGAAAGAAAGAAGAAAGAAGTAAGAAAGAAGTAAGAAAGAAGTAAGAAAGAAGTAAGAAAGAAGTAAGAAAGAAGTAAGAATGAAGAAAAAAGAAGTTAGAATGAAGTAAGAAAGAAGTAAGAAAGAAGTAAGAAAGAAGAAAGAAAGAAGTAAGAAAGAAGAAAGAAAGAAGTAAGAAAGAAGAAAGAAAGAAGTAAGAAAGAAGTAAGAAAGAAGTAAGAAAGTAGTAAGAAAGAAGTAAGAAAGAAAGAAAGAAGTAAGAAAGAAGTAAGAAAGAAGAAAGAAGTAAGAAAGAAGTAAGAAATAAGAAAGAAAGAAGTAAGAAAGAAGAAAGAAAGAAGTAAGAAAGAAGTAAGAAAGAAAGAAGAAAGAAGTAAGAAAGAAGTAAGAAAGAAGAAAGGAGAAAAAAGAAGTTAGAAAGAAGTAAGAAAGAAGCAAGAAAGAAGTAAGAAAGAAAGAAGTAAGAAAGAAGAAAGAAAGAAAGAAGAAAGAAGTAAGAAGGAGTGAAGAAAGAAGTAAGAAAGAAGTAAGAAAGAAGTAAGAAAGAAGTAAGAAAGAAGAAAGAAAGAAGTTAGAAAGTAGTAAGAAAGAAGTAAGAAAGAAGAAAGAAGTAAGAAAGAAGTAAGAAAGAAGTAAGAAAGAAAGAATAAAGAAGTAAGAAAGAAGTAAGAAAGAATTAAGAAAGAAGTAAGAAAGAAGTAAGAAAGAAGTAAGAAAGAAGTTAGATAGAAGTAAGAAAGAAAGAATAAAGAAGTAAGAAAGAAGTAAGAAAGAAGTAAGAAAGAATTAAAAAAGAAAGAAGAAAGAAAGAAGTTAGAAAGAAGTAAGAAAGAAGTAAGAAAGAAGTAAGAAAGTAGTATGAAAGAAGTAAGAAAGAAGAAAGAAAGAAGTAAGAAAGAAGATAAAAGAAGTTAGAAAGAAAGAAGTAAGAAAGAAGTAAGAAAGAAGTAAGAAAGAAGTATGAAAGAAGTAAGAAAGAAGAAAGAGGTATGACAGAAGTAAGAAAGAAGTAAGAAAGAAGTAAGAAAGAAAGAAGAAAGAAGTAAGAAAGAAGTATGAAAGAAGTAAGAAAGAAGAAAGAAAGAAGTAAGAAAGAAGTAAGAAAGAAGTAAGATAGAAGTAAGAAAGAAAGAAGAAAGAAGAAAGAAAGAAGTAAGAAAGAAGAAAGAAAGAAGTAAGAAAGAAGTAAGAAAGAAAGAAGAAAGAAGTAAGAAAGAAGTAAGAAAGAAGTAAGAAAGGAGAAAAAAGAAGTTAGAAAGAAGTAAGAAAGAAGTAAGACAGAAGTAAGAAAGAAGTAAGAATGAAGTAAGAATGAAGAAAAAAGAAGTTAGAATGAAGTAAGAAAGAAGTATGAAAGAAGTAAGAAAGAAGAAAGAAAGAAGTAAGAAAGAAGAAAGAAAGAAGTAAGAAAGAAGAAAGAAAGAAGTAAGAAAGAAGTAAGAAAGAAGTAAGAAAGTAGTAAGAAAGAAGTAAGAAAGAAAGAAAGAAGTAAGAAGAAGTAAGAAAGAAGAAAGAAGTAAGAAAGAAGTAAGAAATAAGAAAGAAAGAAGTAAGAAAGAAGAAAGAAAGAAGTAAGAAAGAAGTAAGAAAGAAAGAAGAAAGAAGTAAGAAAGAAGTAAGAAAGAAGAAAGGAGAAAAAAGAAGTTAGAAAGAAGTAAGAAAGAAGTAAGAAAGAAGTAAGAAAGAAAGAAGTAAGAAAGAAGAAAGAAAGAAAGAAGAAAGAAGTAAGAAGGAGTGAAGAAAGAAGTAAGAAAGAAGTAAGAAAGAAGTAAGAAAGAAGTAAGAAAGAAGAAAGAAAGAAGTTAGAAAGTAGTAAGAAAGAAGTAAGAAAGAAGAAAGAAGTAAGAAAGAAGTAATAAAGAAGTAAGAAAGAAAGAATAAAGAAGTAAGAAAGAAGTAAGAAAGAATTAAGAAAGAAGTAAGAAAGAAGTAAGAAAGAAGTAAGAAAGAAGTTAGATAGAAGTAAGAAAGAAAGAATAAAGAAGTAAGAAAGAAGTAAGAAAGAAGTAAGAAAGAAGTAAGAAAGAATTAAGAAAGAAAGAAGAAAGAAAGAAGTTAGAAAGAAGTAAGAAAGAAGTAAGAAAGAAGTAAGAAAGTAGTATGAAAGAAGTAAGAAAGAAGAAAGAAAGAAGTAAGAAAGAAGATAAAAGAAGTTAGAAAGAAAGAAGTAAGAAAGAAGTAAGAAAGAAGTAAGAAAGAAGTATGAAAGAAGTAAGAAAGAAGAAAGAGGTATGACAGAAGTAAGAAAGAAGTAAGAAAGAAGTAAGAAAGAAAGAAGAAAGAAGAAAGAAAGAAGTAAGAAAGAAGTAAGAAAGAAGTAAGAAAGAAGTAAGAAAGAAGTAAGAAAGAAGTAAGAAGGAATGAAGAAAGAATTAAGAAAGAAGTAAGAAAGAAGTAAGAAAGAAAGAAGAAAGAAGTAAGAAAGAAGTAAGAGAGAAGTAAGAAAGAAGAAAGAAAGAAGTAAGAAAGAAGTAAGAAAGAAAGAAGAAAGAAGTAAGAAAGAAGTAGGAAAGAAGTAAGAAAGAAAGAAGTAAGAAAGAAGTAAGAAAGAAGAAAGAAGTAAGAAAGAAGTAAGAAAGAAGTAAGAAAGAAGTAAGAAAGAAAGAAGAAAGAAGTAAGAAAGAAAGAAGAAAGAAGAAAGAAAGAAGTAAGAAAGAAGTAAGAAAGAAGTAAGAAATAAGTAAGAAAGAAGTAAGAAGGCATGAAGAAAGAAGTAAGAAAGAAGTAAGAAAGGATTAAGAAAGAAGTAAGAAAGAAGTAAGAAAGAAAGAAGAAAGAAGAAAGAAAGAAGTAAGAAAGAAGTAAGAAAGAAGTAAGAAAGAAGTAAGAAGGAATGAAGAAATAAGTAAGAAAGAAGAAAGAAAGAAGAAAGAAAGAAGAAGTAAGAAAGAAGGAAGAAAGAAGTAAGAAAGAAGAAAGAAAGAAGTAAGAAAGAAGAAAGAAAGAAGTAAGAAAGAAGTAAGAAAGAAGTAAGAAAGAAGTAAGAAAGAAGTAAGAAAGAAAGAAGAAAGAAGTAAGAAAGAAGTAAGAAAGAAGTAATAAAGAAGTAAGAAAGAAGAAAAAAGAAGTTAGAAAGAAGTATGAAAGAAGAAAGAAAGAAGTAAGAAAGAAGAAAGAGAGAAGTAAGAAAGAAGAAAGAAAGATAGAAGAAAGAAGTAAGAAAGAAGTAAGAAAGAAGTAAGAAAGAAGTAAGAAAGAAGTAAGAAAGTAGTAAGAAGGAATGAAGAAAGAATTAAGAAAGAATGAAGAAAGAAGAAAGAAAGAAGTAAGTAAGAAGAAAGAAAGAAGTAAGAAAGAAGTAAGAAAGAAGCAAGAAACAAGTAAGAAAGAAGTAAGAAAGAAGTAAGAAAGAAGTAAGAAAGAAGTAAGAAAGATGAAAAAAGAAGTTAGAAAGAACTAAGAAAGAAGTAAGAAAGAAGTAAGAAATAAGAAAGAAAGAAGAAAGAAGAAAGAAAGATAGAAGAAAGAAGTAAGAAAGAAGTAAGAAAGAAGTAAGAAAGAAGTAAGAAAGAAGTAAGAAGGAATGAAGAAAGAAGTAAGAAAGAAGTTAGAAAGAAGAAAGAAGTAAGAAAGAAGTAAGAAAGAAGAAAGAAAGAAGTAAGAAAGAAGTAAGAAAGAAGTAAGAAAGAAAGAAGAAAGAAGTAAGAAAGAAGTAAGAAAGAAGCAAGAAAGAAGTAAGAAAGAAGAAAGAAAGAGTTAAGAAAGAAGATAGAAAGAACTAAAATAGAAGAAAGTTAGAAGTAAAAAAGATGTAAGAAAGAAAAAAGAAAGAAGTAAGAAAGAAGTAAGAAAGAAGAAAAAAGAAGTTAGAATGAAGTAAGAAAAAAGTAAGAAAGAAGAAAGAAAGAAGAAAGAAAGAAGTAAGAAATAAGTAAGAAAGAATTAAGAAAGAATTAAGAAAGAAGTAAGAAAGAAGTAAGAAAGAAGATAGAAAGAAGTAAGAAAGATGTAAGAAAGAAGTAAGAAAGAAAGAAGAAAGAAGAAAGAAAGAAGTAAGAAAGAAGTAAGAAAGAATTAAGAAAGAAGTAAGAAAGAAGTAAGAAAGAAGAAGGAATGAAGAAAGAAGTAAGAAAGAAGTAAGAAATAAGTAAGAAAGAAGAAAGAAAGAAGAAAGAAGTAAGAAAGAAGTAAGAAAGAAGTAAGAAAGAAGTAAGAAATAAGAAAGAAAGAAGTAAGAAAGGAGAAAGAAGGAAGTAAGAAAGAAGTAAGAAAGAAGTAAGAAAGAAGTAAGAAAGAAAGAAGAAAAAAGAAAGAAAGAAGTAAGAAAGAAGTTAGAAAGAAAGAAGAAAGAAGTTAGAAAGAATTAAGAAAGAAGTAAGAAAGAAATAAGAAAGAAGAAAGAAAGAAGTAAGAAAGAAGTAAGAAAGAAGTAAGAAAGAAGTAAGAAAGAAGTAAGAAAGAGAGAAGAAAGAAGTAAGAAAGAAGTAAGAAAGAAGTAAGAAAGAAAGAAGAAAGAAGTAAGAAAGAAGTATGAAAGAAGTAAGAAAGAAGAAAGAAAGAAGTAAGAAAGAAGTAAGATAGAAGTAAGAAAGAAAGAAGAAAGAAGAAAGAAAGAAGTAAGAAAGAAGTAAGAAAGAAGTAAGAAAGAAGTAAGAAAGAAGTAAGAAAGAAGTAAGAAAGAAGTTAGAAAGAAGTAAGAAAGAAGTAAGAAAGAAGTAAGAAAGAAAGAAGAAAGAAGTAAGAAAGAAAGAAGAAAGAAGTAAGAAAGAGGTAAGAAAGAAGTAAGAAAGAAGTAAGAAAGAAGTAAGAAAGAAGAAAGAAGTAAGAAAGAAAGAAGAAAGAAGTAAGAAAGAAGTAAGAAAGAAGTAAGAAAGAAGTAAGAATGAAGAAAAAAGAAGTTAGAATGAAGTAAGAAAGAAGTAAGAAAGAAGTAAGAAAGAAGAAAGAAAGAAGTTAGAAAGTAGTAAGAAAGAACTAAGAAAGAAGAAAGAAGTAAGAAAGAAGTAAGAAAGAAGTAAGAAAGAATTAAGAAAGAAGTAAGAAAGAAGTAAGAAAGAAGTAAGAAAGAAGTTAGATAGAAGTAAGAAAGAAAGAATAAAGAAGTAAGAAAGAAGTAAGAAAGAAGTAAGAAAGAATTAAGAAAGAAAGAAGAAAGAAAGAAGTTAGAAAGAAGTAAGAAAGAAGTAAGAAAGAAGTAAGAAAGTAGTATGAAAGAAGTAAGAAAGAAGAAAGAAAGAAGTAAGAAAGAAGATAAAAGAAGTTAGAAAGAAAGAATTAAGAAAGAAGTAAGAAAGAAGTAAGAAAGAAGTATGAAAGAAGTAAGAAAGAAGAAAGAGGTATGACAGAAGTAAGAAAGAAGTAAGAAAGAAGTAAGAAAGAAAGAAGAAAGAAGAAAGAAAGAAGTAAGAAAGAAGTAAGAAAGAAGTAAGAAAGAAGTAAGAAAGAAGTAAGAAGGAATGACGAAAGAAGTAAGAAAGAAGTAAGAAAGAAGTAAGAAAGAAAGAAGAAAGAAGTAAGAAAGAAGTAAGAGAGAAGTAAGAAAGAAGAAAGAAAGAAGTAAGAAAGAAGTAAGAAAGAAAGAAGAAAGAAGTAAGAAAGAAGTAAGAAAGAAGTAAGAAAGAAAGAAGTAAGAAAGAAGTAAGAAAGAAGAAAGAAGTAAGAAAGAAAGAAGAAAGAAGTAAGAAAGAAAGAAGAAAGAAGTATGAAAGAAGTAAGAAAGAAGTAAGAAAGAAGTAATAAAGAAGAAAGAAGTAAGAAAGAAGTAAGAAAGAAAGAAGAAAGAAGTAAGAAAGAAAGAAGAAAGAAGAAAGAAAGAAGTAAGAAAGAAGTAAGAAAGAAGTAAGAAATAAGTAAGAAAGAAGTAAGAAGGCATGAAGAAAGAAGTAAGAAAGAAGTAAGAAAGGATTAAGAAAGAAGTAAGAAAGAAGTAAGAAAGAAAGAAGAAAGAAGAAAGAAAGAAGTAGGAAAGAAGTAAGAAAGAAGTAAGAAAGAAGTAAGAAGGAATGAAGAAAGAAGTAAGAAAGAAGTAAGAAATAAGTAAGAAAGAAGAAAGAAAGAAGAAAGAAAGAAGAAGTAAGAAAGAAGTAAGAAAGAAGTAAGAAAGAAGAAAGAAAGAAGTAAGAAAGAAGAAAGAAAGAAGTAAGAAAGAAGTAAGAAAGAAGTAAGAAAGAAGTAAGAAAGAAGTAAGAAAGAAAGAAGAAAGAAGTAAGAAAGAAGTAAGAAAGAAGTAATAAAGAAGTAAGAAAGAAGAAAAAAGAAGTTAGAAAGAAGTATGAAAGAAGAAAGAAAGAAGTAAGAAAGAAGAAAGAGAGAAGAAAGAAGAAAGAAAGACAGAAGAAAGAAGTAAGAAAGAAGTAAGAAAGAAGTAAGAAAGAAGTAAGAAAGAAGTAAGAAAGAAGTAAGAAGGAATGAAGAAAGAATTAAGAAAGAATGAAGAAAGAAGAAAGAAAGAAGTAAGTAAGAAGAAAGAAAGAAGTAAGAAAGAAGTAAGAAAGAAGCAAGAAACAAGTAAGAAAGAAGTAAGAAAGAAGTAAGAAAGAAGTAAGAGAGAAGAAAGAAAGAAGTAAGAAAGAAGAAAAAAAGAAGTAAGAAAGAAGTTAGAAAGAAGGAAGAAAGAAGTAAGAAAGAAAGAAGAAAGAAGTAAGAAAGAAGTAAGAAAGAATTTAGAAAGAAGTAAGAAAGATGAAAAAAGAAGTTAGAAAGAACTAAGAAAGAAGTAAGAAAGAAGTAAGAAATAAGAAAGAAAGAAGTAAGAAAGAAGAAAGAAAGATAGAAGAAAGAAGTAAGAAAGAAGTAAGAAAGGAGTAAGAAAGAAGTAAGAAGGAATGAAGAAAGAAGTAAGAAAGAAGTTAGAAAGAAGAAAGAAGTAAGAAAGAAGTAAGAAAGAAGAAAGAAAGAAGTAAGAAAGAAGTAAGAAAGAAGTAAGAAAGAAGTAAGAAAGAAAGAAGAAAGAAGTAAGAAAGAAGTAAGAAAGAAGCAAGAAAGAAGTAAGAAAGAAGAAAGAAAGAGTTAAGATAGAAGATAGAAAGAACTAAAATAGAAGAAAGTTAGAAGTAAGAAAGATGTAAGAAAGAAAGAAGAAAGAAGAAAGAAAGAAGTAGGAAAGAAGAAAAAAGAAGTTAGAATGAAGTAAGAAAAAAGTAAGAAAGAACTAAGAAAGAAGAAAGAAAGAAGTAAGAAATAAGTAAGAAAGAATTAAGAAAGAATTAAGAAAGAAGTAAGAAAGAAGTAAGAAAGAAGATAGAAAGAAGTAAGAAAGAAGTAAGAAAGAAGTAAGAAAGAAAGAAGAAAGAAGAAAGAAAGAAGTAAGAAAGAAGTAAGAAAGAATTAAGAAAGAAGTAAGAAAGAAGTAAGAAAGAAGAAGGAATGAAGAAAGAAGTAAGAAAGAAGTAAGAAATAAGTAAGAAAGAAGTAAGAAAGAAAGAAGAAAGAAAGAAGAAAGAAGTAAGAAAGAAGTAAGAAAGAAGTAAGAAAGAAGTAAGAAATAAGAAAGAAAGAAGTAAGAAAGGAGAAAGAAAGAAGTAAGAAAGAAGTAAGAAAGAAGTAAGAAAGAAGTAAGAAAGAAAGAAGAAAAAAGAAAGAAAGAAGTAAGAAAGAAGTTAGAAAGAAAGAAGAAAGAAGTTAGAAAGAATTAAGAAAGAAGTAAGAAAGAAATAAGAAAGAAGAAAGAAAGAAGTAAGAAAGAAGTAAGAAAGAAGTAAGAAAGAAGTAAGAAAGAAGAAAAAAGAAGTTAGAAAGAAGTAAGAAAGAAGTAAGATAGAAGTAAGAAAGAAAGAAGAAAGAAGAAAGAAAGAAGTAAGAAAGAAGTAAGAAAGAAGTAAGAAAGAAGTAAGAAAGAAGTAAGATAGAAGTAAGAAAGAAAGAAGAAAGAAGAAAGAAAGAAGTAAGAAAGAAGTAAGAAAGAAGTAAGAAAGAAGTAAGAAAGAAGTAAGAAAGAAGTAAGAAAGAAGTTAGAAAGAAGTAAGAAAGAAGTAAGAAAGAAGTAAGAAAGAAAGAAGAAAGAAGTAAGAAAGAAAGAAGAAAGAAGTAAGAAAGAGGTAAGAAAGAAGTAAGAAAGAAGTAAGAAAGAAGTAAGAAAGAAGAAAGAAGTAAGAAAGAAAGAAGAAAGAAGTAAGAAAGAAGTAATAAAGAAAGAAGAAAGAAGTAAGAAAGAAGTAAGAAAGAAGTAAGAAAGAAGTAAGAATGAAGAAAAAAGAAGTTAGAATGAAGTAAGAAAGAAGTAAGAAAAAAGTAAGAAAGAAGAAAGAAAGAAGTTAGAAAGTAGTAAGAAAGAAGTAAGAAAGAAGAAAGAAGTAAGAAAGAAGTAAGAAAGAAGTAAGAAAGAAAGAATAAAGAAGTAAGAAAGAAGTAAGAAAGAATTAAGAAAGAAGTAAGAAAGAAGTAAGAAAGAAGTAAGAAAGAAGTTAGATAGAAGTAAGAAAGAAAGAATAAAGAAGTAAGAAAGAAGTAAGAAAGAAGTAAGAAAGAATTAAGAAAGAAAGAAGAAAGAAAGAAGTTAGAAAGAAGTAAGAAAGAAGTAAGAAAGAAGTAAGAAAGTAGTATGAAAGAAGTAAGAAAGAAGAAAGAAAGAAGTAAGAAAGAAGATAAAAGAAGTTAGAAAGAAAGAATTAAGAAAGAAGTAAGAAAGAAGTATGAAAGAAGTAAGAAAGAAGAAAGAGGTATGACAGAAGTAAGAAAGAAGTAAGAAAGAAGTAAGAAAGAAAGAAGAAAGAAGAAAGAAAGAAGTAAGAAAGAAGTAAGAAAGAAGTAAGAAAGAAGTAAGAAAGAAGTAAGAAGGAATGACGAAAGAAGTAAGAAAGAAGTAAGAAAGAAGTAAGAAAGAAAGAAGAAAGAAGTAAGAAAGAAGTAAGAGAGAAGTAAGAAAGAAGAAAGAAAGAAGTAAGAAAGAAGTAAGAAAGAAAGAAGAAAGAAGTAAGAAAGAAGTAAGAAAGAAGTAAGAAAGAAAGAAGTAAGAAAGAAGTAAGAAAGAAGAAAGAAGTAAGAAAGAAAGAAGAAAGAAGTAAGAAAGAAAGAAGAAAGAAGTATGAAAGAAGTAAGAAAGAAGTAAGAAAGAAGTAATAAAGAAGAAAGAAAGAAGTAAGAAAGAAGTAAGAAAGAAAGAAGAAAGAAGTAAGAAAGAAAGAAGAAAGAAGAAAGAAAGAAGTAAGAAAGAAGTAAGAAAGAAGTAAGAAATAAGTAAGAAAGAAGTAAGAAGGCATGAAGAAAGAAGTAAGAAAGAAGTAAGAAAGGATTAAGAAAGAAGTAAGAAAGAAGTAAGAAAGAAAGAAGAAAGAAGAAAGAAAGAAGTAAGAAAGAAGTAAGAAAGAAGTAAGAAAGAAGTAAGAAGGAATGAAGAAAGAAGTAAGAAAGAAGTAAGAAATAAGTAAGAAAGAAGAAAGAAAGAAGAAAGAAAGAAGAAGTAAGAAAGAAGTAAGAAAGAAGTAAGAAAGAAGAAAGAAAGAAGTAAGAAAGAAGAAAGAAAGAAGTAAGAAAGAAGTAAGAAAGAAGTAAGAAAGAAGTAAGAAAGAAAGAAAGAAGTAAGAAAGAAGTAAGAAAGAAGTAATAAAGAAGTAAGAAAGAAGAAAAAAGAAGTTAGAAAGAAGTATGAAAGAAGAAAGAAAGAAGTAAGAAAGAAGAAAGAGACAAGAAAGAAGAAAGAAAGATAGAAGAAAGAAGTAAGAAAGAAGTAAGAAAGAAGTAAGAAAGAAGTAAGAAAGAAGTAAGAAGGAATGAAGAAAGA
Organism: Columba livia; assembly: GCF_036013475.1. Lineage (NCBI taxonomy): Eukaryota > Metazoa > Chordata > Aves > Columbiformes > Columbidae > Columba > Columba livia. The sequence goes on from NW_027043111.1 coordinate 183,308, forward strand.
ATTAAGAAAGAATGAAGAAAGAAGAAAGAAAGAAGTAAGTAAGAAGAAAGAAAGAAGTAAGAAAGAAGTAAGAAAGAAGCAAGAAACAAGTAAGAAAGAAGTAAGAAAGAAGTAAGAAAGAAGTAAGAGAGAAGAAAGAAAGAAGTAAGAAAGAAGAAAAAAGAAGTAAGAAAGAAGTTAGAAAGAAGGAAGAAAGAAGTAAGAAAGAAAGAAGAAAGAAGTAAGAAAGAAGTAAGAAAGAATTTAGAAAGAAGTAAGAAAGATGAAAAAAGAAGTTAGAAAGAACTAAGAAAGAAGTAAGAAAGAAGTAAGAAATAAGAAAGAAAGAAGTAAGAAAGAAGAAAGAAAGATAGAAGAAAGAAGTAAGAAAGAAGTAAGAAAGGAGTAAGAAAGAAGTAAGAAGGAATGAAGAAAGAAGTAAGAAAGAAGTTAGAAAGAAGAAAGAAGTAAGAAAGAAGTAAGAAAGAAGAAAGAAAGAAGTAAGAAAGAAGTAAGAAAGAAGTAAGAAAGAAGTAAGAAAGAAAGAAGAAAGAAGTAAGAAAGAAGTAAGAAAGAAGCAAGAAAGAAGTAAGAAAGAAGAAAGAAAGAGTTAAGAAAGAAGATAGAAAGAACTAAAATAGAAGAAAGTTAGAAGTAAGAAAGATGTAAGAAAGAAAGAAGAAAGAAGAAAGAAAGAAGTAGGAAAGAAGAAAAAAGAAGTTAGAATGAAGTAAGAAAAAAGTAAGAAAGAAGTAAGAAAGAAGAAAGAAAGAAGTAAGAAATAAGTAAGAAAGAATTAAGAAAGAATTAAGAAAGAAGTAAGAAAGAAGTAAGAAAGAAGATAGAAAGAAGTAAGAAAGAAGTAAGAAAGAAGTAAGAAAGAAAGAAGAAAGAAGAAAGAAAGAAGTAAGAAAGAAGTAAGAAAGAATTAAGAAAGAAGTAAGAAAGAAGTAAGAAAGAAGAAGGAATGAAGAAAGAAGTAAGAAAGAAGTAAGAAATAAGTAAGAAAGAAGTAAGAAAGAAAGAAGAAAGAAAGAAGAAAGAAGTAAGAAAGAAGTAAGAAAGAAGTAAGAAAGAAGTAAGAAATAAGAAAGAAAGAAGTAAGAAAGGAGAAAGAAAGAAGTAAGAAAGAAGTAAGAAAGAAGTAAGAAAGAAGTAAGAAAGAAAGAAGTAAAAAGAAAGAAAGAAGTAAGAAAGAAGTTAGAAAGAAAGAAGAAAGAAGTTAGAAAGAATTAAGAAAGAAGTAAGAAAGAAATAAGAAAGAAGAAAGAAAGAAGTAAGAAAGAAGTAAGAAAGAAGTAAGAAAGAAGTAAGAAAGAAGTAAGAAAGAGAGAAGAAAGAAGTAAGAAAGAAGTAAGAAAGAAGTAAGAAAGAAGAAAAAAGAAGTTAGAAAGAAGTAAGAAATAAGTAAGAAAGAAGTAAGAAAGAAAGAAGAAAGAAGTAAGAAAGAAGTATGAAAGAAGTAAGAAAGAAGAAAGAAAGAAGTAAGAAAGAAGTAAGAAAGAAGTAAGATAGAAGTAAGAAAGAAAGAAGAAAGAAGAAAGACAGAAGTAAGAAAGAAGTAAGAAAGAAGTAAGAAAGAAGTAAGAAAGAAGTAAGAAAGAAGTAAGAAAGAAGTTAGAAAGAAGTAAGAAAGAAGTAAGAAAGAAGTAAGAAAGAAAGAAGAAAGAAGTAAGAAAGAAAGAAGAAAGAAGTAAGAAAGAGGTAAGAAAGAAGTAAGAAAGAAGTAAGAAAGAAGTAAGAAAGAAGAAAGAAGTAAGAAAGAAAGAAGAAAGAAGTAAGAAGGAAGTAATAAAGAAAGAAGAAAGAAGTAAGAAAGAAGTAAGAAAGAAGTAAGAAAGAAGTAAGAATGAAGAAAAAAGAAGTTAGAATGAAGTAAGAAAGAAGTAAGAAAGAAGTAAGAAAGAAGAAAGAAAGAAGTTAGAAAGTAGTAAGAAAGAAGTAAGAAAGAAGAAAGAAGTAAGAAAGAAGTAAGAAAGAAGTAAGAAAGAAAGAATAAAGAAGTAAGAAAGAAGTAAGAAAGAATTAAGAAAGAAGTAAGAAAGAAGTAAGAAAGAAGTAAGAAAGAAGTTAGATAGAAGTAAGAAAGAAAGAATAAAGAAGGAAGAAAGAAGTAAGAAAGAAGTAAGAAAGAATTAAGAAAGAAAGAAGAAAGAAAGAAGTTAGAAAGAAGTAAGAAAGAAGTAAGAAAGAAGTAAGAAAGTAGTATGAAAGAAGTAAGAAAGAAGAAAGAAAGAAGTAAGAAAGAAGATAAAAGAAGTTAGAAAGAAAGAATTAAGAAAGAAGTAAGAAAGAAGTAAGAAAGAAGTATGAAAGAAGTAAGAAAGAAGAAAGAGGTAAGAAAGAAGAAAGAAAGAAGTAAGAAAGAAGTAAGAAAGAAAGAAGAAAGAAGAAAGAAAGAAGTAAGAAAGAAGTAAGAAAGAAGTAATAAAGAAGTAAGAAAGAAGTAAGAAAGAAGTAAGAAGGAATGACGAAAGAAGTAAGAAAGAAGTAAGAAAGAAGTAAGAAAGAAAGAAGAAAGAAGTAAGAAAGAAGTAAGAGAGAAGTAAGAAAGAAGAAAGAAAGAAGTAAGAAAGAAGTAAGAAAGAAAGAAGAAAGAAGTAAGAAATAAGAAAGAAGTAAGAAAGAAAGAGGAAAGAAGTAAGAAAGAAAGAAGAAAGAAGTATGAAAGAAGTAAGAAAGAAGTAAGAAAGAAGTAATAAAGAAGAAAGAAAGAAGTAAGAAAGAAGTAAGAAAGAAAGAAGAAAGAAGTAAGAAAGAAAGAAGAAAGAAGAAAGAAAGAAGTAAGAAAGAAGTAAGAAAGAAGTAAGAAATAAGTAAGAAAGAAGTAAGAAGGCATGAAGAAAGAAGTAAGAAAGAAGTAAGAAAGGATTAAGAAAGAAGTAAGAAAGAAGTAAGAAAGAAAGAAGAAAGAAGAAAGAAAGAAGTAAGAAAGAAGTAAGAAAGAAGTAAGAAAGAAGTAAGAAGGAATGAAGAAAGAAGTAAGAAAGAAGTAAGAAATAAGTATGAAAGAAGAAAGAAAGAAGAAAGAAAGAAGAAGTAAGAAAGAAGTAAGAAAGAAGTAAGAAAGAAGAAAGAAAGAAGTAAGAAAGAAGAAAGAAAGAAGTAAGAAAGAAGTAAGAAAGAATTAAGAAAGAAGTAAGAAAGAAGTAAGAAAGAAAGAAGAAAGAAGTAAGAAAGAAGTAAGAAAGAAGTAATAAAGAAGTAAGAAAGAAGAAAAAAGAAGTTAGAAAGAAGTATGAAAGAAGAAAGAAAGAAGTAAGAAAGAAGAAAGAGAGAAGTAAGAAAGAAGAAAGAAAGATAGAAGAAAGAAGTAAGAAAGAAGTAAGAAAGAAGTAAGAAAGAAGTAAGAAGGAATGAAGAAAGAATTAAGAAAGAATGAAGAAAGAAGAAAGAAAGAAGTAAGTAAGAAGAAAGAAAGAAGTAAGAAAGAAGTAAGAAAGAAGCAAGAAACAAGTAAGAAAGAAGTAAGAAAGAAGTAAGAAAGAAGTAAGAGAGAAGAAAGAAAGAAGTAAGAAAGAAGAAAAAAAGAAGTAAGAAAGAAGTTAGAAAGAAGGAAGAAAGAAGTAAGAAAGAAAGAAGAAAGAAGTAAGAAAGAAGTAAGAAAAAATTTAGAAAGAAGTAAGAAAGATGAAAAAAGAAGTTAGAAAGAACTAAGAAAGAAGTAAGAAAGAAGTAAGAAATAAGAAAGAAAGAAGTAAGAAAGAAGAAAGAAAGATAGAAGAAAGAAGTAAGAAAGAAGTAAGAAAGGAGTAAGAAAGAAGTAAGAAAGAAGTAAGAAGGAATGAAGAAAGAAGTAAGAAAGAAGTTAGAAAGAAGAAAGAAGTAAGAAAGAAGTAAGAAAGAAGAAAGAAAGAAGTAAGAAAGAAGTAAGAAAGAAGTAAGAAAGAAAGAAGAAAGAAGTAAGAAAGAAGTAAGAAAGAAGCAAGAAAGAAGTAAGAAAGAAGAAAGAAAGAGTTAAGAAAGAAGATAGAAAGAACTAAAATAGAAGAAAGTTAGAAGTAAGAAAGATGTAAGAAAGAAAGAAGAAAGAAGAAAAAAGAAGTTAGAATGAAGTAAGAAAAAAGTAAGAAAGAAGTAAGAAAGAAGAAAGAAAGAAGTAAGAAATAAGTAAGAAAGAATTAAGAAAGAATTAAGAAAGAAGTAAGAAAGAAGTATGAAAGAAGATAGAAAGAAGTAAGAAAGAAGTAAGAAAGAAGTAAGAAAGAAAGAAGAAAGAAGAAAGAAAGAAGTAAGAAAGAAGTAAGAAAGAATTAAGAAAGAAGTAAGAAAGAAGTAAGAAAGAAGAAGGAATGAAGAAAGAAGTAAGAAAGAAGTAAGAAATAAGTAAGAAAGAAGTAAGAAAGAAAGAAGAAAGAAAGAAGAAAGAAGTAAGAAAGAAGTAAGAAAGAAGTAAGAAAGAAGTAAGAAATAAGAAAGAAAGAAGTAAGAAAGGAGAAAGAAAGAAGTAAGAAAGAAGTAAGAAAGAAGTAAGAAAGAAGTAAGAAAGAAAGAAGAAAAAAGAAAGAAAGAAGTAAGAAAGAAGTTAGAAAGAAAGAAGAAAGAAGTTAGAAAGAATTAAGAAAGAAGTAAGAAAGAAATAAGAAAGCAGAAAGAAAGAAGTAAGAAAGAAGTAAGAAAGAAGTAAGAAAGAGAGAAGAAAGAAGTAAGAAAGAAGTAAGAAAGAAGTAAGAAAGAAGAAAAAAGAAGTTAGAAAGAAGTAAGAAAGAAGTAAGAAAGAAGTAAGAAAGAAAGAAGAAAGAAGTAAGAAAGAAGTATGAAAGAAGTAAGAAAGAAGAAAGAAAGAAGTAAGAAAGAAGTAAGAAAGAAGTAAGATAGAAGTAAGAAAGAAAGAAGAAAGAAGAAAGAAAGAAGTAAGAAAGAAGTAAGAAAGAAGTAAGAAAGAAGTAAGAAAGAAGTAAGAAAGAAGTAAGAAAGAAGTTAGAAAGAAGTAAGAAAGAAGTAAGAAAGAAGTAAGAAAGAAAGAAGAAAGAAGTAAGAAAGAAGAAAGAAGTAAGAAAGAAAGAAGAAAGAAGTAAGAAAGAAGTAATAAAGAAAGAAGAAAGAAGTAAGAAAGAAGTAAGAAAGAAGTAAGAATGAAGAAAAAAGAAGTTAGAATGAAGTAAGAAAGAAGTAAGAAAGAAGTAAGAAAGAAGAAAGAAAGAAGTAAGAAAGAAGTAAGAAAGAAGTAAGAAAGAAGTAAGAAAGAAAGAAGAAAGAAGTAAGAAAGAAGTAAGAAAGAAAGAAGAAAGAAGTAAGAAAGAAGTAAGAAAGAAGAAAGAAAGAAGTAAGAAAGAAGAAAGAAAGAAGTAAGAAAGAAGTAAGAAAGAAGTAAGAAAGTAGTAAGAAAGAAGTAAGAAAGAAAGAAAGAAGTAAGAAAGAAGTAAGAAAGAAGTAAGAAAGAATTAAGAAAGAAGTAAGAAATAAGAAAGAAAGAAGTAAGAAAGAAGAAAGAAAGAAGTAAGAAAGAAGTAAGAAAGAAAGAAGAAAGAAGTAAGAAAGAAGTAAGAAAGAAGTAAGAAAGGAGAAAAAAGAAGTTAGAAAGAAGTAAGAAAGAAGTAAGAAAGAAGTAAGAAAGAAAGAAGTAAGAAAGAAGAAAGAAAGAAAGAAGAAAGAAGTAAGAAGGAGTGAAGAAAGAAGTAAGAAAGAAGTAAGAAAGAAGTAAGAAAGAAGTAAGAAAGAAGAAAGAAAGAAGTTAGAAAGTAGTAAGAAAGAAGTAAGAAAGAAGAAAGAAGTAAGAAAGAAGTAAGAAAGAAGAAAGAAAGAAGTAAGAAATAAGTAAGAAAGAATTAAGAAAGAATTAAGAAAGAAGTAAGAAAGAAGAAAGAAAGAAGAAAGAAAGAAGTAAGAAAGAAGTAAGAAAGAAGTAAGAAAGAAGTAAGAAAGAAGTAAGAAAGAAGTAAGAAAGAATTAAGAAAGAAGTAAGAAAGAAGTAAGAAAGAAGAATGAATGAAGAAAGAAGTAAGAAAGAAGTAAGAAATAAGTAAGAAAGAAGTAAGAAAGAAAGAAGAAAGAAAGAAGAAAGAAGTAAGAAAGAAGTAAGAAAGAAGTAAGAAAGAAGTAAGAAAGAAGTAAGAAAGAAGTAAGAAATAAGAAAGAAAGAAGTAAGAAAGAAGTAAGAAAGAAGTAAGAAAGAAGTAAGAAAGAAAGAAGTAAGAAAGAAGTAAGAAAGAAAGAAGAAAAAAGAAAGAAAGAAGTAAGAAAGAAGTAAGAAAGAAGTAAGAAAGAAGTAAGAAAGTGAGAAGAAAGAAGTAAGAAAGAGAGAAGAAAGAAGTAAGAAAGAAGTAAGAAAGAAGTAAGAAAGAAGTATGAAAGAAGTATAGAAAGAAGTAAGAAAGAAGTAAGAAAGAAGTAAGAAAGAAGTAAGAAAGAAGTAAGAAAGAAAGAAGAAAAAAGAAAGAAAGAAGTAAGAAAGAAGAAAGAAAGAAGAAAGAAAGAAGTAAGAAAGAAGTAAGAAAGAAGTAAGAAAGAAGAAAAAAGAAGTTAGAAAGAAGTAAGAAAGAAGTAAGAAAGAAGTAAGAAAGAAGTAAGATAGAAGTAAGAAAGAAAGAAGAAAGAAGAAAGAGAGAAGTAAGAAAGAAGTAAGAAAGAAGTAAGAAAGAAGTAAGAAAGAAGTAAGAATGAAGAAAAAAGAAGTTAGAATGAAGTAAGAAAGAAGTAAGAAAGAAGTAAGAAAGAAGAAAGAAAGAAGTAAGAAAGAAGAAAGAAAGAAGTAAGAAAGAAGAAAGAAAGAAGTAAGAAAGAAGTAAGAAAGAAGTAAGAAAGTAGTAAGAAAGAAGTAAGAAAGAAAGAAAGAAGTAAGAAAGAAGTAAGAAAGAAGTAAGAAAGAAGTAAGAAAGAAGTAAGAAATAAGAAAGAAAGAAGTAAGAAAGAAGAAAGAAAGAAGTAAGAAAGAAGTAAGAAAGAAAGAAGAAAGAAGTAAGAAAGAAGTAATAAAGAAGAAAGGAGAAAAAAGAAGTTAGAAAGAAGTAAGAAAGAAGTAAGAAAGAAGTAAGAAAGAAAGAATTTAGAAAGAAGAAAGAAAGAAAGAAGAAAGAAGTAAGAAGGAGTGAAGAAAGAAGTAAGAAAGAAGTAAGAAAGAAGTAAGAAAGAAGTAAGAAAGAAGAAAGAAAGAAGTTAGAAAGTAGTAAGAAAGAAGTAAGAAAGAAGAAAGAAGTAAGGAAGAAGTAAGAAAGAAAGAATAAAGAAGTAAGAAAGAAGTAAGAAAGAATTAAGAAAGAAGTAAGAAAGAAGTAAGAAAGAAGTAAGAAAGAAGTTAGATAGAAGTAAGAAAGAAAGAATAAAGAAGTAAGAAAGAATTAAGGAAGAAGTAAGAAAGAATTAAGAAAGAAAGAAGAAAGAAAGAAGTTAGAAAGAAGTAAGAAAGAAGTAAGAAAGAAGTAAGAAAGTAGTATGAGAGTAGTAAGAAAGAAGAAAGAAAGTAAGAAAGAAGATAAAAGAAGTTAGAAAGAAAGAAGTAAGAAAGAAGTAAGAAAGAAGTAAGAAAGAAGTATGAAAGAAGTAAGAAAGAAGAAAGAGGTAAGACAGAAGTAAGAAAGAAGTAAGAAAGAAGTAAGAAAGAAAGAAGAAAGAAGAAAGAGAAGTAAGAAAGAAGTAAGAAAGAAGTAAGAAAGAAGTAAGAAAGAAGTAAGAAAGAAGTAAGAAGGAATGAAGAAAGAAGTAAGAAAGAAGTAAGAAAGAAGTAAGAAAGAAAGAAGAAAGAAGTAAGAAAGAAGTAAGAGAGAAGTAAGAAAGAAGAAAGAAAGAAGTAAGAAAGAAGTAAGAAAGAAAGAAGAAAGAAGTAAGAAAGAAGTAAGAAAGAAGTAAGAAAGAAGTAAGAAAGAAAGAAGAAAGAAGTAAGAAAGAAGTACGAAAGAAGTAATAAAGAAGAAAGAAAGAAGTAAGAAAGAAGTAATAAAGAAGAAAGAAAGAAGTAAGAAAGAAGTAAGAAAGAAAGAAGAAAGAAGTGAGAAAGAAAGAAGAAAGAAGAAAGAAAGAAGTAAGAAAGAAGTAAGAAACAAGTAAGAAAGAAGTAAGAAAGAAGTAAGAAAGAAGTAAGAAAGAAAGAAGAAAGAAGAAAGAAAGAAGTAAGAAAGAAGTAAGAAAGAAAGAAGAAAGAAGAAAGAAGTAAGAAAGAAGTAAGAAAGAAGTAAGAATGAAGTAAGAAGGAATGAAGAAAGAAGTAAGAAAGAAGTAAGAAAGAAGTTAGGAAGAAGTAAGAAAGAAGTAAGAAAGAAAGAAGAAAGAAGTAAGAAAGAAGTAAGAAAGAAGTAATAAAGAAGTAAGAAAGAAGAAAAAAGAAGTTAGAAAGAAGTATGAAAGAAGAAAGAAAGAAGTAAGAAAGAAGAAAGAGAGAAGTAAGAAAGAAGAAAGAAAGATAGAAGAAAGAAGTAAGAAAGAAGTAAGAAAGAAGTAGGAAAGAAGTAAGAAAGAAGTAAGAAGGAATGAAGAAAGAAGTAAGAAAGAATGAAGAAAGAAGAAAGAAAGAAGTAAGAAAGAAGAAAGACAGAAGTAAGAAAGAAGTAAGAAAGAAGCAAGAAACAAGTAAGAAAGAAGTAAGAAAGAAGTAAGAAAGAAGTGAGAGAGAAGAAAGAAAGAAGTAAGAAAGAAGAAAAAAAGAAGTAAGAAAGAAGTAAGAAAGATGTAAGAAAGAAGAAAGAAAGAAGAAAGAAGTAAGAAAGAAGTACGAAAGAAGTAAGAAAGAAGTACGTAAGAAGTAAGAAAGAAGTAAGAAAGAAAGAAATAAGAAAGAAGTAAGATTGAAGTAAGAAAGAAGAAAGAAGTAAGAAATAAGTAAGAAGGAAGTAAGAAAGAAGTAAGAAAGAAAGAAGAAAGAAGTAAGAAAGAAGTAAGAAAGAAGTAAGAAAGAAGTAAGAAAGAAGAAAAAATAAGTTAGAAAGAAGTAAGAAAGAAGTATGAAAGAAGTAAGAAAGAAGAAAGAAAGAAGTAAGAAAGAAGTTAGAAAGAAGTAAGAAAGAAAGAATAAAGAAGTAAGAAAGAAGTAAGAAAGAATTAAGAAAGAAGTAAGAAAGAAGTAAGAAAGAAGTAAGAAAGAAGTTAGATAGAAGTAAGAAAGAAAGAATAAAGAAGTAAGAAAGAAGTAAGAAAGAAGTAAGAAAGAATTAAGAAAGAAAGAAGAAAGAAAGAAGTTAGAAAGAAGTAAGAAAGAAGTAAGAAAGAAGTAAGAAAGTAGTATGAAAGAAGTAAGAAAGAAGAAAGAAAGAAGTAAGAAAGAAGATAAAAGAAGTTAGAAAGAAAGAAGTAAGAAAGAAGTAAGAAAGAAGTAAGAAAGAAGTATGAAAGAAGTAAGAAAGAAGAAAGAGGTATGACAGAAGTAAGAAAGAAGTAAGAAAGAAGTAAGAAAGAAAGAAGAAAGAAGAAAGAAAGAAGTAAGAAAGAAGTAAGAAAGAAGTAAGAAAGAAGTAAGAAGGAATGAAGAAAGAATTAAGAAAGAAGTAAGAAAGAAGTAAGAAAGAAAGAAGAAAGAAGTAAGAAAGAAGTAAGAGAGAAGTAAGAAAGAAGAAAGAAAGAAGTAAGAAAGAAGTAAGAAAGAAAGAAGAAAGAAGTAAGAAAGAAGTAGGAAAGAAGTAAGAAAGAAAGAAGTAAGAAAGAAGTAAGAAAGAAGAAAGAAGGAAGAAAGAAGTAAGAAAGAAAGAAGAAGGAAGTAAGAAAGAAAGAAGAAAGAAGTATGAAAGAAGTAAGAAAGAAATAAGAAAGAAGTAATAAAGAAGAAAGAAAGAAGTAAGAAAGAAATAAGAAAGAAAGAAGAAAGAAGTAAGAAAGAAAGAAGAAAGAAGAAAGAAAGAAGTAAGAAAGAAGTAAGAAAGAAGTAAGAAATAAGTAAGAAAGAAGTAAGAAGGCATGAAGAAAGAAGTAAGAAAGAAGTAAGAAAGGATTAAGAAAGAAGTAAGAAAGAAGTAAGAAAGAAAGAAGAAAGAAGAAAGAAAGAAGTAAGAAAGAAGTAAGAAAGAAGTAAGAAAGAAGTAAGAAGGAATGAAGAAATAAGTAAGAAAGAAGAAAGAAAGAAGAAAGAAAGAAGAAGTAAGAAAGAAGGAAGAAAGAAGTAAGAAAGAAGAAAGAAAGAAGTAAGAAAGAAGAAAGAAAGAAGTAAGAAAGAAGTAAGAAAGAAGTAAGAAAGAAGTAAGAAAGAAGTAAGAAAGAAAGAAGAAAGAAGTAAGAAAGAAGTAAGAAAGAAGTAATAAAGAAGTAAGAAAGAAGAAAAAAGAAGTTAGAAAGAAGTATGAAAGAAGAAAGAAAGAAGTAAGAAAGAAGAAAGAGAGAAGTAAGAAAGAAGAAAGAAAGATAGAAGAAAGAAGTAAGAAAGAAGTAAGAAAGAAGTAAGAAAGAAGTAAGAAAGAAGTAAGAAAGAAGTAAGAAAGTAGTAAGAAGGAATGAAGAAAGAATTAAGAAAGAATGAAGAAAGAAGAAAGAAAGAAGTAAGTAAGAAGAAAGAAAGAAGTAAGAAAGAAGTAAGAAAGAAGCAAGAAACAAGTAAGAAAGAAGTAAGAAAGAAGTAAGAAAGAAGTAAGAGAGAAGAAAGAAAGAAGTAAGAAAGAAGAAAAAAAGAAGTAAGAAAGAAGTAAGAAAGAAGAGAGAAAGAAGGAAGAAAGAAGAAAGAAGAAAGAAAGAAGTAGGAAAGAAGTAAGAAAGAAGTAAGAAAGAAGTAAGAAAGAAGTAAGAAAGAAGTAAAAAAGATAGAAGAAAGAAGTAAGAAAGAAGTAAGAAAGAAGTAAGAAAGAAGTAAGAAAGAAGTAAGAAGGAATGAAGAAAGAAGTAAGAAAGAAGTTAGAAAGAAGAAAGAAGTAAGAAAGAAGTAAGAAAGAAGAAAGAAAGAAGTAAGAAAGAAGTAAGAAAGAAGTAAGAAAGAAAGAAGAAAGAAGTAAGAAAGAAGTAAGAAAGAAGCAAGAAAGAAGTAAGAAAGAAGAAAGAAAGAGTTAAGAAAGAAGATAGAAAGAACTAAAATAGAAGAAAGTTAGAAGTAAGAAAGATGTAAGAAAGAAAGAAGAAAGAAGTAAGAAAGAAGTAAGAAAGAAGAAAAAAGAAGTTAGAATGAAGTAAGAAAAAAGTAAGAAAGAAGTAAGAAAGAAGAAAGAAAGAAGTAAGAAATAAGTAAGAAAGAATTAAGAAAGAATTAAGAAAGAAGTAAGAAAGAAGTAAGAAAGAAGATAGAAAGAAGTAAGAAAGAAGTAAGAAAGAAGTAAGAAAGAAAGAAGAAAGAAGAAAGAAGTAAGAAAGAAGTAAGAAAGAATTAAGAAAGAAGTAAGAAAGAAGTAAGAAAGAAGAAGGAATGAAGAAAGAAGTAAGAAAGAAGTAAGAAATAAGTAAGAAAGAAGTAAGAAAGAAAGAAGAAAGAAAGAAGAAAGAAGTAAGAAAGAAGTAAGAAAGAAGTAAGAAAGAAGTAAGAAATAAGAAAGAAAGAAGTAAGAAAGGAGAAAGAAGGAAGTAAGAAAGAAGTAAGAAAGAAGTAAGAAAGAAGTAAGAAAGAAAGAAGAAAAAAGAAAGAAAGAAGTAAGAAAGAAGTTAGAAAGAAAGAAGAAAGAAGTTAGAAAGAATTAAGAAAGAAGTAAGAAAGAAATAAGAAAGAAGAAAGAAAGAAGTAAGAAAGAAGTAAGAAAGAAGAAAGAAGTTAGAAAGAAAGAAGAAAGAAGTTAGAAAGAATTAAGAAAGAAGTATGAAAGAAGTAAGAAAGAAGAAAGAAAGAAGTAAGAAAGAAGTAAGAAAGAAGTAAGATAGAAGTAAGAAAGAAAGAAGAAAGAAGAAAGAAAGAAGTAAGAAAGAAGTAAGAAAGAAGTAAGAAAGAAGTAAGAAAGAAGTAAGAAAGAAGTAAGAAAGAAGTTAGAAAGAAGTAAGAAAGAAGTAAGAAAGAAGTAAGAAAGAAAGAAGAAAGAAGTAAGAAAGAAAGAAGAAAGAAGTAAGAAAGAGGTAAGAAAGAAGTAAGAAAGAAGTAAGAAAGAAGTAAGAAAGAAGAAAGAAGTAAGAAAGAAAGAAGAAAGAAGTAAGAAAGAAGTAAGAAAGAAGTAAGAAAGAAGTAAGAATGAAGAAAAAAGAAGTTAGAATGAAGTAAGAAAGAAGTAAGAAAGAAGTAAGAAAGAAGAAAGAAAGAAGTTAGAAAGTAGTAAGAAAGAACTAAGAAAGAAGAAAGAAGTAAGAAAGAAGTAAGAAAGAAGTAAGAAAGAATTAAGAAAGAAGTAAGAAAGAAGTAAGAAAGAAGTAAGAAAGAAGTTAGATATAAGTAAGAAAGAAAGAATAAAGAAGTAAGAAAGAAGTAAGAAAGAAGTAAGAAAGAAGTATGAAAGAAGTATAGAAAGAAGTAAGAAAGAAGTAAGAAAGAAGTACGTAAGAAGTAAGAAAGAAGTAAGAAAGAAAGAAATAAGAAAGAAGTAAGATTGAAGTAAGAAAGAAGAAAGAAGTAAGAAATAAGTAAGAAGGAAGTAAGAAAGAAGTAAGAAAGAAAGAAGAAAGAAGTAAGAAAGAAGTAAGAAAGAAGTAAGAAAGAAGTAAGAAAGAAGAAAAAATAAGTTAGAAAGAAGTAAGAAAGAAGTATGAAAGAAGTAAGAAAGAAGAAAGAAAGAAGTAAGAAAGAAGTTAGAAAGAAGTAAGAAAGAAAGAATAAAGAAGTAAGAAAGAAGTAAGAAAGAATTAAGAAAGAAGTAAGAAAGAAGTAAGAAAGAAGTAAGAAAGAAGTTAGATAGAAGTAAGAAAGAAAGAATAAAGAAGTAAGAAAGAAGTAAGAAAGAAGTAAGAAAGAATTAAGAAAGAAAGAAGAAAGAAAGAAGTTAGAAAGAAGTAAGAAAGAAGTAAGAAAGAAGTAAGAAAGTAGTATGAAAGAAGTAAGAAAGAAGAAAGAAAGAAGTAAGAAAGAAGATAAAAGAAGTTAGAAAGAAAGAAGTAAGAAAGAAGTAAGAAAGAAGTAAGAAAGAAGTATGAAAGAAGTAAGAAAGAAGAAAGAGGTATGACAGAAGTAAGAAAGAAGTAAGAAAGAAGTAAGAAAGAAAGAAGAAAGAAGAAAGAAAGAAGTAAGAAAGAAGTAAGAAAGAAGTAAGAAAGAAGTAAGAAAGAAGTAAGAAAGAAGTAAGAAGGAATGAAGAAAGAATTAAGAAAGAAGTAAGAAAGAAGTAAGAAAGAAAGAAGAAAGAAGTAAGAAAGAAGTAAGAGAGAAGTAAGAAAGAAGAAAGAAAGAAGTAAGAAAGAAGTAAGAAAGAAAGAAGAAAGAAGTAAGAAAGAAGTAGGAAAGAAGTAAGAAAGAAAGAAGTAAGAAAGAAGTAAGAAAGAAGAAAGAAGGAAGAAAGAAGTAAGAAAGAAAGAAGAAGGAAGTAAGAAAGAAAGAAGAAAGAAGTATGAAAGAAGTAAGAAAGAAATAAGAAAGAAGTAATAAAGAAGAAAGAAAGAAGTAAGAAAGAAATAAGAAAGAAAGAAGAAAGAAGTAAGAAAGAAAGAAGAAAGAAGAAAGAAAGAAGTAAGAAAGAAGTAAGAAAGAAGTAAGAAATAAGTAAGAAAGAAGTAAGAAGGCATGAAGAAAGAAGTAAGAAAGAAGTAAGAAAGGATTAAGAAAGAAGTAAGAAAGAAGTAAGAAAGAAAGAAGAAAGAAGAAAGAAAGAAGTAAGAAAGAAGTAAGAAAGAAGTAAGAAAGAAGTAAGAAGGAATGAAGAAATAAGTAAGAAAGAAGAAAGAAAGAAGAAAGAAAGAAGAAGTAAGAAAGAAGGAAGAAAGAAGTAAGAAAGAAGAAAGAAAGAAGTAAGAAAGAAGAAAGAAAGAAGTAAGAAAGAAGTAAGAAAGAAGTAAGAAAGAAGTAAGAAAGAAGTAAGAAAGAAAGAAGAAAGAAGTAAGAAAGAAGTAAGAAAGAAGTAATAAAGAAGTAAGAAAGAAGAAAAAAGAAGTTAGAAAGAAGTATGAAAGAAGAAAGAAAGAAGTAAGAAAGAAGAAAGAGAGAAGTAAGAAAGAAGAAAGAAAGATAGAAGAAAGAAGTAAGAAAGAAGTAAGAAAGAAGTAAGAAAGAAGTAAGAAAGAAGTAAGAAAGAAGTAAGAAAGTAGTAAGAAGGAATGAAGAAAGAATTAAGAAAGAATGAAGAAAGAAGAAAGAAAGAAGTAAGTAAGAAGAAAGAAAGAAGTAAGAAAGAAGTAAGAAAGAAGCAAGAAACAAGTAAGAAAGAAGTAAGAAAGAAGTAAGAAAGAAGTAAGAGAGAAGAAAGAAAGAAGTAAGAAAGAAGAAAAAAAGAAGTAAGAAAGAAGTAAGAAAGAAGAGAGAAAGAAGGAAGAAAGAAGAAAGAAGAAAGAAAGAAGTAGGAAAGAAGTAAGAAAGAAGTAAGAAAGAAGTAAGAAAGAAGTAAGAAAGAAGTAAAAAAGATAGAAGAAAGAAGTAAGAAAGAAGTAAGAAAGAAGTAAGAAAGAAGTAAGAAAGAAGTAAGAAGGAATGAAGAAAGAAGTAAGAAAGAAGTTAGAAAGAAGAAAGAAGTAAGAAAGAAGTAAGAAAGAAGAAAGAAAGAAGTAAGAAAGAAGTAAGAAAGAAGTAAGAAAGAAAGAAGAAAGAAGTAAGAAAGAAGTAAGAAAGAAGCAAGAAAGACGTAAGAAAGAAGAAAGAAAGAGTTAAGAAAGAAGATAGAAAGAACTAAAATAGAAGAAAGTTAGAAGTAAGAAAGATGTAAGAAAGAAAGAAGAAAGAAGTAAGAAAGAAGTAAGAAAGAAGAAAAAAGAAGTTAGAATGAAGTAAGAAAAAAGTAAGAAAGAAGTAAGAAAGAAGAAAGAAAGAAGTAAGAAATAAGTAAGAAAGAATTAAGAAAGAATTAAGAAAGAAGTAAGAAAGAAGTAAGAAAGAAGATAGAAAGAAGTAAGAAAGAAGTAAGAAAGAAGTAAGAAAGAAAGAAGAAAGAAGAAAGAAGTAAGAAAGAAGTAAGAAAGAATTAAGAAAGAAGTAAGAAAGAAGTAAGAAAGAAGAAGGAATGAAGAAAGAAGTAAGAAAGAAGTAAGAAATAAGTAAGAAAGAAGTAAGAAAGAAAGAAGAAAGAAAGAAGAAAGAAGTAAGAAAGAAGTAAGAAAGAAGTAAGAAAGAAGTAAGAAATAAGAAAGAAAGAAGTAAGAAAGGAGAAAGAAGGAAGTAAGAAAGAAGTAAGAAAGAAGTAAGAAAGAAGTAAGAAAGAAAGAAGAAAAAAGAAAGAAAGAAGTAAGAAAGAAGTTAGAAAGAAAGAAGAAAGAAGTTAGAAAGAATTAAGAAAGAAGTAAGAAAGAAATAAGAAAGAAGAAAGAAAGAAGTAAGAAAGAAGTAAGAAAGAAGTAAGAAAGAAGTTAGAAAGAAAGAAGAAAGAAGTTAGAAAGAATTAAGAAAGAAGTATGAAAGAAGTAAGAAAGAAGAAAGAAAGAAGTAAGAAAGAAGTAAGAAAGAAGTAAGATAGAAGTAAGAAAGAAAGAAGAAAGAAGAAAGAAAGAAGTAAGAAAGAAGTAAGAAAGAAGTAAGAAAGAAGTAAGAAAGAAGTAAGAAAGAAGTAAGAAAGAAGTTAGAAAGAAGTAAGAAAGAAGTAAGAAAGAAAGAAGAAAGAAGTAAGAAAGAAAGAAGAAAGAAGTAAGAAAGAGGTAAGAAAGAAGTAAGAAAGAAGTAAGAAAGAAGTAAGAAAGAAGAAAGAAGTAAGAAAGAAAGAAGAAAGAAGTAAGAAAGAAGTAAGAAAGAAGTAAGAAAGAAGTAAGAATGAAGAAAAAAGAAGTTAGAATGAAGTAAGAAAGAAGTAAGAAAGAAGTAAGAAAGAAGAAAGAAAGAAGTTAGAAAGTAGTAAGAAAGAACTAAGAAAGAAGAAAGAAGTAAGAAAGAAGTAAGAAAGAAGTAAGAAAGAATTAAGAAAGAAGTAAGAAAGAAGTAAGAAAGAAGTAAGAAAGAAGTTAGATAGAAGTAAGAAAGAAAGAATAAAGAAGTAAGAAAGAAGTAAGAAAGAAGTAAGAAAGAATTAAGAAAGAAAGAAGAAAGAAAGAATTTAGAAAGAAGTAAGAAAGAAGTAAGAAAGAAGTAAGAAAGTAGTATGAAAGAAGTAAGAAAGAAGAAAGAAAGAAGTAAGAAAGAAGATAAAAGAAGTTAGAAAGAAAGAATTAAGAAAGAAGTAAGAAAGAAGTAAGAAAGAAGTATGAAAGAAGTAAGAAAGAAGAAAGAGGTATGACAGAAGTAAGAAAGAAGTAAGAAAGAAGTAAGAAAGAAAGAAGAAAGAAGAAAGAAAGAAGTAAGAAAGAAGTAAGAAAGAAGTAAGAAAGAAGTAAGAAGGAATGACGAAAGAAGTAAGAAAGAAGTAAGAAAGAAGAAAGAAAGAAGAAAGAAGTAAGAAAGAAAGAAGAAAGAAGAAAGAAAGAAGTAAGAAAGAAGTAAGAAAGAAGTAAGAAATAAGTAAGAAAGAAGTAAGAAGGCATGAAGAAAGAAGTAAGAAAGAAGTAAGAAAGGATTAAGAAAGAAGAAAGAAAGAAGTAAGAAAGAAAGAAGAAAGAAGAAAGAAAGAAGTAAGAAAGAAGTAAGAAAGAAGTAAGAAAGAAGTAAGAAGGAATGAAGAAAGAAGTAAGAAAGAAGTAAGAAATAAGTAAGAAAGAAGAAAGAAAGAAGAAAGAAAGAAGAAGTAAGAAAGAAGTAAGAAAGAAGTAAGAAAGAAGAAAGAAAGAAGTAAGAAAGAAGAAAGAAAGAAGTAAGAAAGAAGTAAGAAAGAAGTAAGAAAGAAGTAAGAAAGAAGTAAGAAAGAAAGAAGAAAGAAGTAAGAAAGAAGTAAGAAAGAAGTAATAAAGAAGTAAGAAAGAAGAAAAAAGAAGTTAGAAAGAAGTATGAAAGAAGAAAGAAAGAAGTAAGAAAGAAGAAAGAGAGAAGAAAGAAGAAAGAAAGATAGAAGAAAGAAGTAAGAAAGAAGAAAGAAGTAAGAAAGAAGTAAGAAAGAAGTAAGAAGGAATGAAGAAAGAATTAAGAAAGAATGAAGAAAGAAGAAAGAAAGAAGTAAGTAAGAAGAAAGAAAGAAGTAAGAAAGAAGTAAGAAAGAAGTAAGAGAGAAGAAAGAAAGAAGTAAGAAAGAAGAAAGAAAGATAGAAGAAAGAAGTAAGAAAGAAGTAAGAAAGGAGAAAGAAAGAAGTAAGAAAGAAGTAAGAAGGAATGAAGAAAGAAGTAAGAAAGAAGTTAGAAATAAGAAAGAAGTAAGAAAGAAGTAAGAAAGAAGAAAGAAAGAAGTAAGAAAGAAGTAAGAAAGAAGTAAGAAAGAAGTAAGAAAGAAAGAAGAAAGAAGTAAGAAAGAAGTAAGAAAGAAGCAAGAAAGAAGTAAGAAAGAAGAAAGAAAGAGTTAAGAAAGAAGATAGAAAGAACTAAAATAGAAGAAAGTTAGAAGTAAGAAAGATGTAAGAAAGAAAGAAGAAAGAAGAAAGAAAGAAGTAGGAAAGAAGAAAAAAGAAGTTAGAATGAAGTAAGAAAAAAGTAAGAAAGAAGTAAGAAAGAAGAAAGAAAGAAGTAAGAAATAAGTAAGAAAGAATTAAGAAAGAATTAAGAAAGAAGTAAGAAAGAAGTAAGAAAGAAGATAGAAAGAAGTAAGAAAGAAGTAAGAAAGAAGTAAGAAAGAAAGAAGAAAGAAGAAAGAAAGAAGTAAGAAAGAAGTAAGAAAGAATTAAGAAAGAAGTAAGAAAGAAGAAGGAATGAAGAAAGAAGTAAGAAAGAAGTAAGAAATAAGTAAGAAAGAAGTAAGAAAGAAAGAAGAAAGAAAGAAGAAAGAAGTAAGAAAGAAGTAAGAAAGAAGTAAGAAAGAAGTAAGAAATAAGAAAGAAAGAAGTAAGAAAGGAGAAAGAAAGAAGTAAGAAAGAAGTAAGAAAGAAGTAAGAAAGAAGTAAGAAAGAAAGAAGAAAAAAGAAAGAAAGAAGTAAGAAAGAAGTAAGAAAGAAGTTAGAAAGAAAGAAGAAAGAAGTTAGAAAGAATTAAGAAAGAAGTAAGAAAGAAATAAGAAAGAAGAAAGAAAGAAGTAAGAAAGAAGTAAGAAAGAAGTAAGAAAGAAGTAAGAAAGAAGTAAGAAAGAGAGAAGAAAGAAGTAAGAAAGAAGTAAGAAAGAAGTAAGAAAGAAGAAAAAAGAAGTTAGAAAGAAGTAAGAAATAAGTAAGAAAGAAGTAAGAAAGAAAGAAGAAAGAAGTAAGAAAGAAGTATGAAAGAAGTAAGAAAGAAGAAAGAAAGAAGTAAGAAAGAAGTAAGAAAGAAGTAAGATAGAAGTAAGAAAGAAAGAAGAAAGAAGAAAGAAAGAAGTAAGAAAGAAGTAAGAAAGAAGTAAGAAAGAAGTAAGAAAGAAGTAAGAAAGAAGTTAGAAAGAAGTAAGAAAGAAGTAAGAAAGAAGTAAGAAAGAAAGAAGAAAGAAGTAAGAAAGAAAGAAGAAAGAAGTAAGAAAGAGGTAAGAAAGAAGTAAGAAAGAAGTAAGAAAGAAGTAAGAAAGAAGAAAGAAGTAAGAAAGAAAGAAGAAAGAAGTAAGAAAGAAGTAATAAAGAAAGAAGAAAGAAGTAAGAAAGAAGTAAGAAAGAAGTAAGAAAGAAGTAAGAATGAAGAAAAAAGAAGTTAGAATGAAGTAAGAAAGAAGTAAGAAAGAAGTAAGAAAGAAGAAAGAAAGAAGTTAGAAAGTAGTAAGAAAGAAGTAAGAAAGAAGAAAGAAGTAAGAAAGAAGTAAGAAAGAAGTAAGAAAGAAAGAATAAAGAAGTAAGAAAGAAGTAAGAAAGAATTAAGAAAGAAGTAAGAAAGAAGTAAGAAAGAAGTAAGGAAGAAGTTAGATAGAAGTAAGAAAGAAAGAATAAAGAAGTAAGAAAGAAGTAAGAAAGAAGTAAGAAAGAATTAAGAAAGAAAGAAGAAAGAAAGAAGTTAGAAAGAAGTAAGAAAGAAGTAAGAAAGAAGTAAGAAAGTAGTATGAAAGAAGTAAGAAAGAAGAAAGAAAGAAGTAAGAAAGAAGATAAAAGAAGTTAGAAAGAAAGAATTAAGAATGAAGTAAGAAAGAAGTAAGAAAGAAGTATGAAAGAAGTAAGAAAGAAGAAAGAGGTATGACAGAAGTAAGAAAGAAGTAAGAAAGAAGTAAGAAAGAAGTAAGAAGGAATGAAGAAAGAAGTAAGAAAGAAGTAAGAAATAAGTAAGAAAGAAGAAAGAAAGAAGAAAGAAAGAAGAAGTAAGAAAGAAGTAAGAAAGAAGTAAGAAAGAAGAAAGAAAGGATTAAGAAAGAAGTAAGAAAGAAGTAAGAAAGAAAGAAGAAAGAAGAAAGAAAGAAGTAAGAAAGAAGTAAGAAAGAAGTAAGAAAGAAGTAAGAAGGAATGAAGAAAGAAGTAAGAAAGAAGTAAGAAATAAGTAAGAAAGAAGAAAGAAAGAAGAAAGAAAGAAGAAGTAAGAAAGAAGTAAGAAAGAAGTAAGAAAGAAGAAAGAAAGAAGTAAGAAAGAAGAAAGAAAGAAGTAAGAAAGAAGTAAGAAAGAAGTAAGAAAGAAGTAAGAAAGAAGTAAGAAAGAAAGAAGAAAGAAGTAAGAAAGAAGTAAGAAAGAAGTAATAAAGAAGTAAGAAAGAAGAAAAAAGATGTTAGAAAGAAGTATGAAAGAAGAAAGAAAGAAGTAAGAAAGAAGAAAGAGAGAAGAAAGAAGAAAGAAAGATAGAAGAAAGAAGTAAGAAAGAAGTAAGAAAGAAGTAAGAAAGAAGTAAGAAAGAAGTAAGAAAGAAGTAAGAAAGAAGTAAGAAGGAATGAAGAAAGAATTAAGAAAGAATGAAGAAAGAATAAAGAAAGAAGTAAGTAAGAAGAAAGAAAGAAGTAAGAAAGAAGTAAGAAAGAAGCAAGAAACAAGTAAGAAAGAAGTAAGAAAGAAGTAAGAAAGAAGTAAGAGAGAAGAAAGAAAGAAGTAAGAAAGAAGAAAAAAAGAAGTAAGAAAGAAGTTAGAAAGAAGGAAGAAAGAAGTAAGAAAGAAAGAAGAAAGAAGTAAGAAAGAAGTAAGAAAGAATTTAGAAAGAAGTAAGAAAGATGAAAAAAGAAGTTGGAAAGAACTAAGAAAGAAGTAAGAAAGAAGTAAGAAATAAGAAAGAAAGAAGTAAGAAAGAAGAAAGAAAGATAGAAGAAAGAAGTAAGAAAGAAGTAAGAAAGGAGTAAGAAAGAAGTAAGAAAGAAGTAAGAAGGAATGAAGAAAGAAGTAAGAAAGAAGTTAGAAAGAAGAAAGAAGTAAGAAAGAAGTAAGAAAGAAGAAAGAAAGAAGTAAGAAAGAAGTAAGAAAGAAGTAAGAAAGAAGTAAGAAAGAAAGAAGAAAGAAGTAAGAAAGAAGTAAGAAAGAAGCAAGAAAGAAGTAAGAAAGAAGAAAGAAAGAGTTAAGAAAGAAGATAGAAAGAACTAAAATAGAAGAAAGTTAGAAGTAAGAAAGATGTAAGAAAGAAAGAAGAAAGAAGAAAGAAAGAAGTAGGAAAGAAGAAAAAAGAAGTTAGAAAGAAGTAAGAAAAAAGTAAGAAAGAAGTAAGAAAGAAGAAAGAAGAAAGAAAGAAGTAAGAAAGAAGTAAGAAAGAAGTAAGAAAGAAGAAAGAAAGAAGAAAGAAAGAAGTAAGAAAGAAGATAGAAAGAAGTAAGAAAGAAGTAAGAAAGAAGTAAGAAAGAAAGAAGAAAGAAGAAAGAAAGAAGTAAGAAAGAAGTAAGAAAGAATTAAGAAAGAAGTAAGAAAGAAGCAAGAAACAAGTAAGAAAGAAGTAAGAAAGAAGTAAGAAAGAAGTGAGAGAGAAGAAAGAAAGAAGTAAGAAAGAAGAAAAAAAGAAGCAAGAAAGTAGTAAGAAAGATGTAAGAAAGAAGAAAGAAAGAAGAAAGAAGTAAGAAAGAAGTACGAAAGAAGTAAGAAAGAAGTACGTAAGAAGTAAGAAAGAAGTAAGAAAGAAAGAAATAAGAAAGAAGTAAGATTGAAGTAAGAAAGAAGAAAGAAGTAAGAAATAAGTAAGAAGGAAGTAAGAAAGAAGTAAGAAAGGATAAGAAAGAAGTAAGAAAGAAGTAAGAAAGAAGTAAGAAAGAAGTAAGAAAGAAGAAAAAATAAGTTAGAAAGAAGTAAGAAAGAAGTATGAAAGAAGTAAGAAAGAAGAAAGAAAGAAGTAAGAAAGAAGTTAGAAAGAAGTAAGAAAGAAAGAATAAAGAAGTAAGAGAGAAGTAAGAAAGAATTAAGAAAGAAGTAAGAAAGAAGTAAGAAAGAAGTAAGAAAGAAGTTAGATAGAAGTAAGAAAGAAAGAATAAAGAAGTAAGAAAGAAGTAAGAATGAAGTAAGAAAGAATTAAGAACGAAAGAAGAAAGAAAGAAGTTAGAAAGAAGTAAGAAAGAAGTAATAAAGAAGTAAGAAAGTAGTATGAAAGAAGTAAGAAAGAAGAAAGAAAGAAGTAAGAAAGAAGATAAAAGAAGTTAGAAAGAAAGAAGTAAGAAAGAAGTAAGAAAGAAGTAAGAAAGAAGTATGAAAGAAGTAAGAAAGAAGAAAGAGGTATGACAGAAGTAAGAAAGAAGTAAGAAAGAAGTAAGAAAGAAAGAAGAAAGAAGAAAGAAAGAAGTAAGAAAGAAGTAAGAAAGAAGTAAGAAAGAAGTAAGAAAGAAGTAAGAAAGA
This sequence comes from Columba livia, assembly GCF_036013475.1. Lineage (NCBI taxonomy): Eukaryota > Metazoa > Chordata > Aves > Columbiformes > Columbidae > Columba > Columba livia. The sequence goes on from NW_027043111.1 coordinate 204,792, forward strand.
AGTAAGAAGGAATGAAGAAAGAATTAAGAAAGAAGTAAGAAAGAAGTAAGAAAGAAAGAAGAAAGAAGTAAGAAAGAAGTAGGAAAGAAGTAAGAAAGAAAGAAGTAAGAAAGAAGTAAGAAAGAAGAAAGAAGGAAGAAAGAAGTAAGAAAGAAGTAAGAAAGAAGTAAGAAAGAAGCAAGAAACAAGTAAGAAAGAAGTAAGAAAGAAGTAAGAAATAAGTAATAAAGAAGAAAGAAAGAAGTAAGAAAGAAGTAAGAAAGAAAGAAGAAAGAAGTAAGAAAGAAAGAAGAAAGAAGAAAGAAAGAAGTAAGAAAGAAGTAAGAAAGAAGTAAGAAATAACTAAGAAAGAAGTAAGAAGGCATGAAGAAAGAAGTAAGAAAGAAGTAAGAAAGGATTAAGAAAGAAGTAAGAAAGAAGTAAGAAAGAAAGAAGAAAGAAGAAAGAAAGAAGTAAGAAGAAGTAAGAAAGAAGTAAGAAAGAAGTAAGAAGGAATGAAGAAATAAGTAAGAAAGAAGAAAGAAAGAAGAAAGAAAGAAGAAGTAAGAAAGAAGGAAGAAAGAAGTAAGAAAGAAGAAAGAAAGAAGTAAGAAAGAAGAAAGAAAGAAGTAAGAAAGAAGTAAGAAAGAAGTAAGAAAGAAGTAAGAAAGAAGTAAGAAAGAAAGAAGAAAGAAGTAAGAAAGAAGTAAGAAAGAAGTAATAAAGAAGTAAGAAAGAAGAAAAAAGAAGTTAGAAAGAAGTATGAAAGAAGAAAGAAAGAAGTAAGAAAGAAGAAAGAGAGAAGTAAGAAAGAAGAAAGAAAGATAGAAGAAAGAAGTAAGAAAGAAGTAAGAAAGAAGTAAGAAAGAAGTAAGAAAGAAGTAAGAAAGTAGTAAGAAGGAATGAAGAAAGAATTAAGAAAGAATGAAGAAAGAAGAAAGAAAGAAGTAAGTAAGAAGAAAGAAAGAAGTAAGAAAGAAGTAAGAAAGAAGCAAGAAACAAGTAAGAAAGAAGTAAGAAAGAAGTAAGAAAGAAGTAAGAGAGAAGAAAGAAAGAAGTAAGAAAGAAGAAAAAAAGAAGTAAGAAAGAAGTAAGAAAGAAGGAAGAAAGAAGTAAGAAAGAAAGAAGAAAGAAGTAAGAAAGAAGTAAGAAAGAAGTAAGAAAGAAGTAAGAAAGAAGTAAGAAAGATGAAAAAAGAAGTTAGAAAGAACTAAGAAAGAAGTAAGAAAGAAGTAAGAAATAAGAAAGAAAGAAGTAAGAAAGAAGAAAGATAGAAGAAAGAAGTAAGAAAGAAGTAAGAAAGAAGTAAGAAAGAAGTAAGAAAGAAGTAAGAAGGAATGAAGAAAGAAGTAAGAAAGAAGTTAGAAAGAAGAAAGAAGTAAGAAAGAAGTAAGAAAGAAGAAAGAAAGACGTAAGAAAGAAGTAAGAAAGAAGTAAGAAAGAAAGAAGAAAGAAGTAAGAAAGAAGTAAGAAAGAAGCAAGAAAGAAGTAAGAAAGAAGAAAGAAAGAGTTAAGAAAGAAGATAGAAAGAACTAAAATAGAAGAAAGTTAGAAGTAAGAAAGATGTAAGAAAGAAAGAAGAAAGAAGTAAGAAAGAAGTAAGAAAGAAGAAAGAAAGAAGTAAGAAATAAGTAAGAAAGAATTAAGAAAGAATTAAGAAAGAAGTAAGAAAGAAGTAAGAAAGAAGATAGAAAGAAGTAAGAAAGAAGTAAGAAAGAAGTAAGAAAGAAAGAAGAAAGAAGAAAGAAGTAAGAAAGAAGTAAGAAAGAATTAAGAAAGAAGTAAGAAAGAAGTAAGAAAGAAGAAGGAATGAAGAAAGAAGTAAGAAAGAAGTAAGAAATAAGTAAGAAAGAAGTAAGAAAGAAAGAAGAAAGAAAGAAGAAAGAAGTAAGAAAGAAGTAAGAAATAAGTAAGAAAGAATTAAGAAATAAGAAAGAAAGAAGTAAGAAAGGAGAAAGAAGGAAGTAAGAAAGAAGTAAGAAAGAAGTAAGAAAGAAGTAAGAAAGAAAGAAGAAAAAAGAAAGAAAGAAGTAAGAAAGAAGTTAGAAAGAAAGAAGAAAGGAGTTAGAAAGAATTAAGAAAGAAGTAAGAAAGAAATAAGAAAGAAGAAAGAAAGAAGTAAGAAAGAAGTAAGAAAGAAGTAAGAAAGAAGTAAGAAAGAAGTAAGAAAGAAGTAAGAAAGAGAGAAGAAAGAAGTAAGAAAGAAGTAAGAAAGAAGTAAGAAAGAAAGAAGAAAGAAGTAAGAAAGAAGTATGAAAGAAGTAAGAAAGAAGAAAGAAAGAAGTAAGAAAGAAGTAAGAAAGAAGTAAGGTAGAAGTAAGAAAGAAAGAAGAAAGAAGAAAGAAAGAAGTAAGAAAGAAGTAAGAAAGAAGTAAGAAAGAAGTAAGAAAGAAGTAAGAAAGAAGTAAGAAAGAAGTTAGAAAGAAGTAAGAAAGAAGTAAGAAAGAAGTAAGAAAGAAAGAAGAAAGAAGTAAGAAAGAAAGAAGAAAGAAGTAAGAAAGAGGTAAGAAAGAAGTAAGAAAGAAGTAAGAAAGAAGTAAGAAAGAAGAAAGAAGTAAGAAAGAAAGAAGAAAGAAGTAAGAAAGAAGTAAGAAAGAAGTAAGAAAGAAGTAAGAAAGAAGTAAGAATGAAGAAAAAAGAAGTTAGAATGAAGTAAGAAAGAAGTAAGAAAGAAGTAAGAAAGAAGAAAGAAAGAAGTTAGAAAGTAGTAAGAAAGAACTAAGAAAGAAGAAAGAAGTAAGAAAGAAGTAAGAAAGAAGTAAGAAAGAATTAAGAAAGAAGTAAGAAAGAAGTAAGAAAGAAGTAAGAAAGAAGTTAGATAGAAGTAAGAAAGAAAGAATAAAGAAGTAAGAAAGAAGTAAGAAAGAAGTAAGAAAGAATTAAGAAAGAAAGAAGAAAGAAAGAAGTTAGGAAGAAGTAGGAAAGAAGTAAGAAAGAAGTAAGAAAGTAGTATGAAAGAAGTAAGAAAGAAGAAAGAAAGAAGTAAGAAAGAAGATAAAAGAAGTTAGAAAGAAAGAATTAAGAAAGAAGTAAGAAAGAAGTAAGAAAGAAGTATGAAAGAAGTAAGAAAGAAGAAAGAGGTATGACAGAAGTAAGAAAGAAGTAAGAAAGAAGTAAGAAAGAAAGAAGAAAGAAGAAAGAAAGAAGTAAGAAAGAAGTAAGAAAGAAGTAAGAAAGAAGTAAGAAAGAAGTAAGAAAGAAGTAAGAAGGAATGACGAAAGAAGTAAGAAAGAAGTAAGAAAGAAGAAAGAAAGAAGAAAGAAGTAAGATAGAAGTAAGAGAGAAGTAAGAAAGAAGAAAGAAAGAAGTAAGAAAGAAGTAAGAAAGAAAGAAGAAAGAAGTAAGAAAGAAGTAAGAAAGAAGTAAGAAAGAAAGAAGTAAGAAAGAAGTAAGAAAGAAGAAAGAAGTAAGAAAGAAAGAAGAAAGAAGTAAGAAAGAAAGAAGAAAGAAGTATGAAAGAAGTAAGAAAGAAGTAAGAAAGAAGTAATAAAGAAGAAAGAAAGAAGTAAGAAAGAAGTAAGAAAGAAAGAAGAAAGAAGTAAGAAAGAAAGAAGAAAGAAGAAAGAAAGAAGTAAGAAAGAAGTAAGAAAGAAGTAAGAAATAAGTAAGAAAGAAGTAAGAAGGCATGAAGAAAGAAGTAAGAAAGAAGTAAGAAAGGATTAAGAAAGAAGTAAGAAAGAAGTAAGAAAGAAAGAAGAAAGAAGAAAGAAAGAAGTAAGAAAGAAGTAAGAAAGAAGTAAGAAAGAAGTAAGAAGGAATGAAGAAAGAAGTAAGAAAGAAGTAAGAAATAAGTAAGAAAGAAGAAAGAAAGAAGAAAGAAAGAAGAAGTAAGAAAGAAGTAAGAAAGAAGTAAGAAAGAAGAAAGAAAGAAGTAAGAAAGAAGAAAGAAAGAAGTAAGAAAGAAGTAAGAAAGAAGTAAGAAAGAAGTAAGAAAGAAGTAAGAAAGAAAGAAGAAAGAAGTAAGAAAGAAGTAAGAAAGAAGTAATAAAGAAGTAAGAAAGAAGAAAAAAGAAGTTAGAAAGAAGTATGAAAGAAGAAAGAAGAAAGAAAGAAGTAAGAAAGAAGAAAGAGAGAAGAAAGAAGAAAGAAAGATAGAAGAAAGAAGTAAGAAAGAAGTAAGAAAGAAGTAAGAAAGAAGTAAGAAAGAAGTAAGAAGGAATGAAGAAAGAATTAAGAAAGAATGAAGAAAGAAGAAAGAAAGAAGTAAGTAAGAAGAAAGAAAGAAGTAAGAAAGAAGTTAGAAAGAAGGAAGAAAGAAGTAAGAAAGAAAGAAGAAAGAAGTAAGAAAGAAGTAAGAAAGAAGAAAGAAAGAAGTAAGAAAGAAGTAAGAAAGAAGTAAGGTAGAAGTAAGAAAGAAAGAAGAAAGAAGAAAGAAAGAAGTAAGAAAGAAGTAAGAAAGAAGTAAGAAAGAAGTAAGAAAGAAGTAAGAAGGAATGACGAAAGAAGTAAGAAAGAAGTAAGAAAGAAGTAAGAAAGAAAGAAGAAAAAAGAAAGAAAGAAGTAAGAAAGAAGTTAGAAAGAAAGAAGAAAGAAGTTAGAAAGAATTAAGAAAGAAGTAAGAAAGAAGTAAGAAAGAGAGAAGAAAGAAGTAAGAAAGAAGTAAGAAAGAAGTAAGAAAGAAGTAAGAAAGAAGTAAGAAAGAGAGAAGAAAGAAGTAAGAAAGAAGTAAGAAAGAAGTAAGAAAGAAGAAAAAAGAAGTTAGAAAGAAGTAAGAAATAAGTAAGAAAGAAGTAAGAAAGAAAGAAGAAAGAAGTAAGAAAGAAGTATGAAAGAAGTAAGAAAGAAGAAAGAAAGAAGTAAGAAAGAAATAAGAAAGAAGTAAGATAGAAGTAAGAAAGAAAGAAGAAAGAAGAAAGAAAGAAGTAAGAAAGAAGTAAGAAAGAAGTAAGAAAGAAGTAAGAAAGAAGTAAGAAAGAAGTAAGAAAGAAGTTAGAAAGAAGTAAGAAAGAAGTAAGAAAGAAGTAAGAAAGAAAGAAGAAAGAAGTAAGAAAGAAAGAAGAAAGAGGTAAGAAAGAGGTAAGAAAGAAGTAAGAAAGAAGTAAGAAAGAAGTAAGAAAGAAGAAAGAAGTAAGAAAGAAAGAAGAAAGAAGTAAGAAAGAAGTAATAAAGAAAGAAGAAAGAAGTAAGAAAGAAGTAAGAAAGAAGTAAGAATGAAGAAAAAAGAAGTTAGAATGAAGTAAGAAAGAAGTAAGAAAGAAGTAAGAAAGAAGAAAGAAAGAAGTTAGAAAGTAGTAAGAAAGAAGTAAGAAAGAAGAAAGATGTAAGAAAGAAGTAAGAAAGAAGTAAGAAAGAAAGAATAAAGAAGTAAGAAAGAAGTAAGAAAGAAGTAAGAAAGAATTAAGAAAGAAAGAAGAAAGAAAGAAGTTAGAAAGAAGTAAGAAAGAAGTAAGAAAGAAGTAAGAAAGTAGTATGAAAGAAGTAAGAAAGAAGAAAGAAAGAAGTAAGAAAGAAGATAAAAGAAGTTAGAAAGAAAGAATTAAGAAAGAAGTAAGAAAGAAGTAAGAAAGAAGTATGAAAGAAGTAAGAAAGAAGAAAGAGGTATGACAGAAGTAAGAAAGAAGTAAGAAAGAAGTAAGAAAGAAAGAAGAAAGAAGAAAGAAAGAAGTAAGAAAGAAGTAAGAAAGAAGTAAGAAAGAAGTAAGAAAGAAGTAAGAAAAAGTAAGAAAGAAGTAAGAAAGAAAGAAGAAAGAAGTAAGAAAGAAGTAAGAAAGAAGTAAGAAAGAAAGAAGTAAGAAAGAAGTAAGAAAGAAGAAAGAAGTAAGAAAGAAAGAAGAAAGAAGTAAGAAAGAAAGAAGAAAGAAGTATGAAAGAAGTAAGAAAGAAGTAAGAAAGAAGTAATAAAGAAGAAGGAAAGAAGTAAGAAAGAAGTAAGAAAGAAAGAAGAAAGAAGTAAGAAAGAAAGAAGAAAGAAGAAAGAAAGAAGTAAGAAAGAAGTAAGAAATAAGTAAGAAAGAAGTAAGAAGGCATGAAGAAAGAAGTAAGAAAGAAGTAAGAAAGGATTAAGAAAGAAGTAAGAAAGAAGTAAGAAAGAAAGAAGAAAGAAGAAAGAAAGAAGTAAGAAAGAAGTAAGAAAGAAGTAAGAAAGAAGTAAGAAGGAATGAAGAAAGAAGTAAGAAAGAAGTAAGAAATAAGTAAGAAAGAAGAAAGAAAGAAGAAAGAAAGAAGAAGTAAGAAAGAAGTAAGAAAGAAGTAAGAAAGAAGAAAGAAAGAAGTAAGAAAGAAGAAAGAAAGAAGTAAGAAAGAAGTAAGAAAGAAGTAAGAAAGAAGTAAGAAAGAAGTAAGAAAGAAAGAAGAAAGAAGTAAGAAAGAAGTAAGAAAGAAGTAATAAAGAAGTAAGAAAGAAGAAAAAAGAAGTTAGAAAGAAGTATGAAAGAAGAAAGAAAGAAGTAAGAAAGAAGAAAGAGAGAAGAAAGAAGAAAGAAAGATAGAAGAAAGAAGTAAGAAAGAAGTAAGAAAGAAGTAAGAAAGAAGTAAGAAAGAAGTAAGAAGGAATGAAGAAAGAATTAAGAAAGAATGAAGAAAGAAGTAAGAGAGAAGTAAGTAAGAAGAAAGAAAGAAGTAAGAAAGAAGTAAGAAAGAAGCAAGAAACAAGTAAGAAAGAAGTAAGAAAGAAGTAAGAAAGAAGTAAGAAAGGAGTAAGAAAGAAGTAAGAAAGAAGTAAGAAGGAATGAAGAAAGAAGTAAGAAAGAAGTTAGAAAGAAGAAAGAAGTAAGAAAGAAGTAAGAAAGAAGAAAGAAAGAAGTAAGAAAGAAGTAAGAAAGAAGTAAGAAAGAAGTAAGAAAGAAAGAAGAAAGAAGTAAGAAAGAAGTAAGAAAGAAGCAAGAAAGAAGTAAGAAAGAAGAAAGAAAGAGTTAAGAAAGAAGATAGAAAGAACTAAAATAGAAGAAAGTTAGAAGTAAGAAAGATGTAAGAAAGAAAGAAGAAAGAAGAAAGAAAGAAGTAGGAAAGAAGAAAAAAGAAGTTAGAATGAAGTAAGAAAAAAGTAAGAAAGAAGTAAGAAAGAAGAAAGAAAGAAGTAAGAAATAAGTAAGAAAGAATTAAGAAAGAATTAAGAAAGAAGTAAGAAAGAAGTAAGAAAGAAGATAGAAAGAAGTAAGAAAGAAGTAAGAAAGAAGTAAGAAAGAAAGAAGAAAGAAGAAAGAAAGAAGTAAGAAAGAAGTAAGAAAGAATTAAGAAAGAAGTAAGAAAGAAGTAAGAAAGAAGAAGGAATGAAGAAAGAAGTAAGAAAGAAGTAAGAAATAAGTAAGAAAGAAGTAAGAAAGAAAGAAGAAAGAAAGAAGAAAGAAGGAAGAAAGAAGGAAGAAAGAAGTAAGAAAGAAGTAAGAAATAAGAAAGAAAGAAGTAAGAAAGGAGAAAGAAAGAAGTAAGAAAGAAGTAAGAAAGAAGTAAGAAAGAAAGAAGAAAAAAGAAAGAAAGAAGTAAGAAAGAAGTTAGAAAGAAAGAAGAAAGAAGTTAGAAAGAATTAAGAAAGAAGTAAGAAAGAAATAAGAAAGAAGAAAGAAAGAAGTAAGAAAGAAGTAAGAAAGAAGTAAGAAAGAAGTAAGAAAGAGAGAAGAAAGAAGTAAGAAAGAAGTAAGAAAGAAGTAAGAAAGAAGTAAGAAAGAAGTTAGAAAGAAGTAAGAAAGAAGTAAGAAAGAAGTAAGAAAGAAAGAAGAAAGAAGTAAGAAAGAAAGAAGAAAGAGGTAAGAAAGAGGTAAGAAAGAAGTAAGAAAGAAGTAAGAAAGAAGTAAGAAAGAAGAAAGAAGTAAGAAAGAAAGAAGAAAGAAGTAAGAAAGAAGTAATAAAGAAAGAAGAAAGAAGTAAGAAAGAAGTAAGAAAGAAGTAAGAATGAAGAAAAAAGAAGTTAGAATGAAGTAAGAAAGAAGTAAGAAAGAAGTAAGAAAGAAGAAAGAAAGAAGTTAGAAAGTAGTAAGAAAGAAGTAAGAAAGAAGAAAGAAGTAAGAAAGAAGTAAGAAAGAAGTAAGAAAGAAAGAATAAAGAAGTAAGAAAGAAGTAAGAAAGAATTAAGAAAGAAGTAAGAAAGAAGTAAGAAAGAAGTAAGAAAGAAGTTAGATAGAAGTAAGAAAGAAAGAATAAAGAAGTAAGAAAGAAGTAAGAAAGAAGTAAGAAAGAATTAAGAAAGAAAGAAGAAAGAAAGAAGTTAGAAAGAAGTAAGAAAGAAGTAAGAAAGAAGTAAGAAAGTAGTATGAAAGAAGTAAGAAAGAAGAAAGAAAGAAGTAAGAAAGAAGATAAAAGAAGTTAGAAAGAAAGAATTAAGAAAGAAGTAAGAAAGAAGTAAGAAAGAAGTATGAAAGAAGTAAGAAAGAAGAAAGAGGTATGACAGAAGTAAGAAAGAAGTAAGAAAGAAGTAAGAAAGAAAGAAGAAAGAAGAAAGAAAGAAGTAAGAAAGAAGTAAGAAAGAAGTAAGAAAGAAGTAAGAAAGAAGTAAGAAAAAGTAAGAAAGAAGTAAGAAAGAAAGAAGAAAGAAGTAAGAAAGAAGTAAGAAAGAAGTAAGAAAGAAAGAAGTAAGAAAGAAGTAAGAAAGAAGAAAGAAGTAAGAAAGAAAGAAGAAAGAAGTAAGAAAGAAAGAAGAAAGAAGTATGAAAGAAGTAAGAAAGAAGTAAGAAAGAAGTAATAAAGAAGAAGGAAAGAAGTAAGAAAGAAGTAAGAAAGAAAGAAGAAAGAAGTAAGAAAGAAAGAAGAAAGAAGAAAGAAAGAAGTAAGAAAGAAGTAAGAAATAAGTAAGAAAGAAGTAAGAAGGCATGAAGAAAGAAGTAAGAAAGAAGTAAGAAAGGATTAAGAAAGAAGTAAGAAAGAAGTAAGAAAGAAAGAAGAAAGAAGAAAGAAAGAAGTAAGAAAGAAGTAAGAAAGAAGTAAGAAAGAAGTAAGAAGGAATGAAGAAAGAAGTAAGAAAGAAGTAAGAAATAAGTAAGAAAGAAGAAAGAAAGAAGAAAGAAAGAAGAAGTAAGAAAGAAGTAAGAAAGAAGTAAGAAAGAAGAAAGAAAGAAGTAAGAAAGAAGAAAGAAAGAAGTAAGAAAGAAGTAAGAAAGAAGTAAGAAAGAAGTAAGAAAGAAGTAAGAAAGAAAGAAGAAAGAAGTAAGAAAGAAGTAAGAAAGAAGTAATAAAGAAGTAAGAAAGAAGAAAAAAGAAGTTAGAAAGAAGTATGAAAGAAGAAAGAAAGAAGTAAGAAAGAAGAAAGAGAGAAGAAAGAAGAAAGAAAGATAGAAGAAAGAAGTAAGAAAGAAGTAAGAAAGAAGTAAGAAAGAAGTAAGAAAGAAGTAAGAAGGAATGAAGAAAGAATTAAGAAAGAATGAAGAAAGAAGTAAGAGAGAAGTAAGTAAGAAGAAAGAAAGAAGTAAGAAAGAAGTAAGAAAGAAGCAAGAAACAAGTAAGAAAGAAGTAAGAAAGAAGTAAGAAAGAAGTAAGAAAGGAGTAAGAAAGAAGTAAGAAAGAAGTAAGAAGGAATGAAGAAAGAAGTAAGAAAGAAGTTAGAAAGAAGAAAGAAGTAAGAAAGAAGTAAGAAAGAAGAAAGAAAGAAGTAAGAAAGAAGTAAGAAAGAAGTAAGAAAGAAGTAAGAAAGAAAGAAGAAAGAAGTAAGAAAGAAGTAAGAAAGAAGCAAGAAAGAAGTAAGAAAGAAGAAAGAAAGAGTTAAGAAAGAAGATAGAAAGAACTAAAATAGAAGAAAGTTAGAAGTAAGAAAGATGTAAGAAAGAAAGAAGAAAGAAGAAAGAAAGAAGTAGGAAAGAAGAAAAAAGAAGTTAGAATGAAGTAAGAAAAAAGTAAGAAAGAAGTAAGAAAGAAGAAAGAAAGAAGTAAGAAATAAGTAAGAAAGAATTAAGAAAGAATTAAGAAAGAAGTAAGAAAGAAGTAAGAAAGAAGATAGAAAGAAGTAAGAAAGAAGTAAGAAAGAAGTAAGAAAGAAAGAAGAAAGAAGAAAGAAAGAAGTAAGAAAGAAGTAAGAAAGAATTAAGAAAGAAGTAAGAAAGAAGTAAGAAAGAAGAAGGAATGAAGAAAGAAGTAAGAAAGAAGTAAGAAATAAGTAAGAAAGAAGTAAGAAAGAAAGAAGAAAGAAAGAAGAAAGAAGGAAGAAAGAAGGAAGAAAGAAGTAAGAAAGAAGTAAGAAATAAGAAAGAAAGAAGTAAGAAAGGAGAAAGAAAGAAGTAAGAAAGAAGTAAGAAAGAAAGAAGAAAAAAGAAAGAAAGAAGTAAGAAAGAAGTTAGAAAGAAAGAAGAAAGAAGTTAGAAAGAATTAAGAAAGAAGTAAGAAAGAAATAAGAAAGAAGAAAGAAAGAAGTAAGAAAGAAGTAAGAAAGAAGTAAGAAAGAAGTAAGAAAGAGAGAAGAAAGAAGTAAGAAAGAAGTAAGAAAGAAGTAAGAAAGAAGAAAAAAGAAGTTAGAAAGAAGTAAGAAATAAGTAAGAAAGAAGTAAGAAAGAAAGAAGAAAGAAGTAAGAAAGAAGTAAGAAAGAAGTAAGAAAGAAGAAAGAAAGAAGTAAGAAAGAAGTAAGAAAGAAGTAAGATAGAAGTAAGAAAGAAAGAAGAAAGAAGAAAGAAAGAAGTAAGAAAGAAGTAAGAAAGAAGTAAGAAAGAAGTAAGAAAGAAGTAAGAAAGAAGTTAGAAAGAAGTAAGAAAGAAGTAAGAAAGAAGTAAGAAAGAAAGAAGAAAGAAGTAAGAAAGAAGAAAGAAGTAAGAAAGAAAGAAGAAAGAAGTAAGAAAGAAGTAATAAAGAAAGAAGAAAGAAGTAAGAAAGAAGTAAGAAAGAAGTAAGAATGAAGAAAAAAGAAGTTAGAATGAAGTAAGAAAGAAGTAAGAAAGAAGTAAGAAAGAAGAAAGAAAGAAGTAAGAAAGAAGTAAGAAAGAAGTAAGAAAGAAGTAAGAAAGAAAGAAGAAAGAAGTAAGAAAGAAGTAAGAAAGAAAGAAGAAAGAAGTAAGAAAGAAGTAAGAAAGAAGAAAGAAAGAAGTAAGAAAGAAGAAAGAAAGAAGTAAGAAAGAAGTAAGAAAGAAGTAAGAAAGTAGTAAGAAAGAAGTAAGAAAGAAAGAAGTAAGAAAGAAGTAAGAAAGAAGTAAGGAAGAATTAAGAAAGAAGTAAGAAATAAGAAAGAAAGAAGTAAGAAAGAAGAAAGAAAGAAGTAAGAAAGAAGTAAGAAAGAAAGAAGAAAGAAGTAAGAAAGAAGTAAGAAAGAAGTAAGAAAGGAGAAAAAGAAGTTAGAAAGAAGTAAGAAAGAAGTAAGAAAGAAGTAAGAAAAAAAGAAGTAAGAAAGAAGAAAGAAAGAAAGAAGAAAGAAGTAAGAAGGAGTGAAGAAAGAAGCAAGAAAGAAGTAAGAAAGAAGTAAGAAAGAAGTAAGAAAGAAGAAAGAAAGAAGTTAGAAAGTAGTAAGAAAGAAGTAAGAAAGAAGAAAGAAGTAAGAAAGAAGTAAGAAAGAAGAAAGAAAGAAGTAAGAAATAAGTAAGAAAGAATTAAGAAAGAATTAAGAAAGAAGTAAGAAAGAAGTAAGAAAGAAGAAAGAAAGAAGTAAGAAAGAAGTAATAAAGAAAGAAGAAAGAAGTAAGAAAGAAGTAAGAAAGAAGTAAGAATGAAGAAAAAAGAAGTTAGAATGAAGTAAGAAAGAAGTAAGAAAGAAGTAAGAAAGAAGAAAGAAAGAAGTTAGAAAGTAGTAAGAAAGAAGTAAGAAAGAAGAAAGAAGTAAGAAAGAAGTAAGAAAGAAGTAAGAAAGAAAGAATAAAGAAGTAAGAAAGAAGTAAGAAAGAATTAAGAAAGAAGTAAGAAAGAAGTAAGAAAGAAGTAAGAAAGAAGTTAGATAGAAGTAAGAAAGAAAGAATAAAGAAGTAAGAAAGAAGTAAGAAAGAAGTAAGAAAGAATTAAGAAAGAAAGAAGAAAGAAAGAAGTTAGAAAGAAGTAAGAAAGAAGTAAGAAAGAAGTAAGAAAGTAGTATGAAAGAAGTAAGAAAGAAGAAAGAAAGAAGTAAGAAAGAAGATAAAAGAAGTTAGAAAGAAAGAATTAAGAAAGAAGTAAGAAAGAAGTAAGAAAGAAGTATGAAAGAAGTAAGAAAGAAGAAAGAGGTATGACAGAAGTAAGAAAGAAGTAAGAAAGAAGTAAGAAAGAAAGAAGAAAGAAGAAAGAAAGAAGTAAGAAAGAAGTAAGAAAGAAGTAAGAAAGAAGTAAGAAAGAAGTAAGAAAAAGTAAGAAAGAAGTAAGAAAGAAAGAAGAAAGAAGTAAGAAAGAAGTAAGAAAGAAGTAAGAAAGAAAGAAGTAAGAAAGAAGTAAGCAGGAAGAAAGAAGTAAGAAAGAAAGAAGAAAGAAGTAAGAAAGAAAGAAGAAAGAAGTATGAAAGAAGTAAGAAAGAAGTAAGAAAGAAGTAATAAAGAAGAAGGAAAGAAGTAAGAAAGAAGTAAGAAAGAAAGAAGAAAGAAGTAAGAAAGAAAGAAGAAAGAAGAAAGAAAGAAGTAAGAAAGAAGTAAGAAATAAGTAAGAAAGAAGTAAGAAGGCATGAAGAAAGAAGTAAGAAAGAAGTAAGAAAGGATTAAGAAAGAAGTAAGAAAGAAGTAAGAAAGAAAGAAGAAAGAAGAAAGAAAGAAGTAAGAAAGAAGTAAGAAAGAAGTAAGAAAGAAGTAAGAAGGAATGAAGAAAGAAGTAAGAAAGAAGTAAGAAATAAGTAAGAAAGAAGAAAGAAAGAAGAAAGAAAGAAGAAGTAAGAAAGAAGTAAGAAAGAAGTAAGAAAGAAGAAAGAAAGAAGTAAGAAAGAAGAAAGAAAGAAGTAAGAAAGAAGTAAGAAAGAAGTAAGAAAGAAGTAAGAAAGAAGTAAGAAAGAAAGAAGAAAGAAGTAAGAAAGAAGTAAGAAAGAAGTAATAAAGAAGTAAGAAAGAAGAAAAAAGAAGTTAGAAAGAAGTATGAAAGAAGAAAGAAAGAAGTAAGAAAGAAGAAAGAGAGAAGAAAGAAGAAAGAAAGATAGAAGAAAGAAGTAAGAAAGAAGTAAGAAAGAAGTAAGAAAGAAGTAAGAAAGAAGTAAGAAGGAATGAAGAAAGAATTAAGAAAGAATGAAGAAAGAAGTAAGAGAGAAGTAAGTAAGAAGAAAGAAAGAAGTAAGAAAGAAGTAAGAAAGAAGCAAGAAACAAGTAAGAAAGAAGTAAGAAAGAAGTAAGAAAGAAGTAAGAAAGGAGTAAGAAAGAAGTAAGAAAGAAGTAAGAAGGAATGAAGAAAGAAGTAAGAAAGAAGTTAGAAAGAAGAAAGAAGTAAGAAAGAAGTAAGAAAGAAGAAAGAAAGAAGTAAGAAAGAAGTAAGAAAGAAGTAAGAAAGAAGTAAGAAAGAAAGAAGAAAGAAGTAAGAAAGAAGTAAGAAAGAAGCAAGAAAGAAGTAAGAAAGAAGAAAGAAAGAGTTAAGAAAGAAGATAGAAAGAACTAAAATAGAAGAAAGTTAGAAGTAAGAAAGATGTAAGAAAGAAAGAAGAAAGAAGAAAGAAAGAAGTAGGAAAGAAGAAAAAAGAAGTTAGAATGAAGTAAGAAAAAAGTAAGAAAGAAGTAAGAAAGAAGAAAGAAAGAAGTAAGAAATAAGTAAGAAAGAATTAAGAAAGAATTAAGAAAGAAGTAAGAAAGAAGTAAGAAAGAAGATAGAAAGAAGTAAGAAAGAAGTAAGAAAGAAGTAAGAAAGAAAGAAGAAAGAAGAAAGAAAGAAGTAAGAAAGAAGTAAGAAAGAATTAAGAAAGAAGTAAGAAAGAAGTAAGAAAGAAGAAGGAATGAAGAAAGAAGTAAGAAAGAAGTAAGAAATAAGTAAGAAAGAAGTAAGAAAGAAAGAAGAAAGAAAGAAGAAAGAAGGAAGAAAGAAGGAAGAAAGAAGTAAGAAAGAAGTAAGAAATAAGAAAGAAAGAAGTAAGAAAGGAGAAAGAAAGAAGTAAGAAAGAAGTAAGAAAGAAGTAAGAAAGAAAGAAGAAAAAAGAAAGAAAGAAGTAAGAAAGAAGTTAGAAAGAAAGAAGAAAGAAGTTAGATAGAATTAAGAAAGAAGTAAGAAAGAAATAAGAAAGAAGAAAGAAAGAAGTAAGAAAGAAGTAAGAAAGAAGTAAGAAAGAAGTAAGAAAGAGAGAAGAAAGAAGTAAGAAAGAAGTAAGAAAGAAGTAAGAAAGAAGAAAAAAGAAGTTAGAAAGAAGTAAGAAATAAGTAAGAAAGAAGTAAGAAAGAAAGAAGAAAGAAGTAAGAAAGAAGTAAGAAAGAAGTAAGAAAGAAGAAAGAAAGAAGTAAGAAAGAAGTAAGAAAGAAGTAAGATAGAAGTAAGAAAGAAAGAAGAAAGAAGAAAGAAAGAAGTAAGAAAGAAGTAAGAAAGAAGTAAGAAAGAAGTAAGAAAGAAGTAAGAAAGAAGTTAGAAAGAAGTAAGAAAGAAGTAAGAAAGAAGTAAGAAAGAAAGAAGAAAGAAGTAAGAAAGAAGAAAGAAGTAAGAAAGAAAGAAGAAAGAAGTAAGAAAGAAGTAATAAAGAAAGAAGAAAGAAGTAAGAAAGAAGTAAGAAAGAAGTAAGAATGAAGAAAAAAGAAGTTAGAATGAAGTAAGAAAGAAGTAAGAAAGAAGTAAGAAAGAAGAAAGAAAGAAGTAAGAAAGAAGTAAGAAAGAAGTAAGAAAGAAGTAAGAAAGAAAGAAGAAAGAAGTAAGAAAGAAGTAAGAAAGAAAGAAGAAAGAAGTAAGAAAGAAGTAAGAAAGAAGAAAGAAAGAAGTAAGAAAGAAGAAAGAAAGAAGTAAGAAAGAAGTAAGAAAGAAGTAAGAAAGTAGTAAGAAAGAAGTAAGAAAGAAAGAAGTAAGAAAGAAGTAAGAAAGAAGTAAGGAAGAATTAAGAAAGAAGTAAGAAATAAGAAAGAAAGAAGTAAGAAAGAAGAAAGAAAGAAGTAAGAAAGAAGTAAGAAAGAAAGAAGAAAGAAGTAAGAAAGAAGTAAGAAAGAAGTAAGAAAGGAGAAAAAAGAAGTTAGAAAGAAGTAAGAAAGAAGTAAGAAAGAAGTAAGAAAGAAAGAAGTAAGAAAGAAGAAAGAAAGAAAGAAGAAAGAAGTAAGAAGGAGTGAAGAAAGAAGCAAGAAAGAAGTAAGAAAGAAGTAAGAAAGAAGTAAGAAAGAAGAAAGAAAGAAGTTAGAAAGTAGTAAGAAAGAAGTAAGAAAGAAGAAAGAAGTAAGAAAGAAGTAAGAAAGAAGAAAGAAAGAAGTAAGAAATAAGTAAGAAAGAATTAAGAAAGAATTAAGAAAGAAGTAAGAAAGAAGTAAGAAAGAAGAAAGAAAGAAGTAAGAAAGAAGTAAGAAAGAAGTAAGAAAGAAGTAAGAAAGAAGTAAGAAAGAAGTAAGAAAGAAGTAAGAAAGAATTAAGAAAGAAGTAAGAAAGAAGTAAGAAAGAAGAATGAATGAAGAAAGAAGTAAGAAAGAAGTAAGAAATAAGTAAGAAAGAAGTAAGAAAGAAAGAAGAAAGAAAGAAGAAAGAAGTAAGAAAGAAGTAAGAAAGAAGTAAGAAAGAAGTAAGAAAGAAGTAAGAAAGAAGTAAGAAATAAGAAAGAAAGAAGTAAGAAAGAAGTAAGAAAGAAGTAAGAAAGAAGTAAGAAAGAAAGAAGTAAGAAAGAAGTAAGAAAGAAAGAAGAAAAAAGAAAGAAAGAAGTAAGAAAGAAGTAAGAAAGAAGTAAGAAAGAAGTAAGAAAGAGAGAAGAAAGAAGTAAGAAAGAGAGAAGAAAGAAGTAAGAAAGAAGTAAGAAAGAAGTAAGAAAGAAGTAAGAAAGAAGTAAGAAAGAAGTAAGAAAGAAGTAAGAAAGAAGTAAGAAAGAAGTAAGAAAGAAAGAAGAAAAAAGAAAGAAAGAAGAAAGAAGAAAGAAAGAAGAAAGAAAGAAGTAAGAAAGAAGTAAGAAAGAAGTAAGAAAGAAGAAAAAAGAAGTTAGAAAGAAGTAAGAAAGAAGTAAGAAAGAAGTAAGAAAGAAGTAAGGTAGAAGTAAGAAAGAAAGAAGAAAGAAGAAAGAAAGAAGTAAGAAAGAAGAAAGAAAGAAGTTAGAAAGTAGTAAGAAAGAAGTAAGAAAGAAGAAAGAAGTAAGAAAGAAGTAAGAAAGAAGAAAGAAAGAAGTAAGAAATAAGTAAGAAAGAATTAAGAAAGAATTAAGAAAGAAGTAAGAAAGAAGTAAGAAAGAAGAAAGAAAGAAGTAAGAAAGAAGTAAGAAAGAAGTAAG
The DNA here is from genome assembly GCF_036013475.1 of Columba livia. Lineage (NCBI taxonomy): Eukaryota > Metazoa > Chordata > Aves > Columbiformes > Columbidae > Columba > Columba livia. The sequence goes on from NW_027043111.1 coordinate 220,913, forward strand.
AAAGAAGTAAGAAAGAAGTAAGAAAGAAGTAAGAAAGAAGTAAGAAAGTATTAAGAAAGAAGTAAGAAAGAAGTAAGAAAGAAGAATGAATGAAGAAAGAAGTAAGAAAGAAGTAAGAAATAATTAAGAAAGAAGTAAGAATGAAAGAAGAAAGAAAGAAGAAAGAAGTAAGAAAGAAGTAAGAAAGAAGTAAGAAAGAAGTAAGAAAGAAGTAAGAAAGAAGTAAGAAATAAGAAAGAAAGAAGTAAGAAATAAGTAAGAAAGAAGTAAGAAAGAAGTAAGAAAGAAAGAAGTAAGAAAGAAGTAAGAAAGAAAGAAGAAAAAAGAAAGAAAGAAGTAAGAAAGAAGTAAGAAAGAAGTAAGAAAGAAGTAAGAAAGAGAGAAGAAAGAAGTAAGAAAGAGAGAAGAAAGAAGTAAGAAAGAAGTAAGAAAGAAGTAAGAAAGAAGTAAGAAAGAAGTAAGAAAGAAGTAAGAAAGAAGTAAGAAAGAAGTAAGAAAGAAGTAAGAAAGAAAGAAGAAAAAAGAAAGAAAGAAGTAAGAAAGAAGAAAGAAAGAAGAAATAAAGAAGTAAGAAAGAAGTAAGAAAGAAGTAAGAAAGAAGAAAAAAGAAGTTAGAAAGAAGTAAGAAAGAAGTAAGAAAGAAGTAAGAAAGAAGTAAGATAGAAGTAAGAAAGAAAGAAGAAAGAAGAAAGAAAGAAGTAAGAAAGAAGTAAGAAAGAAGTAAGAAAGAAGTAAGAAAGAAGTAAGAAAGAAGTAAGAATGAAGAAAAAAGAAGTTAGAATGAAGTAAGAAAGAAGTAAGAAAGAAGTAAGAAAGAAGAAAGAAAGAAGTAAGAAAGAAGAAAGAAAGAAGTAAGAAAGAAGAAAGAAAGAAGTAAGAAAGAAGTAAGAAAGAAGTAAGAAAGAAGTAAGAAAGAAAGAAGAAAGAAGTAAGAAAGAAGTAAGAAAGAAGAAAGGAGAAAAAAGAAGTTAGAAAGAAGTAAGAAAGAAGTAAGAAAGAAGTAAGAAAGAAAGAATTAAGAAAGAAGAAAGAAAGAAAGAAGAAAGAAGTAAGAAGGAGTGAAGAAAGAAGTAAGAAAGAAGTAAGAAAGAAGTAAGAAAGAAGTAAGAAAGAAGAAAGAAAGAAGTTAGAAAGTAGTAAGAAAGAAGTAAGAAAGAAGAAAGAAGTAAGGAAGAAGTAAGAAAGAAGTAAGAAAGAAAGAATAAAGAAGTAAGAAAGAAGTAAGAAAGAATTAAGAAAGAAGTAAGAAAGAAGTAAGAAAGAAGTAAGAAAGAAGTTAGATAGAAGTAAGAAAGAAAGAATAAAGAAGTAAGAAAGAATTAAGAAAGAAGTAAGAAAGAATTAAGAAAGAAAGAAGAAAGAAAGAAGTTAGAAAGAAGTAAGAAAGAAGTAAGAAAGAAGTAAGAAAGAAGTATGAAAGAAGTAAGAAAGAAGAAAGAGGTAAGACAGAAGTAAGAAAGAAGTAAGAAAGAAGTAAGAAAGAAAGAAGAAAGAAGAAAGAGAAGTAAGAAAGAAGTAAGAAAGAAGTAAGAAAGAAGTAAGAAAGAAGTAAGAAAGAAGTAAGAAGGAATGAAGAAAGAAGTAAGAAAGAAGTAAGAAAGAAGTAAGAAAGAAAGAAGAAAGAAGTAAGAAAGAAGTAAGAGAGAAGTAAGAAAGAAGAAAGAAAGAAGTAAGAAAGAAGTAAGAAAGAAAGAAGAAAGAAGTAAGAAAGAAGTAAGAAAGAAGTAAGAAAGAAGTAAGAAAGAAAGAAGAAAGAAGTAAGAAAGAAGTACGAAAGAAGTAATAAAGAAGAAAGAAAGAAGTAAGAAAGAAGTAATAAAGAAGAAAGAAAGAAGTAAGAAAGAAGTAAGAAAGAAAGAAGAAAGAAGTGAGAAAGAAAGAAGAAAGAAGAAAGAAAGAAGTAAGAAAGAAGTAAGAAAGAAGTAAGAAAGAAGTAAGAAAGAAGTAAGAAAGAAGTAAGAAAGAAAGAAGAAAGAAGAAAGAAAGAAGTAAGAAAGAAGTAAGAAAGAAAGAAGAAAGAAGTAAGAAAGAAGTACGAAAGAAGTAATAAAGAAGAAAGAAAGAAGTAAGAAAGAAGTAATAAAGAAGAAAGAAAGAAGTAAGAAAGAAGTAAGAAAGAAAGAAGAAAGAAGTGAGAAAGAAAGAAGAAAGAAGAAAGAAAGAAGTAAGAAAGAAGTAAGAAAGAAGTAAGAAAGAAGTAAGAAAGAAGTAAGAAAGAAGTAAGAAAGAAAGAAGAAAGAAGAAAGAAAGAAGTAAGAAAGAAGTAAGAAAGAAAGAAGAAAGAAGAAAGAAGTAAGAAAGAAGTAAGAAAGAAGTAAGAATGAAGTAAGAAGGAATGAAGAAAGAAGTAAGAAAGAAGTAAGAAAGAAGTTAGGAAGAAGTAAGAAAGAAGTAAGAAAGAAAGAAGAAAGAAGTAAGAAAGAAGTAAGAAAGAAGTAATAAAGAAGTAAGAAAGAAGAAAAAAGAAGTTAGAAAGAAGTATGAAAGAAGAAAGAAAGAAGTAAGAAAGAAGAAAGAGAGAAGTAAGAAAGAAGAAAGAAAGATAGAAGAAAGAAGTAAGAAAGAAGTAAGAAAGAAGTAGGAAAGAAGTAAGAAAGAAGTAAGAAGGAATGAAGAAAGAAGAAAGAAAGAAGTAAGAAAGAAGAAAGACAGAAGTAAGAAAGAAGTAAGAAAGAAGCAAGAAACAAGTAAGAAAGAAGTAAGAAAGAAGTAAGAAAGAAGTGAGAGAGAAGAAAGAAAGAAGTAAGAAAGAAGAAAAAAAGAAGTAAGAAAGAAGTAAGAAAGATGTAAGAAAGAAGAAAGAAAGAAGAAAGAAGTAAGAAAGAAGTACGAAAGAAGTAAGAAAGAAGTACGTAAGAAGTTAGAAAGAAGTAAGAAAGAAAGAAATAAGAAAGAAGTAAGATTGAAGTAAGAAAGAAGAAAGAAGTAAGAAATAAGTAAGAAGGAAGTAAGAAAGAAGTAAGAAAGAAAGAAGAAAGAAGTAAGAAAGAAGTAAGAAAGAAGTAAGATTGAAGTAAGAAAGAAGAAAAAATAAGTTAGAAAGAAGTAAGAAAGAAGTATGAAAGAAGTAAGAAAGAAGAAAGAAAGAAGTAAGAAAGAAGTAAGAAAGAAGTAAGAAAGAAGTAAGAAAGAAGTTAGAAAGAAGTAAGAAAGAAGTAAGAAAGAAGTAAGAAAGAAGTAAGAAAGAAGTAAGAAAGAAAGAAGAAAGAAGTAAGAAAGAAGGAGAGAAAGAAGTATGAAAGAAGTAAGAAAGAAGAAGGAAAGAAGTAAGAAAGAAGTAAGAAAGAAGTAAGAGAGAAAGAAGAAAAAAGAAAGAAAGAAGTAAGAAAGAAGTAAGAAAGAAAGAAGAAAGAAGTAAAAAGAAGTATGAAAGAAGTAAGAAAGAAGTAAGAAAGAAGAAAGAAAGAAGTAAGAAAGAAGTAAGAAAGAAGTAAGAAAGAAGTAAGAAAGAAAGAAGAAAGAAGTAAGAAAGAAGAAAGAAAGAAGTAAGAAAGAAGTAAGAAAGAAGAAAAAAGAAGTTAGAAAGAAGTAAGAAAGAAGTAAGAAAGAAGTAAGAAAGAAAGAAGAAAGAAGTAAGAAAGAAGTATGAAAGAAGTAAGAAAGAAGAAAGAAAGAAGTAAGAAAGAAGTAAGAAAGAAGTAAGATAGAAGTAAGAAAGAAGTCAGAAAGAAGAAGGAAAGAAGTAGGAGAGAAGTAAGAAAGAACTAAGAAAGAAGTAAGAAAGAAGTAAGAAAGAAGTAAGAAAGAAGAAGGAAAGAAATAAGAAAGAAGTAAGAAAGAAGTAAGAAAGAAGTAAGAAAGAAGTAAGAAAGAAGTAAGAAAGAAGTAAGAAAGAAGTAAGAAAGAAGTAAGAAAGAAGTAAGAAAGAAAGAAGAAAAAATAAAGAAAGAAGTAAGAAAGAAGAAAGAAAGAAGTAAGAAAGAAGTAAGAAAGAAGTAAGAAAGAAGTAAGAAAGAAGAAAAAAGAAGTTAGAAAGAAGTAAGAAAGAAGTAAGAAAGAAGTAAGAAAGAAGTAAGATAGAAGTAAGAAAGAAAGAAGAAAGAAGAAAGAAAGAAGTAAGAAAGAAGTAAGAAAGAAGTAAGAAAGAAGTAAGAAAGAAGTAAGAATGAAGAAAAAAGAAGTTAGAATGAAGTAAGAAAGAAGTAAGAAAGAAGTAAGAAAGAAGAAAGAAAGAAGTAAGAAAGAAGAAAGAAAGAAGTAAGAAAGAAGAAAGAAAGAAGTAAGAAAGAAGTAAGAAAGAAGTAAGAAAGTAGTAAGAAAGAAGTAAGAAAGAAAGAAAGAAGTAAGAAAGAAGTAAGAAAGAAGTAAGAAAGAAGTAAGAAAGAAGTAAGAAATAAGAAAGAAAGAAGTAAGAAAGAAGAAAGAAAGAAGTAAGAAAGAAGTAAGAAAGAAAGAAGAAAGAAGTAAGAAAGAAGTAAGAAAGAAGAAAGGAGAAAAAAGAAGTTAGAAAGAAGTAAGAAAGAAGTAAGAAAGAAGTAAGAAAGAAAGAATTAAGAAAGAAGAAAGAAAGAAAGAAGAAAGAAGTAAGAAGGAGTGAAGAAAGAAGTAAGAAAGAAGTAAGAAAGAAGTAAGAAAGAAGTAAGAAAGAAGAAAGAAAGAAGTTAGAAAGTAGTAAGAAAGAAGTAAGAAAGAAGAAAGAAGTAAGGAAGAAGTAAGAAAGAAGTAAGAAAGAAAGAATAAAGAAGTAAGAAAGAAGTAAGAAAGAATTAAGAAAGAAGTAAGAAAGAAGTAAGAAAGAAGTAAGAAAGAAGTTAGATAGAAGTAAGAAAGAAAGAATAAAGAAGTAAGAAAGAATTAAGAAAGAAGTAAGAAAGAATTAAGAAAGAAAGAAAAAGAAAGAAGTTAGAAAGAAGTAAGAAAGAAGTAAGAAAGAAGTAAGAAAGAAGTATGAAAGAAGTAAGAAAGAAGAAAGAGGTAAGACAGAAGTAAGAAAGAAGTAAGAAAGAAGTAAGAAAGAAAGAAGAAAGAAGAAAGAGAAGTAAGAAAGAAGTAAGAAAGAAGTAAGAAAGAAGTAAGAAAGAAGTAAGAAAGAAGTAAGAAGGAATGAAGAAAGAAGTAAGAAAGAAGTAAGAAAGAAGTAAGAAAGAAAGAAGAAAGAAGTAAGAAAGAAGTAAGAGAGAAGTAAGAAAGAAGAAAGAAAGAAGTAAGAAAGAAGTAAGAAAGAAAGAAGAAAGAAGTAAGAAAGAAGTAAGAAAGAAGTAAGAAAGAAGTAAGAAAGAAAGAAGAAAGAAGTAAGAAAGAAGTACGAAAGAAGTAATAAAGAAGAAAGAAAGAAGTAAGAAAGAAGTAATAAAGAAGAAAGAAAGAAGTAAGAAAGAAGTAAGAAAGAAAGAAGAAAGAAGTGAGAAAGAAAGAAGAAAGAAGAAAGAAAGAAGTAAGAAAGAAGTAAGAAAGAAGTAAGAAAGAAGTAAGAAAGAAGTAAGAAAGAAGTAAGAAAGAAAGAAGAAAGAAGAAAGAAAGAAGTAAGAAAGAAGTAAGAAAGAAAGAAGAAAGAAGAAAGAAGTAAGAAAGAAGTAAGAAAGAAGTAAGAATGAAGTAAGAAGGAATGAAGAAAGAAGTAAGAAAGAAGTAAGAAAGAAGTTAGGAAGAAGTAAGAAAGAAGTAAGAAAGAAAGAAGAAAGAAGTAAGAAAGAAGTAAGAAAGAAGCAAGAAACAAGTAAGAAAGAAGTAAGAAAGAAGTAAGAAAGAAGTGAGAGAGAAGAAAGAAAGAAGTAAGAAAGAAGAAAAAAAGAAGTAAGAAAGAAGTAAGAAAGATGTAAGAAAGAAGAAAGAAAGAAGAAAGAAGTAAGAAAGAAGTACGAAAGAAGTAAGAAAGAAGTACGTAAGAAGTTAGAAAGAAGTATGAAAGAAAGAAATAAGAAAGAAGTAAGATTGAAGTAAGAAAGAAGAAAGAAGTAAGAAATAAGTAAGAAGGAAGTAAGAAAGAAGTAAGAAAGAAAGAAGAAAGAAGTAAGAAAGAAGTAAGAAAGAAGTAAGAAAGAGGTAAGAAAGAAGAAAAAATAAGTTAGAAAGAAGTAAGAAAGAAGTATGAAAGAAGTAAGAAAGAAGAAAGAAAGAAGTAAGAAAGAAGTAAGAAAGAAGTAAGAAAGAAGTAAGAAAGAAGTTAGAAAGAAGTAAGAAAGAAGTAAGAAAGAAGTAAGAAAGAAGTAAGAAAGAAAGAAGAAAGAAGTAAGAAAGAAGGAGAGAAAGAAGTATGAAAGAAGTAAGAAAGAAGAAGGAAAGAAGTAAGAAAGAAGTAAGAAAGAAGTAAGAGAGAAAGAAGAAAAAAGAAAGAAAGAAGTAAGAAAGAAGTAAGAAAGAAAGAAGAAAGAAGTAAAAAGAAGTATGAAAGAAGTAAGAAAGAAGTAAGAAAGAAAGAAGAAAGAAGTAAGAAAGAAGAAAGAAAGAAGTAAGAAAGAAGTAAGAAAGAAAGAAGAAAGAAGTAAGAAAGAAGTAAGAAGGAATGAAGAAAGAAGTAAGAAAGAAGAAAAAAGAAGTTAGAAAGAAGTAAGAAAGAAGTAAGAAAGAAGTAAGAAAGAAAGAAGAAAGAAGTAAGAAAGAAGTATGAAAGAAGTAAGAAAGAAGAAAGAAAGAAGTAAGAAAGAAGTAAGAAAGAAGTAAGATAGAAGTAAGAAAGAAGTCAGAAAGAAGAAGGAAAGAAGTAGGAGAGAAGTAAGAAAGAACTAAGAAAGAAGTAAGAAAGAAGTAAGAAAGAAGTAAGAAAGAAGAAGGAAAGAAATAAGAAAGAAGTAAGAAAGAAGTAAGAAAGAAGTAAGAAAGAAGTAAGAAAGAAAGAAGAAAGAAGTAAGAAAGAAGTAAGAAAGAAGTAAGAAAGATGAAAAAAGAAGTTAGAAAGAAGTAAGAAAGAAGTAAGAAAGAAGTAAGAAATAAGAAAGAAAGAAGTAAGAAAGAAGTAAGAAGGAATGAAGAAAGAAGTAAGAAAGAAGTTAGAAAGAAGAAAGAAGTAAGAAAGAAGTAAGAAAGAAGAAAGAAAGAAGTAAGAAAGAAGTAAGAAAAAGTAAGAAAGAAGAAGGAAAGAAGTAAGAAAGCAGTAAGAAAGAAGTAAGAAAGAAGTAAGAAAGAAGTAAGAAAGAAAGAAGAAAGAAGTAAGAAAGAAGTAAGAAAGAAGTAAGAAAGAAGTAAGAAAGATGAAAAAAGAAGTTAGAAAGAAGTAAGAAAGAAGAAAGAAAGAAGTAAGAAAGAAGAAAGAAAGAAGTAAGAAAGAAGAAAGAAAGATAGAAGAAAGAAGTAAGAAAGAAGTAAGAAAGAAGTAAGAAAGAAGTAAGAAAGAAGTAAGAAAGAAGTAAGAAAGAATTAAGAAGGAATGAAGAAAGAAGTAAGAAAGAAGTTAGAAAGAAGAAAGAAGTAAGAAAGAAGTAAGAAAGAAGAAAGAAAGAAGTAAGAAAGAAGTAAGAAAGAAGAAAGAAAGAAGTAAGAAAGAAAGAAGAAAGAAGTAAGAAAGAAGTAAGAAAGAAGCAAGAAAGAAGTAAGAAAGAAGAAAGAAAGAATTAAGAAAGAAGATAGAAAGAACTAAAATAGAAGAAAGTTAGAAGTAAGAAAGATGTAAGAAAGAAAGTAGAAAGAAGTAAGGAAGAAGTAAGCAAGAAGAAAATAGAAGTTAGAATGAAGTAAGAAAAAAGTAAGAAAGAAGTAAGAAAGAAGAAAGAAAGAAGTAAGAAATAAGTAAGAAAGAATTAAGAAAGAATTAAGAAAGAAGTAAGAAAGAAGTAAGAAAGAAGAAAGAAAGAAGTAAGAAAGAAGTAAGAAAGAAGTAAGAAAGAAGTAAGAACGAAAGAAGTAAGAAAGAAGTAAGAAAGAAGTAAGAAAGAAGTAAGAAAGAAGTAAGAAAGAAAGAATAAAGAAGTAAGAAAGAAGTAAGAAAGAAAGAAGAAGTATGAAAGCAGTAAGAAAGAAGAAAGAAAGAAGTAAGAAAGAAGAAAGAAAGAAATAAGAAAGAAGTAGGAAAGAAAGAAGAAAGAAGTAAGAAAGAAAGAAGAAAGAAGTAAGAAAGAACTAAGAAAGAATGAAGAAAGAAGTAAGAAAGAAGTAAGAAAGAAGTAAGAAGGAATGAAGAAAGAAGTAAGAAAGAAGTAAGAAAGAAGTAATAAAGAAGTAAGAAAGAAGTAAGGAAGAAGTAAGAACGAAAGAAGTGAGAAAGAAGAAAGAAAGAAAGAAGAAAGAAGTAAGAAGGAATGAAGAAAGAAGTAAGAACGAAGTAAGAAAGAAGTAAGAAAGAAGTAAGAAGGAGTGAAGAAAGAAGTAAGAAAGAAGTAAGAAAGAAGTAAGAAAGAAGTAAGAAAGAAGTAAGAAAGAAGTAAGAAAGAAGTAAGAAAGAAAGAATAAAGAAGTAAGAAAGAAGTAAGAAAGAATTAAGAAAGAAGTAAGAAAGAAGTAAGAAAGAAAGAAGAAAGAAGTAAGAAAGAAGTAAGAAAGAAGAAAGAAGTAAGAAAGAAGTAAGAAAGAAGTAAGAAATAAAGAAGTAAGAAAGAAGTAAGAAAGAAGAAAGAAGTAAGAAAGAAGTAAGAAAGAAAGAAGAAAGAAGTAAGAAAGAAAGAAGAAAGAAGTATGAAAGAAGTAAGAAAGAAGTAAGAAAGAAGTAATAAAGAAGGAAGAAAGAAGTAAAAAAGAAGTAAGAAAGAAAGAAGAAAGAAGTGAGAAAGAAAGAAGAAAGAAGTATGAAAGAAGTAAGAAAGAAGTAAGAAAGAAGTAAGAAAGAAGTAAGAAAGAAGTAAGAAAGAAGTAAGAAAGAAGTAAGAAAGAAAGAAGAAAGAAGAAAGAAAGAAGTAAGAAAGAAGTAAGAAAGAAAGAAGAAAGAAGAAAGAAGTAAGAAAGAAGTAAGAAAGAAGTAAGAAAGAAGTAAGAAGAAATGAAGAAAGAAGTAAGAAAGAAGTTAGAAAGAAGTAAGAAGGAAAGAAGTAAGAAAGAAGTAAGAAAGAAGTAATAAAGAAGTAAGAAAGAAGTTAGAAAGAAGTATGAAAGAAGAAAGAAAGAAGTAAGAAAGAAGAAAGAGAGAAGTAAGAAAGAATAAAGAAAGATAGAAGAAAGAAGTAAGAAAGAAGTAAGAAAGAAGTAAGAAAGGAGAAAAAAGAAGTTAGAAAGAAGTAAGAAAGAAGTAAGAAAGAAAGAAGTAAGAAAGAAGAAAGAAATAAGAAGGAATGAAGAAAGAAGTAAGAAAGAATGAAGAAAGAAGAAAGAAAGAAGTAAGAAAGAAGAAAGGAAGAAGTAAGAAAGAAGTAAGAAAGAAGCAAGAAACAAGTAAGAAAGAAGTAAGAAAGAAGTAAGAAAGAAGTAAGAGAGAAGAAAGAAAGAAGTAAGAAAGAAGAAAAAAAGAAGTAAGAAAGAAGTAAGAAAGAAGTAAGATAGAAGTAAGAAAGAAAGAAGAAAGAAGTAAGAAAGAAGTAAGATTGAAGTAAGAAAGAAGTATGTAAGAAGTAAGAAAGAAGTAAGAAAGAAAGAAATAAGAAAGAAGTAACATTGAAGTATGAAAGAAGAAAGAAGTAAGAACTAAGTAAGAAGGAAGTAAGAAAGAAGTAAGAAAGAAAGAAGAAAGAAGTAAGAAAGAAGTAAGAAAGAAGTAAGAAAGAAGTAAGAAAGAAGAAAAAATAAGTTAGAAAGAAGTAAGAAAGAAGTATGAAAGAAGTAAGAAAGAAGAAAGAAAGAAGTAAGAAAGAAGTAAGAAAGAAGTAAGAAAGAAGTAAGAAAGAAGTTAGAAAGAAGTAAGAAAGAAGTAAGAAAGAAGTAAGAAAGAAGTAAGAAAGAAGTAAGAAAGAAAGAAGAAAGAAGTAAGAAAGAAGGAGAGAAAGAAGTATGAAAGAAGTAAGAAAGAAGAAAGAAAGAAGTAAGAAAGAAGTAAGAGAGAAAAAAGAAAAAAGAAAGAAAGAAGTAAGAAAGAAGTAAGAAAGAAAGAAGAAAGAAGTAAAAAGAAATATGAAAGAAGTAAGAAAGAAGTAAGAAAGAAGAAAGAAAGAAGTAAGAAAGAAGTAAGAAAGAAGTAAGAAAGAAGTAAGAAAGAAAGAAGAAAGAAGTAAGAAAGAAGAAAGAAAGAAGGAAGAAAGAAGTAAGAAAGAAGAAAAAAGAAGTTAGAAAGAAGTAAGAAAGAAGTAAGAAAGAAGTAAGAAAGAAAGAAGAAAGAAGTAAGAAAGAAGTATGAAAGAAGTAAGAAAGAAGAAAGAAAGAAGTAAGAAAGAAGTAAGATAGAAGTAAGAAAGAAGTCAGAAAGAAGAAGGAAAGAAGTAGGAGAGAAGTAAGAAAGAACTAAGAAAGAAGTAAGAAAGAAGTAAGAAAGAAGTAAGAAAGAAGAAGGAAAGAAATAAGAAAGAAGTAAGAAAGAAGTAAGAAAGAAGTAAGAAAGAAGTAAGAAAGAAAGAAGAAAGAAGTAAGAAAGAAGTAAGAAAGAAGTAAGAAAGATGAAAAAAGAAGTTAGAAAGAAGTAAGAAAGAAGTAAGAAAGAAGTAAGAAATAAGAAAGAAAGAAGTAAGAAAGAAGAAAGAAGTAAGAAAGAAGTAAGAAAGAAGTAAGAAAGAAGTAAGAAAGAAGTAAGAAAGAAGTAAGAAAGAAGTAAGAAGGAATGAAGAAAGAAGTAAGAAAGAAGTTAGAAAGAAGAAAGAAGTAAGAAAGAAGTAAGAAAGAAGAAAGAAAGAAGTAAAAAAGAAGTAAGAAAGAAGTAAGAAAGAAGAAGGAAAGAAGTAAGAAAGCAGTAAGAAAGAAGTAAGAAACAAGTAAGAAAGAAGTAAGAAAGAAGTAAGAAAGAAAGAAGAAAGAAGTAAGAAAGAAGTAAGAAAGAAGTAAGAAAGAAGTAAGAAAGATGAAAAAAGAAGTTAGAAAGAAGTAAGAAAGAAGTAAGAAAGAAGTAAGAACGAAAGAAGTAAGAAAGAAGTAAGAAAGAAGTAAGAATGAAGTAAGAAAGAAGTAAGAAAGAAAGAATAAAGAAGTAAGAAAGAAGTAAGAAAGAAAGAAGAAGTATGAAAGCAGTAAGAAAGAAGAAAGAAAGAAGTAAGAAAGAAGAAAGAAAGAAATAAGAAAGAAGTAGGAAAGAAAGAAGAAAGAAGTAAGAAAGAAAGAAGAAAGAAGAAAGAAAGAAGTAAGAAAGAAAGAAGAAAGAAGTAAGAAAGAAGTAAGAAAGAAGTAAGAAGGAATGAAGAAAGAAGTAAGAAAGAAGTAAGAAAGAAGTAATAAAGAAGTAAGAAAGAAGTAAGGAAGAAGTAAGAACGAAAGAAGTGAGAAAGAAGAAAGAAAGAAAGAAGAAAGAAGTAAGAAGGAATGAAGAAAGAAGTAAGAAAGAAGTAAGAAAGAAGTAAGAAAGAAGTAAGAAGGAGTGAAGAAAGAAGTAAGAAAGAAGTAAGAAAGAAGTAAGAAAGAAGTAAGAAAGAAGAAAGAAAGAAGTTAGAAAGAAGTAAGAAAGAAGTAAGAAAGAAGTAAGAAAGAAGTAAGAAATAAGTAAGAAAGAAGTAAGAAAGAAAGAATAAAGAAGTAAGAAAGAAGTAAGAAAGAATTAAGAAAGAAGTAAGAAAGAAGTAAGAAAGAAAGAAGAAAGAAGTAAGAAAGAAGTAAGAAAGAAGAAAGAAGTAAGAAAGAAGTAAGAAAGAAGTAAGAAATAAAGAAGTAAGAAAGAAGTAAGAAAGAAGAAAGAAGTAAGAAAGAAGTAAGAAAGAAAGGAGAAAGAAGTAAGAAAGAAAGAAGAAAGAAGTATGAAAGAAGTAAGAAAGAAGTAAGAAAGAAGTAATTAAGAAGGAAGAAAGAAGTAAAAAAGAAGTAAGAAAGAAAGAAGAAAGAAGTGAGAAGAAAAAAGAAAGAAGTATGAAAGAAGTAAGAAAGAAGTAAGAAAGAAGTAAGAAAGAAGTAAGAAAGAAGTAAGAAAGAAGTAAGAAAGAAAGAAGAAGAAAGAAAGAAGTAAGAAAGAAGTAAGAAAGAAAGAAGAAAGAAGAAAGAAGTAAGAAAGAAGTAAGAAAGAAGTAAGAAGGAAGTAAGAAAGAAAGAAGTAAGAAAGAAGTAAGAAAGAAGTAATAAAGAAGTAAGAAAGAAGTTAGAAAGAAGTATGAAAGAAGAAAGAAAGAAGTAAGAAAGAAGAAAGAGAGAAGTAAGAAAGAAGAAAGAAAGATAGAAGAAAGAAGTAAGAAAGAAGTAAGAAATAAGTAAGAAAGAAGTAAGAAAGAAGTAAGAAAGAAGTAAGAAAGAATTAAGAAGGAATGAAGAAAGAAGTAAGAAAGAATGAAGAAAGAAGAAAGAAATAAGTAAGAAAGAAGAAAGGAAGAAGTAAGAAAGAAGTAAGAAAGAAGCAAGAAACAAGTAAGAAAGAAGTAAGAAAGAAGTAAGAAAGAAGTAAGAGAGAAGAAAGAAAGAAGTAAGAAAGAAGAAAAAAAGAAGTAAGAAAGAAGTAAGAAAGAAGTAAGAAAGAAGTAAGAAAGAAAGAAGAAAGAAGTAAGAAAGAAGTAAGAAAGAAGTAAGAAAGAAGTACGTAAGAAGTAAGAAAGAAGTAAGAAAGAAAGAAATAAGAAAGAAGTAAGATTGAAGTAAGAAAGAAGAAAGAAGTAAGAAATAAGTAAGAAGGAAGTAAGAAAGAAGTAAGAAAGAAAGAAGAAAGGAGTAAGAAAGAAGTAAGAAAGAAGTAAGAAAGAAGAAAAAAGAAGTTAGAAAGAAGTAAGAAAGAAGTATGAAAGAAGTAAGAAAGAAGAAAGAAAGAAGTAAGAAAGAAGTAAGAAAGAAGTAAGAAAGAAGTAAGAAAGAAGTAAAAAAGAAGTAAGAGAGAAGTAAGAAAGAAAGAAGAAAGAAGTAAGAAAGAAGTAAGAAGAATTAAGAAAGAAGTAAGAAAGAATTACGAAAGAAGTAAGAAAGAAGTAAGAAAGAAGTAAGAAGGAAGTAAGAAAGAAGTAAGAAAGAAGTTAGTAAGAAGTAAGAAAGAAGTAAGAAAGAAGTAAGAAAGAAGTAAGAAAGAAGTAAGAAAGAAAGAAGAAAGAAGTAAGAAAGAAGTAGAGAAAGAAGTATGAAAGAAGTAAGAAAGAAGAAAGAAAGAAGTAAGAAAGAAGTAAGAAAGAAGTAAGAGAGAAAGAAGAAACACGAAAGAAAGAAGTAAGAAAGAAGTAAGAAAGAAAGAAGAAAGAAGTAAGAAAGAAGAATGAAAGAAGTAAGAAAGAAGTAAGAAAGAAGAAAGAAAGAAGTAAGAAAGAAGTAAGAAAGAAGTAAGAAAGAAGTAAGAAAGAAAGAAGAAAGAAGTAAGAAAGAAGTAAGAAAGAAGTAAGAAAGAATAAAGAAGAAAAAAGAAGTTAGAAAGAAGTAAGAAAGAAGTAAGAAAGAAGTAAGAACGAAAGAAGAAAGAAGTAAGAAAGAAGTATGAAAGAAGTAAGAAAGAAGAAAGAAATAATTAAGAAAGAAGTAAGAAAGAAGTAAGATAGAAGTAAGAAAGAAAGAAGAAAGAAGAAAGAAAGAAGTAAGAAAGAAGTAAGAAAGAAGTAAGAAAGAAGTAAGAAGGAATGAAGAAAGAAGTAAGAAAGAAGTAAGAAAGAAGTAAGAAAGAAAGAAGAGAGAAGTAAGAAAGAAGTAAGAAAGAAGTAAGAAAGAAGAAGGAAAGAAGTAAGAAAGAAGTAAGAAAGAAGTAAGAAAGAAGTAAGAAAGAAGTAAGAAAGAAGTAAGAAAGAAGAAGGAAAGAAGTAAGAAAGAAGTAAGAAAGAAGTAAGAAAGAAGTAAGAAATAAGAAAGAAAGAAGTAAGAAAGAAGAAAGAAAGATAGAAGAAAGAAGTAAGAAAGAAGTAAGAAAGAAGTAAGAAAGAAGTAAGAAAGAAGTAAGAAAGAAGTAAGAAGGAATGAAGAAAGAAGTAAGAAAGAAGTTAGAAAGAAGAAAGAAGTAAGAAAGAAGTAAGAGAGAAGTAAGAAAGAAGTAAGAGAGAAGTAAGAAAGAAAGAAGAAAGAAGTGAGAAAGAAGTAAGAAAGAAGCAAGAAAGAAGTAAGAAAGAAGAAAGAAAGAATTAAGAAAGAAGAAAGAAAGAACTAAAATAGAAGAAAATTAGAAGTAAGAAAGATGTAAGAAAAAAAGGAAGAAAGAAGTGAGAAAGAAGTAAGAAAGAAGAAAAAAGAAGTTAGAATGAAGTAAGAAAAAAGTAAGAAAGAAGTAAGAAAGAAGAAAGAAAGAAGTAAGAAATAAGTAAGAAAGAATTAAGAATTAAGAAAGAAGTAAGAAAAAAGTAAGAAAGAAGAAAGAAAGAAGTAAGAAAGAAGTAAGAAAGAAGCAAGAAAGAGGTAAGAAAGAAAGAAGTAAGAAAGAAGTAAGAAAGAAGTAAGAAAGAAGTAAGAAAGAATAAAGAAGAAAAAAGAAGTTAGAAAGAAGTAAGAAAGAAGTAAGAAAGAAGTAAGAACGAAAGAAGAAAGAAGTAAGAAAGAAGTATGAAAGAAGTAAGAAAGAAGAAAGAAAGAAGTAAGAAAGAAGTAAGAAAGAAGTAAGATAGAAGTAAGAAAGAAAGAAGAAAGAAGAAAGAAAGAAGTAAGAAAGAAGTAAGAAAGAAGTAAGAAAGAAGTAAGAAGGAATGAAGAAAGAAGTAAGAAAGAAGTAAGAAAGAAGTAAGAAAGAAGTAAGAAAGAAAGAAGAGAGAAGTAAGAAAGAAGTAAGAAAGAAGTAAGAAAGAAGAAGGAAAGAAGTAAGAAAGAAGTAAGAAAGAAGTAAGAAAGAAGTAAGAAAGAAGTAAGAAAGAAGTAAGAAATAAGAAAGAAAGAAGTAAGAAAGAAGAAAGAAAGATAGAAGAAAGAAGTAAGAAAGAAGTAAGAAAGAAGTAAGAAAGAAGTAAGAAAGAAGTAAGAAAGAAGCAAGAAAGAGGTAAGAAAGAAAGAAGTAAGAAAGAAGAAAGAAAGAAGTAAGAAAGAAGTAAGAAAGAAGTAAGAAAGAAGTAAGAAAGAAGTAAGAAAGAAAGAAGAAAGAAGTAAGAAAGAAGTAAGAAAGAAGTAAGAAAGATGAAAAAAGAAGTTAGAAAGAAGTAAGAAAGAAGTAAGAAAGAAGTAAGAAATAAGAAAGAAAGAAGTAAGAAAGAAGAAAGAAGTAAGAAAGAAGTAAGAAAGAAGTAAGAAAGAAGTAAGAAAGAAGTAAGAAAGAAGTAAGAAAGAAGTAAGAAGGAATGAAGAAAGAAGTAAGAAAGAAGTTAGAAAGAAGAAAGAAGTAAGAAAGAAGTAAGAAAGAAGAAAGAAGTAAAAAAGAAGTAAGAAAGAAGTAAGAAAGAAGAAGGAAAGAAGTAAGAAAGCAGTAAGAAAGAAGTAAGAGAGAAGTAAGAAAGAAGTAAGAGAGAAGTAAGAAAGAAAGAAGAAAGAAGTAAGAAAGAAGTAAGAAAGAAGCAAGAAAGAAGTAAGAAAGAAGAAAGAAAGAATTAAGAAAGAAGAAAGAAAGAACTAAAATAGAAGAAAATTAGAAGTAAGAAAGATGTAAGAAAAAAAGGAAGAAAGAAGTGAGAAAGAAGTAAGAAAGAAGAAAAAAGAAGTTAGAATGAAGTAAGAAAAAAGTAAGAAAGAAGTAAGAAAGAAGAAAGAAAGAAGTAAGAAATAAGTAAGAAAGAATTAAGAATTAAGAAAGAAGTAAGAAAAAAGTAAGAAAGAAGAAAGAAAGAAGTAAGAAAGAAGTAAGAAAGAAGCAAGAAAGAGGTAAGAAAGAAAGAAGTAAGAAAGAAGTAAGAAAGAAGTAAGAAAGAAGTAAGAAAGAATAAAGAAGAAAAAAGAAGTTAGAAAGAAGTAAGAAAGAAGTAAGAAAGAAGTAAGAACGAAAGAAGAAAGAAGTAAGAAAGAAGTATGAAAGAAGTAAGAAAGAAGAAAGAAAGAAGTAAGAAAGAAGTAAGAAAGAAGTAAGATAGAAGTAAGAAAGAAAGAAGAAAGAAGAAAGAAAGAAGTAAGAAAGAAGTAAGAAAGAAGTAAGAAAGAAGTAAGAAGGAATGAAGAAAGAAGTAAGAAAGAAGTAAGAAAGAAGTAAGAAAGAAGTAAGAAAGAAA
The DNA here is from genome assembly GCF_036013475.1 of Columba livia. Classification (NCBI taxonomy): domain Eukaryota; kingdom Metazoa; phylum Chordata; class Aves; order Columbiformes; family Columbidae; genus Columba; species Columba livia. The sequence goes on from NW_027043111.1 coordinate 236,845, forward strand.
GAAGAGAGAAGTAAGAAAGAAGTAAGAAAGAAGTAAGAAAGAAGAAGGAAAGAAGTAAGAAAGAAGTAAGAAAGAAGTAAGAAAGAAGTAAGAAAGAAGTAAGAAATAAGAAAGAAAGAAGTAAGAAAGAAGAAAGAAAGATAGAAGAAAGAAGTAAGAAAGGAGTAAGAAAGAAGTAAGAAAGAAGTAAGAAAGAAGTAAGAAAGAAGCAAGAAAGAGGTAAGAAAGAAAGAAGTAAGAAAGAAGAAAGAAAGAAGTAAGAAAGAAGTAAGAAAGAAGTAAGAAAGAAGTAAGAAAGAAGTAAGAAAGAAAGAAGAAAGAAGTAAGAAAGAAGTAAGAAAGAAGTAAGAAAGATGAAAAAAGAAGTTAGAAAGAAGTAAGAAAGAAGTAAGAAAGAAGTAAGAAATAAGAAAGAAAGAAGTAAGAAAGAAGAAAGAAGTAAGAAAGAAGTAAGAAAGAAGTAAGAAAGAAGTAAGAAAGAAGTAAGAAAGAAGTAAGAAAGAAGTAAGAAAGAAGTAAGAAGGAATGAAGAAAGAAGTAAGAAAGAAGTTAGAAAGAAGAAAGAAGTAAGAAAGAAGTAAGAAAGAAGAAAGAAAGAAGTAAAAAAGAAGTAAGAAAGAAGTAAGAAAGAAGAAGGAAAGAAGAAAGCAGTAAGAAAGAAGTAAGAAAGAAGTAAGAAAGAAGTAAGAAAGAAGTAAGAAAGAAGAAGGAAAGAAGTAAGAAAGCAGTAAGAAAGAAGTAAGAAAGAAGTAAGAAAGAAGTAAGAAAGAAAGAAGAAAGAAGTAAGAAAGAAGTAAGAAAGAAGTAAGAAAGAAGTAAGAAAGATGAAAAAAGAAGTTAGAAAGAAGTAAGAAAGAAGTAAGAAAGAAGTAAGAAAGAAGTAAGAAAGAATTAAGAAGGAATGAAGAAAGAAGTAAGAAAGAAGTTAGAAAGAAGAAAGAAGTAAGAAAGAAGTAAGAAAGAAGAAAGAAAGAAGTAAGAAAGAAGTAAGAAAGAAGTAAGAAAGAAGTAAGAAAGAAAGAAGAAAGAAGTAAGAAAGAAGTAAGAAAGAAGCAAGAAAGAAGTAAGAAAGAAGAAAGAAAGAATTAAGAAAGAAGATAGAAAGAACTAAAATAGAAGAAAGTTAGAAGTAAGAAAGATGTAAGAAAGAAAGATGAAAGAAGTAAGAAAAAGTAAGAAAGAAGTAAGAAAGAAGTAAGAAAGAAGTAAGAAAGAAGTAAGAAAGAAGTAAGAAGGAATGAAGAAAGAAGTAAGAAAGAAGTTAGAAAGAAGAAAGAAGTAAGAAAGAAGTAAGAAAGAAGAAAGAAAGAAGTAAAAAAGAAGTAAGAAAGAAGTAAGAAAGAAGAAGGAAAGAAGTAAGAAAGCAGTAAGAAAGAAGTAAGAGAGAAGTAAGAAAGAAGTAAGAGAGAAGTAAGAAAGAAAGAAGAAAGAAGTAAGAAAGAAGTAAGAAAGAAGCAAGAAAGAAGTAAGAAAGAAGAAAGAAAGAATTAAGAAAGAAGAAAGAAAGAACTAAAATAGAAGAAAATTAGAAGTAAGAAAGATGTAAGAAAAAAAGGAAGAAAGAAGTGAGAAAGAAGTAAGAAAGAAGAAAAAAGAAGTTAGAATGAAGTAAGAAAAAAGTAAGAAAGAAGTAAGAAAGAAGAAAGAAAGAAGTAAGAAATAAGTAAGAAAGAATTAAGAATTAAGAAAGAAGTAAGAAAAAAGTAAGAAAGAAGAAAGAAAGAAGTAAGAAAGAAGTAAGAAAGAAGCAAGAAAGAGGTAAGAAAGAAAGAAGTAAGAAAGAAGTAAGAAAGAAGTAAGAAAGAAGTAAGAAAGAATAAAGAAGAAAAAAGAAGTTAGAAAGAAGTAAGAAAGAAGTAAGAAAGAAGTAAGAACGAAAGAAGAAAGAAGTAAGAAAGAAGTATGAAAGAAGTAAGAAAGAAGAAAGAAAGAAGTAAGAAAGAAGTAAGAAAGAAGTAAGATAGAAGTAAGAAAGAAAGAAGAAAGAAGAAAGAAAGAAGTAAGAAAGAAGTAAGAAAGAAGTAAGAAAGAAGTAAGAAGGAATGAAGAAAGAAGTAAGAAAGAAGTAAGAAAGAAGTAAGAAAGAAGTAAGAAAGAAAGAAGAGAGAAGTAAGAAAGAAGTAAGAAAGAAGTAAGAAAGAAGAAGGAAAGAAGTAAGAAAGAAGTAAGAAAGAAGTAAGAAAGAAGTAAGAAAGAAGTAAGAAAGAAGTAAGAAATAAGAAAGAAAGAAGTAAGAAAGAAGAAAGAAAGATAGAAGAAAGAAGTAAGAAAGAAGTAAGAAAGAAGTAAGAAAGAAGTAAGAAAGAAGTAAGAAAGAAGCAAGAAAGAGGTAAGAAAGAAAGAAGTAAGAAAGAAGAAAGAAAGAAGTAAGAAAGAAGTAAGAAAGAAGTAAGAAAGAAGTAAGAAAGAAGTAAGAAAGAAAGAAGAAAGAAGTAAGAAAGAAGTAAGAAAGAAGTAAGAAAGATGAAAAAAGAAGTTAGAAAGAAGTAAGAAAGAAGTAAGAAAGAAGTAAGAAATAAGAAAGAAAGAAGTAAGAAAGAAGAAAGAAGTAAGAAAGAAGTAAGAAAGAAGTAAGAAAGAAGTAAGAAAGAAGTAAGAAAGAAGTAAGAAAGAAGTAAGAAGGAATGAAGAAAGAAGTAAGAAAGAAGTTAGAAAGAAGAAAGAAGTAAGAAAGAAGTAAGAAAGAAGAAAGAAAGAAGTAAAAAAGAAGTAAGAAAGAAGTAAGAAAGAAGAAGGAAAGAAGTAAGAAAGCAGTAAGAAAGAAGTAAGAAAGAAGTAAGAAAGAAGTAAGAAAGAAGTAAGAAAGAAGAAGGAAAGAAGTAAGAAAGCAGTAAGAAAGAAGTAAGAAAGAAGTAAGAAAGAAGTAAGAAAGAAGTAAGAAAGAAAGAAGAAAGAAGTAAGAAAGAAGTAAGAAAGAAGTAAGAAAGAAGTAAGAAAGATGAAAAAAGAAGTTAGAAAGAAGTAAGAAAGAAGTAAGAAAGAAGTAAGAAAGAAGTAAGAAAGAATTAAGAAGGAATGAAGAAAGAAGTAAGAAAGAAGTTAGAAAGAAGAAAGAAGTAAGAAAGAAGTAAGAAAGAAGAAAGAAAGAAGTAAGAAAGAAGTAAGAAAGAAGTAAGAAAGAAGTAAGAAAGAAAGAAGAAAGAAGTAAGAAAGAAGTAAGAAAGAAGCAAGAAAGAAGTAAGAAAGAAGAAAGAAAGAATTAAGAAAGAAGATAGAAAGAACTAAAATAGAAGAAAGTTAGAAGTAAGAAAGATGTAAGAAAGAAAGAAGAAAGAAGTAAGAAAGAAGTAAGCAAGAAGAAAATAGAAGTTAGAATGAAGTAAGAAAAAAGTAAGAAAGAAGTAAGAAAGAAGAAAGAAAGAAGTAAAAAAGAAGTAAGAAAGAAGTAAGAAAGAAGAAGGAAAGAAGTAAGAAAGCAGTAAGAAAGTAGTAAGAAAGAAGTAAGAAAGAAGTAAGAAAGAAGTAAGAAAGAAAGAAGAAAGAAGTAAGAAAGAAGTAAGAAAGAAGTAAGAAAGAAGTAAGAAAGATGAAAAAAGAAGTTAGAAAGAAGTAAGAAAGAAGTAAGAAAGAAGTAAGAAAGAAGTAAGAAAGAATTAAGAAGGAATGAAGAAAGAAGTAAGAAAGAAGTTAGAAAGAAGAAAGAAGTAAGAAAGAAGTAAGAAAGAAGAAAGAAAGAAGTAAGAAAGAAGTAAGAAAGAAGTAAGAAAGAAGTAAGAAAGAAAGAAGAAAGAAGTAAGAAAGAAGTAAGAAAGAAGCAAGAAAGAAGTAAGAAAGAAGAAAGAAAGAATTAAGAAAGAAGATAGAAAGAACTAAAATAGAAGAAAGTTAGAAGTAAGAAAGAAGTAAGAAAGAAAGAAGAAAGAAGTAAGAAAGAAGTAAGCAAGAAGAAAATAGAAGTTAGAATGAAGTAAGAAAAAAGTAAGAAAGAAGTAAGAAAGAAGAAAGAAAGAAGTAAGAAATAAGTAAGAAAGAATTAAGAAAGAATTAAGAAAGAAGAAAGAAAGAAGTAAGAAAGAAGAAAGAAAGAAATAAGAAAGAAGTAGGAAAGAAAGAAGAAAGAAGTAAGAAAGAAAGAAGAAAGAAGAAAGAAAGAAGTAAGAAAGAATGAAGAAAGAAGTAAGAAAGAAGTAAGAAAGAAGTAAGAAGGAATGAAGAAAGAAGTAAGAAAGAAGTAAGAAAGAAGTAATAAAGAAGTAAGAAAGAAGTAAGGAAGAAGTAAGAACGAAAGAAGTGAGAAAGAAGAAAGAAAGAAAGAAGAAAGAAGTAAGAAGGAATGAAGAAAGAAGTAAGAACGAAGTAAGAAAGAAGTAAGAAAGAAGTAAGAAGGAGTGAAGAAAGAAGTAAGAAAGAAGTAAGAAAGAAGTAAGAAAGAAGTAAGAAAGAAGTAAGAAAGAAGTAAGAAAGAAGTAAGAAAGAAGTAAGAAAGAAAGAATAAAGAAGTAAGAAAGAAGTAAGAAAGAATTAAGAAAGAAGTAAGAAAGAAGTAAGAAAGAAAGAAGAAAGAAGTAAGAAAGAAGTAAGAAAGAAGAAAGAAGTAAGAAAGAAGTAAGAAAGAAGTAAGAAATAAAGAAGTAAGAAAGAAGTAAGAAAGAAGAAAGAAGTAAGAAAGAAGTAAGAAAGAAAGAAGAAAGAAGTAAGAAAGAAAGAAGAAAGAAGTATGAAAGAAGTAAGAAAGAAGTAAGAAAGAAGTAATAAAGAAGGAAGAAAGAAGTAAAAAAGAAGTAAGAAAGAAAGAAGAAAGAAGTGAGAAAGAAAGAAGAAAGAAGTATGAAAGAAGTAAGAAAGAAGTAAGAAAGAAGTAAGAAAGAAGTAAGAAAGAAGTAAGAAAGAAGTAAGAAAGAAGTAAGAAAGAAAGAAGAAAGAAGAAAGAAAGAAGTAAGAAAGAAGTAAGAAAGAAAGAAGAAAGAAGAAAGAAGTAAGAAAGAAGTAAGAAAGAAGTAAGAAAGAAGTAAGAAGAAATGAAGAAAGAAGTAAGAAAGAAGTTAGAAAGAAGTAAGAAGGAAAGAAGTAAGAAAGAAGTAAGAAAGAAGTAATAAAGAAGTAAGAAAGAAGTTAGAAAGAAGTATGAAAGAAGAAAGAAAGAAGTAAGAAAGAAGAAAGAGAGAAGTAAGAAAGAATAAAGAAAGATAGAAGAAAGAAGTAAGAAAGAAGTAAGAAAGAAGTAAGAAAGGAGAAAAAAGAAGTTAGAAAGAAGTAAGAAAGAAGTAAGAAAGAAAGAAGTAAGAAAGAAGAAAGAAATAAGAAGGAATGAAGAAAGAAGTAAGAAAGAATGAAGAAAGAAGAAAGAAAGAAGTAAGAAAGAAGAAAGGAAGAAGTAAGAAAGAAGTAAGAAAGAAGCAAGAAACAAGTAAGAAAGAAGTAAGAAAGAAGTAAGAAAGAAGAAAGAAAGAAGTAAGAAAGAAGAAAAAAAGAAGTAAGAAAGAAGTAAGAAAGAAGTAAGAAAGAAGTAAGAAAGAAAGAAGAAAGAAGTAAGAAAGAAGTAAGAAAGAAGTAAGAAAGAAGTATGTAAGAAGTAAGAAAGAAGTAAGAAAGAAAGAAATAAGAAAGAAGTAACATTGAAGTATGAAAGAAGAAAGAAGTAAGAAATAAGTAAGAAGGAAGTAAGAAAGAAGTAAGAAAGAAAGAAGAAAGAAGTAAGAAAGAAGTAAGAAAGAAGTAAGAAAGAAGTAAGAAAGAAGAAAAAATAAGTTAGAAAGAAGTAAGAAAGAAGTATGAAAGAAGTAAGAAAGAAGAAAGAAAGAAGTAAGAAAGAAGTAAGAAAGAAGTAAGAAAGAAGTAAGAAAGAAGTAAGAAGAAATGAAGAAAGAAGTAAGAAAGAAGTTAGAAAGAAGTAAGAAGGAAAGAAGTAAGAAAGAAGTAAGAAAGAAGTAATAAAGAAGTAAGAAAGAAGTTAGAAAGAAGTATGAAAGAAGAAAGAAAGAAGTAAGAAAGAAGAAAGAGAGAAGTAAGAAAGAATAAAGAAAGATAGAAGAAAGAAGTAAGAAAGAAGTAAGAAAGAAGTAAGAAAGGAGAAAAAAGAAGTTAGAAAGAAGTAAGAAAGAAGTAAGAAAGAAAGAAGTAAGAAAGAAGAAAGAAATAAGAAGGAATGAAGAAAGAAGTAAGAAAGAATGAAGAAAGAAGAAAGAAAGAAGTAAGAAAGAAGAAAGGAAGAAGTAAGAAAGAAGTAAGAAAGAAGCAAGAAACAAGTAAGAAAGAAGTAAGAAAGAAGTAAGAAAGAAGAAAGAAAGAAGTAAGAAAGAAGAAAAAAAGAAGTAAGAAAGAAGTAAGAAAGAAGTAAGAAAGAAGTAAGAAAGAAAGAAGAAAGAAGTAAGAAAGAAGTAAGAAAGAAGTAAGAAAGAAGTATGTAAGAAGTAAGAAAGAAGTAAGAAAGAAAGAAATAAGAAAGAAGTAACATTGAAGTATGAAAGAAGAAAGAAGTAAGAAATAAGTAAGAAGGAAGTAAGAAAGAAGTAAGAAAGAAAGAAGAAAGAAGTAAGAAAGAAGTAAGAAAGAAGTAAGAAAGAAGTAAGAAAGAAGAAAAAATAAGTTAGAAAGAAGTAAGAAAGAAGTATGAAAGAAGTAAGAAAGAAGAAAGAAAGAAGTAAGAAAGAAGTAAGAAAGAAGTAAGAAAGAAGTAAGAAAGAAGTTAGAAAGAAGTAAGAAAGAAGTAAGAAAGAAGTAAGAAAGAAGTAAGAAAGAAGTAAGAAAGAAAGAAGAAAGAAGTAAGAAAGAAGGAGAGAAAGAAGTATGAAAGAAGTAAGAAAGAAGAAAGAAAGAAGTAAGAAAGAAGTAAGAAAGAAGTAAGAGAGAAAGAAGAAAAAAGAAAGAAAGAAGTAAGAAAGAAGTAAGAAAGAAAGAAGAAAGAAGTAAAAAGAAATATGAAAGAAGTAAGAAAGAAGTAAGAAAGAAGAAAGAAAGAAGTAAGAAAGAAGTAAGAAAGAAGTAAGAAAGAAGTAAGAAAGAAAGAAGAAAGAAGTAAGAAAGAAGAAAGAAAGAAGGAAGAAAGTAGTAAGAAAGAAGAAAAAAGAAGTTAGAAAGAAGTAAGAAAGAAGTAAGAAAGAAGTAAGAAAGAAAGAAGAAAGAAGTAAGAAAGAAGTATGAAAGAAGTAAGAAAGAAGAAAGAAAGAAGTAAGAAAGAAGTAAGAAAGAAGTAAGATAGAAGTAAGAAAGAAGTCAGAAAGAAGAAGGAAAGAAGTAGGAGAGAAGTAAGAAAGAACTAAGAAAGAAGTAAGAAAGAAGTAAGAAAGAAGTAAGAAAGAAGAAGGAAAGAAATAAGAAAGAAGTAAGAAAGAAGTAAGAAAGAAGTAAGAAAGAAGTAAGAAAGAAAGAAGAAAGAAGTAAGAAAGAAGTAAGAAAGAAGTAAGAAAGATGAAAAAAGAAGTTAGAAAGAAGTAAGAAAGAAGTAAGAAAGAAGTAAGAAATAAGAAAGAAAGAAGTAAGAAAGAAGAAAGAAGTAAGAAAGAAGTAAGAAAGAAGTAAGAAAGAAGTAAGAAAGAAGTAAGAAAGAAGTAAGAAAGAAGTAAGAAGGAATGAAGAAAGAAGTAAGAAAGAAGTTAGAAAGAAGAAAGAAGTAAGAAAGAAGTAAGAAAGAAGAAAGAAAGAAGTAAAAAAGAAGTAAGAAAGAAGTAAGAAAGAAGAAGGAAAGAAGTAAGAAAGCAGTAAGAAAGAAGTAAGAAAGAAGTAAGAAAGAAGTAAGAAAGAAGTAAGAAAGAAAGAAGAAAGAAGTAAGAAAGAAGTAAGAAAGAAGTAAGAAAGAAGTAAGAAAGATGAAAAAAGAAGTTAGAAAGAAGTAAGAAAGAAGTAAGAAAGAAGTAAGAACGAAAGAAGTAAGAAAGAAGTAAGAAAGAAGTAAGAATGAAGTAAGAAAGAAGTAAGAAAGAAAGAATAAAGAAGTAAGAAAGAAGTAAGAAAGAAAGAAGAAGTATGAAAGCAGTAAGAAAGAAGAAAGAAAGAAGTAAGAAAGAAGAAAGAAAGAAATAAGAAAGAAGTAGGAAAGAAAGAAGAAAGAAGTAAGAAAGAAAGAAGAAAGAAGAAAGAAAGAAGTAAGAAAGAAAGAAGAAAGAAGTAAGAAAGAAGTAAGAAAGAAGTAAGAAGGAATGAAGAAAGAAGTAAGAAAGAAGTAAGAAAGAAGTAATAAAGAAGTAAGAAAGAAGTAAGGAAGAAGTAAGAACGAAAGAAGTGAGAAAGAAGAAAGAAAGAAAGAAGAAAGAAGTAAGAAGGAATGAAGAAAGAAGTAAGAAAGAAGTAAGAAAGAAGTAAGAAAGAAGTAAGAAGGAGTGAAGAAAGAAGTAAGAAAGAAGTAAGAAAGAAGTAAGAAAGAAGTAAGAAAGAAGAAAGAAAGAAGTTAGAAAGAAGTAAGAAAGAAGTAAGAAAGAAGTAAGAAAGAAGTAAGAAATAAGTAAGAAAGAAGTAAGAAAGAAAGAATAAAGAAGTAAGAAAGAAGTAAGAAAGAATTAAGAAAGAAGTAAGAAAGAAGTAAGAAAGAAAGAAGAAAGAAGTAAGAAAGAAGTAAGAAAGAAGAAAGAAGTAAGAAAGAAGTAAGAAAGAAGTAAGAAATAAAGAAGTAAGAAAGAAGTAAGAAAGAAGAAAGAAGTAAGAAAGAAGTAAGAAAGAAAGGAGAAAGAAGTAAGAAAGAAAGAAGAAAGAAGTATGAAAGAAGTAAGAAAGAAGTAAGAAAGAAGTAATTAAGAAGGAAGAAAGAAGTAAAAAAGAAGTAAGTAAGAAAGAAGAAAGAAGTGAGAAAGAAAAAAGAAAGAAGTATGAAAGAAGTAAGAAAGAAGTAAGAAAGAAGTAAGAAAGAAGTAAGAAAGAAGTAAGAAAGAAGTAAGAAAGAAGTAAGAAAGAAAGAAGAAAGAAGAAAGAAAGAAGTAAGAAAGAAGTAAGAAAGAAAGAAGAAAGAAGAAAGAAGTAAGAAAGAAGTAAGAAAGAAGTAAGAAGGAAGTAAGAAAGAAAGAAGTAAGAAAGAAGTAAGAAAGAAGTAATAAAGAAGTAAGAAAGAAGTTAGAAAGAAGTATGAAAGAAGAAAGAAAGAAGTAAGAAAGAAGAAAGAGAGAAGTAAGAAAGAAGAAAGAAAGATAGAAGAAAGAAGTAAGAAAGAAGTAAGAAATAAGTAAGAAAGAAGTAAGAAAGAAGTAAGAAAGAAGTAAGAAAGAAGTAAGAAGGAATGAAGAAAGAAGTAAGAAAGAATGAAGAAAGAAGAAAGAAAGAAGTAAGAAAGAAGAAAGGAAGAAGTAAGAAAGAAGTAAGAAAGAAGCAAGAAACAAGTAAGAAAGAAGTAAGAAAGAAGTAAGAAAGAAGTAAGAAAGAAGTAAGAAAGAAAGAAGAAAGAAGTAAGAAAGAAGTAAGAAAGAAGTAAGAAAGAATAAAGAAGAAAAAAGAAGTTAGAAAGAAGTAAGAAAGAAGTAAGAAAGAAGTAAGAACGAAAGAAGAAAGAAGTAAGAAAGAAGTATGAAAGAAGTAAGAAAGAAGAAAGAAAGAAGTAAGAAAGAAGTAAGAAAGAAGTAAGATAGAAGTAAGAAAGAAAGAAGAAAGAAGAAAGAAAGAAGTAAGAAAGAAGTAAGAAAGAAGTAAGAAAGAAGTAAGAAGGAATGAAGAAAGAAGTAAGAAAGAAGTAAGAAAGAAGTAAGAAAGAAGTAAGAAAGAAAGAAGAGAGAAGTAAGAAAGAAGTAAGAAAGAATTAAGAAAGAAGAAGGAAAGAAGTAAGAAAGAAGTAAGAAAGAAGTAAGAAAGAAGTAAGAAAGAAGTAAGAAAGAAGTAAGAAATAAGAAAGAAAGAAGTAAGAAAGAAGAAAGAAAGATAGAAGAAAGAAGTAAGAAAGAAGTAAGAAAGAAGTAAGAAAGAAGTAAGAAAGAAGTAAGAAAGAAGCAAGAAAGAGGTAAGAAAGAAAGAAGTAAGAAAGAAGAAAGAAAGAAGTAAGAAAGAAGTAGGAAAGAAAGAAGAAAGAAGTAAGAAAGAAAGAAGAAAGAAGAAAGAAAGAAGTAAGGAAGAAGTAAGAAAGAAGTAAGAAAGATGAAAAAAGAAGTTAGAAAGAAGTAAGAAAGAAGTAAGAAAGAAGTAAGAAATAAGAAAGAAAGAAGTAAGAAAGAAGAAAGAAGTAAGAAAGAAGTAAGAAAGAAGTAAGAAAGAAGTAAGAAAGAAGTAAGAAAGAAGAAAGAAAGAAGTAAAAAAGAAGTAAGAAAGAAGTAAGAAAGAAGAAGGAAAGAAGTAAGAAAGCAGTAAGAAAGAAGTAAGAAAGAAGTAAGAAAGAAGTAAGAAAGAAGTAAGAAAGAAAGAAGAAAGAAGTAAGAAAGAAGTAAGAAAGAAGTAAGAAAGAAGTAAGAAAGATGAAAAAAGAAGTTAGAAAGAAGTAAGAAAGAAGTAAGAAAGAAGTAAGAAAGAAGTAAGAAAGAATTAAGAAGGAATGAAGAAAGAAGTAAGAAAGAAGTTAGAAAGAAGAAAGAAGTAAGAAAGAAGTAAGAAAGAAGAAAGAAAGAAGTAAGAAAGAAGTAAGAAAGAAGTAAGAAAGAAGTAAGAAAGAAAGAAGAAAGAAGTAAGAAAGAAGTAAGAAAGAAGCAAGAAAGAAGTAAGAAAGAAGAAAGAAAGAATTAAGAAAGAAGATAGAAAGAACTAAAATAGAAGAAAGTTAGAAGTAAGAAAGATGTAAGAAAGAAAGAAGAAAGAAGTAAGAAAGAAGTAAGCAAGAAGAAAATAGAAGTTAGAATGAAGTAAGAAAAAAGTAAGAAAGAAGTAAGAAAGAAGAAAGAAAGAAGTAAGAAATAAGTAAGAAAGAATTAAGAAAGAATTAAGAAAGAAGTAAGAAAGAAGTAAGAAAGAAGAAAGAAAGAAGTAAGAAAGAAGTAAGAAAGAAGTAAGAAAGAAGTAAGAACGAAAGAAGTAAGAAAGAAGTAAGAAAGAAGTAAGAAAGAAGTAAGAAAGAAAGAATAAAGAAGTAAGAAAGAAGTAAGAAAGAAAGAAGAAGTATGAAAGCAGTAAGAAAGAAGAAAGAAAGAAGTAAGAAAGAAGAAAGAAAGAAATAAGAAAGAAGTAGGAAAGAAAGAAGAAAGAAGTAAGAAAGAAGTAAGAAAGAATTAAGAAAGAAGTAAGAAAGAAGTAAGAAAGAAAGAAGAAAGAAGTAAGAAAGAAGTAAGAAAGAAGAAAGAAGTAAGAAAGAAGTAAGAAAGAAGTAAGAAATAAAGAAGTAAGAAAGAAGTAAGAAAGAAGAAAGAAGTAAGAAAGAAGTAAGAAAGAAAGAAGAAAGAAGTAAGAAAGAAAGAAGAAAGAAGTATGAAAGAAGTAAGAAAGAAGTAAGAAAGAAGTAATTAAGAAGGAAGAAAGAAGTAAAAAAGAAGTAAGAAAGAAAGAAGAAAGAAGTGAGAAAGAAAAAAGAAAGAAGTATGAAAGAAGTAAGAAAGAAGTAAGAAAGAAGTAAGAAAGAAGTAAGAAAGAAGTAAGAAAGAAGTAAGAAAGAAGTAAGAAAGAAAGAAGAAAGAAGAAAGAAAGAAGTAAGAAAGAAGTAAGAAAGAAAGAAGAAAGAAGAAAGAAGTAAGAAAGAAGTAAGAAAGAAGTAAGAAGGAAGTAAGAAAGAAAGAAGTAAGAAAGAAGTAAGAAAGAAGTAATAAAGAAGTAAGAAAGAAGTTAGAAAGAAGTATGAAAGAAGAAAGAAAGAAGTAAGAAAGAAGAAAGAGAGAAGTAAGAAAGAAGAAAGAAAGATAGAAGAAAGAAGTAAGAAATAAGTAAGAAAGAATTAAGAAAGAAGTAAGAAAGAAGTAAGAAAGAAGTAAGAAGGAATGAAGAAAGAAGTAAGAAAGAATGAAGAAAGAAGAAAGAAAGAAGTAAGAAAGAAGAAAGGAAGAAGTAAGAAAGAAGTAAGAAAGAAGCAAGAAACAAGTAAGAAAGAAGTAAGAAAGAAGTAAGAAAGAAGTAAGAGAGAAGAAAGAAAGAAGTAAGAAAGAAGAAAAAAAGAAGTAAGAAAGAAGTAAGAAAGAAGTAAGAAAGAAGTAAGAAAGAAAGAAGAAAGAAGTAAGAAAGAAGTAAGAAAGAAGTAAGAAAGAAGTACGTAAGAAGTAAGAAAGAAGTAAGAAAGAAAGAAATAAGAAAGAAGTAAGATTGAAGTAAGAAAGAAGAAAGAAGTAAGAAATAAGTAAGAAGGAAGTAAGAAAGAAGTAAGAAAGAAAGAAGAAAGAAGTAAGAAAGAAGTAAGAAAGAAGTAAGAAAGAAGAAAAAAGAAGTTAGAAAGAAGTAAGAAAGAAGTATGAAAGAAGTAAGAAAGAAGTAAGAAAGAAGTAAGAAAGAAGTAAAAAAGAAGTAAGAGAGAAGTAAGAAAGAAAGAAGAAAGAAGTAAGAAAGAAGTAAGAAGAATTAAGAAAGAAGTAAGAAAGAATTACGAAAGAAGTAAGAAAGAAGTAAGAAAGAAGTAAGAAAGAAGTAAGAAAGAAGTAAGAAAGAAGTTAGTAAGAAGTAAGAAAGAAGTAAGAAAGAAGTAAGAAAGAAGTAAGAAAGAAGTAAGAAAGAAAGAAGAAAGAAGTAAGAGAGAAGTAGAGAAAGAATTATGAAAGAAGTAAGAAAGAAGAAAGAAAGAAGTAAGAAAGAAGTAAGAAAGAAGTAAGAGAGAAAGAAGAACCACGAAAGAAAGAAGTAAGAAAGAAGTAAGAAAGAAAGAAGAAAAAAGTAAGAAAGAAGAATGAAAGAAGTAAGAAAGAAGTAAGAAAGACGAAAGAAAGTAGTAAGAAAGAAGTAAGAAAGAAGTAAGAAAGAAGTAAGAAAGAAAGAAGAAAGAAGTAAGAAAGAAGTAAGAAAGAAGTAAGAAAGAATAAAGAAGAAAAAAGAAGTTAGAAAGAAGTAAGAAAGAAGTAAGAAAGAAGTAAGAACGAAAGAAGAAAGAAGTAAGAAAGAAGTATGAAAGAAGTAAGAAAGAAGAAAGAAAGAAGTAAGAAAGAAGTAAGAAAGAAGTAAGATAGAAGTTAGAAAGAAAGAAGAAAGAAGAAAGAAAGAAGTAAGAAAGAAGTAAGAAAGAAGTAAGAAAGAAGTAAGAAGGAATGAAGAAAGAAGTAAGAAAGAAGTAAGAAAGAAGTAAGAAAGAAGTAAGAAAGAAAGAAGAGAGAAGTAAGAAAGAAGTAAGAAAGAAGTAAGAAATAAGAAGGAAAGAAGTAAGAAAGAAGTAAGAAAGAAGTAAGAAAGAAGTAAGAAAGAAGTAAGAAAGAAGTAAGAAAGAAGTAAGAAAGAAGAAGGAAAGAAGTAAGAAAGAAGTAAGAAAGAAGTAAGAAAGAAGTAAGAAATAAGAAAGAAAGAAGTAAGAAAGAAGAAAGAAAGATAGAAGAAAGAAGTAAGAAAGAAGTAAGAAAGAAGTAAGAAAGAAGTAAGAAAGAAGTAAGAAAGAAGTAAGAAGGAATGAAGAAAGAAGTAAGAAAAAAGTTAGAAAGAAGAAAGAAGTAAGAAAGAAGTAAGAGAGAAGTAAGAAAGAAGTAAGAGAGAAGTAAGAAAGAAAGAAGAAAGAAGTAAGAAAGAAGTAAGAAAGAAGCAAGAAAGAAGTAAGAAAGAAGAAAGAAAGAATTAAGAAAGAAGAAAGAAAGAACTAAAATAGAAGAAAATTAGAAGTAAGAAAGATGTAAGAAAAAAAGGAAGAAAGAAGTGAGAAAGAAGTAAGAAAGAAGAAAAAAGAAGTTAGAATGAAGTAAGAAAAAAGTAAGAAAGAAGTAAGAAAGAAGAAAGAAAGAAGTAAGAAATAAGTAAGAAAGAATTAAGAATTAAGAAAGAAGTAAGAAAGAAGTAAGAAAGAAGAAAGAAAGAAGTAAGAAAGAAGTAAGAAAGAAGCAAGAAAGAGGTAAGAAAGAAAGAAGTAAGAAAGAAGTAAGAAAGAAGTAAGAAAGAATAAAGAAGAAAAAAGAAGTTAGAAAGAAGTAAGAAAGAAGTAAGAAAGAAGTAAGAACGAAAGAAGAAAGAAGTAAGAAAGAAGTATGAAAGAAGTAAGAAAGAAGAAAGAAAGAAGTAAGAAAGAAGTAAGAAAGAAGTAAGATAGAAGTAAGAAAGAAAGAAGAAAGAAGAAAGAAAGAAGTAAGAAAGAAGTAAGAAAGAAGTAAGAAAGAAGTAAGAAGGAATGAAGAAAGAAGTAAGAAAGAAGTAAGAAAGAAGTAAGAAAGAAGTAAGAAAGAAAGAAGAGAGAAGTAAGAAAGAAGTAAGAAAGAAGTAAGAAAGAAGAAGGAAAGAAGTAAGAAAGAAGTAAGAAAGAAGTAAGAAAGAAGTAAGAAAGAAGTAAGAAAGAAGTAAGAAATAAGAAAGAAAGAAGTAAGAAAGAAGAAAGAAAGATAGAAGAAAGAAGTAAGAAAGAAGTAAGAAAGAAGTAAGAAAGAAGTAAGAAAGAAGTAAGAAAGAAGTAAGAAGGAATGAAGAAAGAAGTAAGAAAGAAGTTAGAAAGAAGAAAGAAGTAAGAAAGAAGTAAGAAAGAAGTAAGAAAGAAGTAAGAGAGAAGTAAGAAAGAAAGAAGAAAGAAGTAAGAAAGAAGTAAGAAAGAAGCAAGAAAGAAGTAAGAAAGAAGAAAGAAAGAATTAAGAAAGAAGAAAGAAAGAACTAAAATAGAAGAAAATTAGAAGTAAGAAAGATGTAAGAAAAAAAGGAAGAAAGAAGTGAGAAAGAAGTAAGAAAGAAGAAAGAAAGAAGTAAGAAATAAGTAAGAAAGAATTAAGAATTAAGAAAGAAGTAAGAAAGAAGTAAGAAAGAAGAAAGAAAGAAGTAAGAAAGAAGTAAGAAAGAAGCAAGAAAGAGGTAAGAAAGAAAGAAGTAAGAAAGAAGTAAGAAAGAAGTAAGAAAGAAGTAAGAAAGAAGTAAGAAAGAAGTAAGAAAGAAGTAAGAAAGAAAGAAGAAAGAAGTAAGAAAGAAAGAAGGAAGAAGTATGAAAGCAGTAAGAAATAAGAAAGAAAGAAGTAAGAAAGGAAGAAGAAAGAAGAAAGAAAGAAGTAAGAAAGAGGTAAGAAAGAAGTAAGAAAGAAGTAAGAAAGAAGTAAGGAGGAATGAAGAAAGAAGTAAGAAAGAAGTAAGAAAGAAGTAAGAAAGAAGTAAGAAAGAAATAAGAAAGAAGTAAGAAAGAAAGAAGAAAGAAGTAAGAAAGAAGTAAGAAAGAAGTAAGAAAGAAGTAAGAAAGAAGTAAGAAAGAAAGAAGAAAGAAGTAAGAAAGAAGTAAGAAAGAAGAAAGAAGTAAGAAAGAAGTAAGAAAGAAGTAAGAAAGAAGTAAGAAAGAAGTAAGAAAGAAGTAAGAAAGAAGTAAGAAAGAAAGAAGAAAGAAGAAAGAAAGAAGTAAGAAAGAAGTAAGAAAGAAAGAAGAAAGAAGAAAGAAGTAAGAAAGAAGTAAGAAAGAAGTAAGAAGGAAGTAAGAAAGAAAGAAGTAAGAAAGAAGTAAGAAAGAAGTAATAAAGAAGTAAGAAAGAAGTTAGAAAGAAGTATGAAAGAAGAAAGAAAGAAGTAAGAAAGAAGAAAGAGAGAAGTAAGAAAGAAGAAAGAAAGATAGAAGAAAGAAGTAAGAAAGAAGTAAGAAATAAGTAAGAAAGAAGTAAGAAAGAAGTAAGAAAGAAGTAAGAAAGAAGTAAGAAGGAATGAAGAAAGAAGTAAGAAAGAATGAAGAAAGAAGAAAGAAAGAAGTAAGAAAGAAGAAAGGAAGAAGTAAGAAAGAAGTAAGAAAGAAGCAAGAAACAAGTAAGAAAGAAGTAAGAAAGAAGTAAGAAAGAAGTAAGAGAGAAGAAAGAAAGAAGTAAGAAAGAAGAAAAAAAGAAGTAAGAAAGAAGTAAGAAAGAAGTAAGAAAGAAGTAAGAAAGAAAGAAGAAAGAAGTAAGAAAGAAGTAAGAAAGAAGTAAGAAAGAAGTACGTAAGAAGTAAGAAAGAAGTAAGAAAGAAAGAAATAAGAAAGAAGTAAGATTGAAGTAAGAAAGAAGAAAGAAGTAAGAAATAAGTAAGAAGGAAGTAAGAAAGAAGTAAGAAAGAAAGAAGAAAGAAGTAAGAAAGAAGTAAGAAAGAAGTAAGAAAGAAGAAAAAAGAAGTTAGAAAGAAGTAAGAAAGAAGTATGAAAGAAGTAAGAAAGAAGTAAGAAAGAAGTAAGAAAGAAGTAAAAAAGAAGTAAGAGAGAAGTAAGAAAGAAAGAAGAAAGAAGTAAGAAAGAAGAAAGAAGAATTAAGAAAGAAGTAAGAAAGAATTACGAAAGAAGTAAGAAAGAAGTAAGAAAGAAGTCAGAAAGAAGTAAGAAAGAAGTAAGAAAGAAGTTAGTAAGAAGTAAGAAAGAAGTAAGAAAGAAGTAAGAAAGAAGTAAGAAAGAAGTAAGAAAGAAAGAAGAAAGAAGTAAGAAAGAAGTAGAGAAAGAAGTATGAAAGAATTAAGAAAGAAGAAAGAAAGAAGTAAGAAAGAAGTAAGAAAGAAGTAAGAGAGAAAGAAGAAACACGAAAGAAAGAAGTAAGAAAGAAGTAAGAAAGAAAGAAGAAAGAAGTAAGAAAGAAGAATGAAAGAAGTAAGAAAGAAGTAAGAAAGAAGAAAGAAAGAAGTAAGAAAGAAGTAAGAAAGAAGTAAGAAAGAAGTAAGAAAGAAAGAAGAAAGAAGTAAGAAAGAAGTAAGAAAGAAGTAAGAAAGAATAAAGAAGAAAAAAGAAGTTAGAAAGAAGTAAGAAAGAAGTAAGAAAGAAGTAAGAACGAAAGAAGAAAGAAGTAAGAAAGAAGTATGAAAGAAGTAAGAAAGAAGAAAGAAAGAAGTAAGAAAGAAGTAAGAAAGAAGTAAGATAGAAGTTAGAAAGAAAGAAGAAAGAAGAAAGAAAGAAGTAAGAAAGAAGTAAGAAAGAAGTAAGAAAGAAGTAAGAAGGAATGAAGAAAGAAGTAAGAAAGAAGTAAGAAAGAAGTAAGAAAGAAGTAAGAAAGAAAGAAGAGAGAAGTAAGAAAGAAGTAAGAAAGAAGTAAGAAAGAAGAAGGAAAGAAGTAAGAAAGAAGTAAGAAAGAAGTAAGAAAGAAGTAAGAAAGAAGTAAGAAAGAAGTAAGAAAGAAGTAAGAAAGAAGAAGGAAAGAAGTAAGAAAGAAGTAAGAAAGAAGTAAGAAAGAAGTAAGAAATAAGAAAGAAAGAAGTAAGAAAGAAGAAAGAAAGATAGAAGAAAGAAGTAAGAAAGAAGTAAGAAAGAAGTAAGAAAGAAGTAAGAAAGAAGTAAGAAAGAAGTAAGAAGGAATGAAGAAAGAAGTAAGAAAGAAGTTAGAAAGAAGAAAGAAGTAAGAAAGAAGTAAGAGAGAAGTAAGAAAGAAGTAAGAGAGAAGTAAGAAAGAAAGAAGAAAGAAGTAAGAAAGAAGTAAGAAAGAAGCAAGAAAGAAGAAAGAAAGAAGAAAGAAAGAATTAAGAAAGAAGAAAGAAAGAACTAAAATAGAAGAAAATTAGAAGTAAGAAAGATGTAAGAAAAAAAGGAAGAAAGAAGTGAGAAAGAAGTAAGAAAGAAGAAAAAAGAAGTTAGAATGAAGTAAGAAAAAAGTAAGAAAGAAGTAAGAAAGAAGAAAGAAAGAAGTAAGAAATAAGTAAGAAAGAATTAAGAATTAAGAAAGAAGTAAGAAAGAAGTAAGAAAGAAGAAAGAAAGAAGTAAGAAAGAAGTAAGAAAGAAGCAAGAAAGAGGTAAGAAAGAAAGAAGTAAGAAAGAAGTAAGAAAGAAGTAAGAAAGAATAAAGAAGAAAAAAGAAGTTAGAAAGAAGTAAGAAAGAAGTAAGAAAGAAGTAAGAACGAAAGAAGAAAGAAGTAAGAAAGAAGTATGAAAGAAGTAAGAAAGAAGAAAGAAAGAAGTAAGAAAGAAGTAAGAAAGGAGTAAGATAGAAGTAAGAAAGAAAGAAGAAAGAAGAAAGAAAGAAGTAAGAAAGAAGTAAGAAAGAAGTAAGAAAGAAGTAAGAAGGAATGAAGAAAGAAGTAAGAAAGAAGTAAGAAAGAAGTAAGAAAGAAGTAAGAAAGAAAGAAGAGAGAAGTAAGAAAGAAGTAAGAAAGAAGTAAGAAAGAAGAAGGAAAGAAGTAAGAAAGAAGTAAGAAAGAAGTAAGAAAGAAGTAAGAAAGAAGTAAGAAAGAAGTAAGAAATAAGAAAGAAAGAAGTAAGAAAGAAGAAAGAAAGATAGAAGAAAGAAGTAAGAAAGAAGTAAGAAAGAAGTGAGAAAGAAGTAAGAAAGAAGTAAGAAAGAAGTAAGAAAGAAGTAAGAAGGAATGAAGAAAGAAGTAAGAAAGAAGTTAGAAAGAAGAAAGAAGTAAGAAAGAAGTAAGAAAGAAGTAAGAGAGAAGTAAGAAAGAAAGAAGAAAGAAGTAAGAAAGAAGTAAGAAAGAAGCAAGAAAGAAGTAAGAAAGAAGAAAGAAAGAATTAAGAAAGAAGAAAGAAAGAACTAAAATAGAAGAAAATTAGAAGTAAGAAAGATGTAAGAAAAAAAGGAAGAAAGAAGTGAGAAAGAAGTAAGAAAGAAGAAAAAAGAAGTTAGAATGAAGTAAGAAAAAAGTAAGAAAGAAGTAAGAAAGAAGAAAGAAAGAAGTAAGAAATAAGTAAGAAAGAATTAAGAATTAAGAAAGAAGTAAGAAAGAAGTAAGAAAGAAGAAAGAAAGAAGTAAGAAAGAAGTAAGAAAGAAGCAAGAAAGAGGTAAGAAAGAAAGAAGTAAGAAAGAAGTAAGAAAGAAGTAAGAAAGAAGTAAGAAAGAAGTAAGAAAGAAGTAAGAAAGAAGTAAGAAATAAGAAAGAAAGAAGTAAGAAAGAAGAAAGAAAGATAGAAGAAAGAAGTAAGAAAGAAGTAAGAAAGAAGTAAGAAAGAAGTAAGAAAGAAGTAAGAAAGAAGTAAGAAGGAATGAAGAAAGAAGTAAGAAAGAAGTTAGAAAGAAGAAAGAAGTAAGAAAGAAGTAAGAAAGAAGTAAGAAAGAAGTAAGAGAGAAGTAAGAAAGAAAGAAGAAAGAAGTAAGAAAGAAGTAAGAAAGAAGCAAGAAAGAAGTAAGAAAGAAGAAAGAAAGAATTAAGAAAGAAGAAAGAAAGAACTAAAATAGAAGAAAATTAGAAGTAAGAAAGATGTAAGAAAAAAAGGAAGAAAGAAGTGAGAAAGAAGTAAGAAAGAAGAAAGAAAGAAGTAAGAAATAAGTAAGAAAGAATTAAGAATTAAGAAAGAAGTAAGAAAGAAGTAAGAAAGAAGAAAGAAAGAAGTAAGAAAGAAGTAAGAAAGAAGCAAGAAAGAGGTAAGAAAGAAAGAAGTAAGAAAGAAGTAAGAAAGAAGTAAGAAAGAAGTAAGAAAGAAGTAAGAAAGAAGTAAGAAAGAAGTAAGAAAGAAAGAAGAAAGAAGTAAGAAAGAAAGAAGGAAGAAGTATGAAAGCAGTAAGAAATAAGAAAGAAAGAAGTAAGAAAGGAAGAAGAAAGAAGAAAGAAAGAAGTAAGAAAGAGGTAAGAAAGAAGTAAGAAAGAAGTAAGAAAGAAGTAAGAAGGAATGAAGAAAGAAGTAAGAAAGAAGTAAGAAAGAAGTAAGAAAGAAGTAAGAAAGAAATAAGAAAGAAGTAAGAAAGAAAGAAGAAAGAAGTAAGAAAGAAGTAAGAAAGAAGTAAGAAAGAAGTAAGAAAGAAGTAAGAAAGAAAGAAGAAAGAAGTAAGAAAGAAGTAAGAAAGAAGAAAGAAGTAAGAAAGAAGTAAGAAAGAAGTAAGAAAGAAGTAAGAAAGAAGTAAGAAAGAAGTAAGAAAGAAGTAAGAAAGAAAGAAGAAAGAAGAAAGAAAGAAGTAAGAAAGAAGTAAGAAAGAAAGAAGAAAGAAGAAAGAAGTAAGAAAGAAGTAAGAAAGAAGTAAGAAGGAAGTAAGAAAGAAAGAAGTAAGAAAGAAGTAAGAAAGAAGTAATAAAGAAGTAAGAAAGAAGTTAGAAAGAAGTATGAAAGAAGAAAGAAAGAAGTAAGAAAGAAGAAAGAGAGAAGTAAGAAAGAAGAAAGAAAGATAGAAGAAAGAAGTAAGAAAGAAGTAAGAAATAAGTAAGAAAGAAGTAAGAAAGAAGTAAGAAAGAAGTAAGAAAGAAGTAAGAAGGAATGAAGAAAGAAGTAAGAAAGAATGAAGAAAGAAGAAAGAAAGAAGTAAGAAAGAAGAAAGGAAGAAGTAAGAAAGAAGTAAGAAAGAAGCAAGAAACAAGTAAGAAAGAAGTAAGAAAGAAGTAAGAAAGAAGTAAGAGAGAAGAAAGAAAGAAGTAAGAAAGAAGAAAAAAAGAAGTAAGAAAGAAGTAAGAAAGAAGTAAGAAAGAAGTAAGAAAGAAAGAAGAAAGAAGTAAGAAAGAAGTAAGAAAGAAGTAAGAAAGAAGTACGTAAGAAGTAAGAAAGAAGTAAGAAAGAAAGAAATAAGAAAGAAGTAAGATTGAAGTAAGAAAGAAGAAAGAAGTAAGAAATAAGTAAGAAGGAAGTAAGAAAGAAGTAAGAAAGAAAGAAGAAAGAAGTAAGAAAGAAGTAAGAAAGAAGTAAGAAAGAAGAAAAAAGAAGTTAGAAAGAAGTAAGAAAGAAGTATGAAAGAAGTAAGAAAGAAGTAAGAAAGAAGTAAGAAAGAAGTAAATAAGAAGTAAGAGAGAAGTAAGAAAGAAAGAAGAAAGAAGTAAGAAAGAAGAAAGAAGAATTAAGAAAGAAGTAAGAAAGAATTACGAAAGAAGTAAGAAAGAAGTAAGAAAGAAGTAAGAAAGAAGTAAGAAAGAAGTAAGAAAGAAGTTAGTAAGAAGTAAGAAAGAAGTAAGAAAGAAGTAAGAAAGAAGTAAGAAAGAAGTAAGAAAGAAAGAAGAAAGAAGTAAGAAAGAAGTAGAGAAAGAAGTATGAAAGAAGTAAGAAAGAAGAAAGAAAGAAGTAAGAAAGAAGTAAGAAAGAAGTAAGAGAGAAAGAAGAAACACGAAAGAAAGAAGTAAGAAAGAAGTAAGAAAGAAAGAAGAAAGAAGTAAGAAAGAAGAATGAAAGAAGTAAGAAAGAAGTAAGAAAGAAGAAAGAAAGAAGTAAGAAAGAAGTAAGAAAGAAGTAAGAAAGAAGTAAGAAAGAAAGAAGAAAGAAGTAAGAAAGAAGTAAGAAAGAAGTAAGAAAGAATAAAGAAGAAAAAAGAAGTTAGAAAGAAGTAAGAAAGAAGTATGAAAGAAGTAAGAAAGAAGAAAGAAAGAAGTAAGAAAGAAGTAAGAAAGAAGTAAGATAGAAGTTAGAAAGAAAGAAGAAAGAAGAAAGAAAGAAGTAAGAAAGAAGTAAGAAAGAAGTAAGAAAGAAGTAAGAAGGAATGA
The DNA here is from genome assembly GCF_036013475.1 of Columba livia. Taxonomy (NCBI): domain Eukaryota; kingdom Metazoa; phylum Chordata; class Aves; order Columbiformes; family Columbidae; genus Columba; species Columba livia. The sequence goes on from NW_027043111.1 coordinate 258,021, forward strand.
AGAAAGAAGTAAGAAAGAAGTAAGAAAGAAGTAAGAAAGAAGTAAGAAAGAAAGAAGAGAGAAGTAAGAAAGAAGTAAGAAAGAAGTAAGAAAGAAGAAGGAAAGAAGTAAGAAAGAAGTAAGAAAGAAGTAAGAAAGAAGTAAGAAAGAAGTAAGAAAGAAGTAAGAAAGAAGTAAGAAAGAAGAAGGAAAGAAGTAAGAAAGAAGTAAGAAAGAAGTAAGAAAGAAGTAAGAAATAAGAAAGAAAGAAGTAAGAAAGAAGAAAGAAAGATAGAAGAAAGAAGTAAGAAAGAAGTAAGAAAGAAGTAAGAAAGAAGTAAGAAAGAAGTAAGAAAGAAGTAAGAAGGAATGAAGAAAGAAGTAAGAAAGAAGTTAGAAAGAAGAAAGAAGTAAGAAAGAAGTAAGAGAGAAGTAAGAAAGAAGTAAGAGAGAAGTAAGAAAGAAAGAAGAAAGAAGTAAGAAAGAAGTAAGAAAGAAGCAAGAAAGAAGAAAGAAAGAAGAAAGAAAGAATTAAGAAAGAAGAAAGAAAGAACTAAAATAGAAGAAAATTAGAAGTAAGAAAGATGTAAGAAAAAAAGGAAGAAAGAAGTGAGAAAGAAGTAAGAAAGAAGAAAAAAGAAGTTAGAATGAAGTAAGAAAAAAGTAAGAAAGAAGTAAGAAAGAAGAAAGAAAGAAGTAAGAAATAAGTAAGAAAGAATTAAGAATTAAGAAAGAAGTAAGAAAGAAGTAAGAAAGAAGAAAGAAAGAAGTAAGAAAGAAGTAAGAAAGAAGCAAGAAAGAGGTAAGAAAGAAAGAAGTAAGAAAGAAGTAAGAAAGAAGTAAGAAAGAATAAAGAAGAAAAAAGAAGTTAGAAAGAAGTAAGAAAGAAGTAAGAAAGAAGTAAGAACGAAAGAAGAAAGAAGTAAGAAAGAAGTATGAAAGAAGTAAGAAAGAAGAAAGAAAGAAGTAAGAAAGAAGTAAGAAAGGAGTAAGATAGAAGTAAGAAAGAAAGAAGAAAGAAGAAAGAAAGAAGTAAGAAAGAAGTAAGAAAGAAGTAAGAAAGAAGTAAGAAGGAATGAAGAAAGAAGTAAGAAAGAAGTAAGAAAGAAGTAAGAAAGAAGTAAGAAAGAAAGAAGAGAGAAGTAAGAAAGAAGTAAGAAAGAAGTAAGAAAGAAGAAGGAAAGAAGTAAGAAAGAAGTAAGAAAGAAGTAAGAAAGAAGTAAGAAAGAAGTAAGAAAGAAGTAAGAAAGAAGTAAGAAATAAGAAAGAAAGAAGTAAGAAAGAAGAAAGAAAGATAGAAGAAAGAAGTAAGAAAGAAGTAAGAAAGAAGTGAGAAAGAAGTAAGAAAGAAGTAAGAAAGAAGTAAGAAAGAAGTAAGAAGGAATGAAGAAAGAAGTAAGAAAGAAGTTAGAAAGAAGAAAGAAGTAAGAAAGAAGTAAGAAAGAAGTAAGAAAGAAGTAAGAGAGAAGTAAGAAAGAAAGAAGAAAGAAGTAAGAAAGAAGTAAGAAAGAAGCAAGAAAGAAGTAAGAAAGAAGAAAGAAAGAATTAAGAAAGAAGAAAGAAAGAACTAAAATAGAAGAAAATTAGAAGTAAGAAAGATGTAAGAAAAAAAGGAAGAAAGAAGTGAGAAAGAAGTAAGAAAGAAGAAAAAAGAAGTTAGAATGAAGTAAGAAAAAAGTAAGAAAGAAGTAAGAAAGAAGAAAGAAAGAAGTAAGAAATAAGTAAGAAAGAATTAAGAATTAAGAAAGAAGTAAGAAAGAAGTAAGAAAGAAGTAAGAAAGAAGCAAGAAAGAGGTAAGAAAGAAAGAAGTAAGAAAGAAGTAAGAAAGAAGTAAGAAAGAAGTAAGAAAGAAGTAAGAAAGAAGTAAGAAAGAAGTAAGAAAGAAAGAAGAAAGAAGTAAGAAAGAAAGAAGGAAGAAGTATGAAAGCAGTAAGAAATAAGAAAGAAAGAAGTAAGAAAGGAAGAAGAAAGAAGAAAGAAAGAAGTAAGAAAGAGGTAAGAAAGAAGTAAGAAAGAAGTAAGAAAGAAGTAAGAAGGAATGAAGAAAGAAGTAAGAAAGAAGTAAGAAAGAAGTAAGAAAGAAGTAAGAAAGAAGTAAGAAAGAAATAAGAAAGAAGTAAGAAAGAAAGAAGAAAGAAGTAAGAAAGAAGTAAGAAAGAAGTAAGAAAGAAGTAAGAAAGAAGAAAGAAAGAAGTAAGAAAGAATTATGAAAGAATTAAGAAAGAATTATGAAAGAAGTAAGAAAGAAGAAAAAAAGAAGAAAGAAAGAAGTAAGAAAGAAGTAAGAAAGAAAGAAGAAAGAAGAAAGAAAGAAGTAAGAAAGAAGTAAGAAAGAAGTAAGAAAGAAGTAAGAAAGAAGTAAGAAGGAATGAAGAAAGAAGTAAGAAAGAAGTAAGAAAGAAGTAAGAAAGAAGTAAGAAAGGAAGAAGAAAGAAAGAAGAATGAAGTAAGAAAGAAGTAAGAAAGAAGTAAGAAAGAAGTTAGAAAGAAGTAAGAAAGAAGTAAGAAAGAAGTAGGAAAGAAGTAAGAAAGAAGTAAGAAAGAAAGAAGAAAGAAGTAAGAAAGAAGTAAGAAAGAAGTAAGAAAGAAAGAAGAAAGAAGTAAGAAAGAAGAGAGAAAGAAGTATGAAAGAAGTAAGAAAGAAGAAAGAAAGAAGTAAGAAAGAAGAAAAAAAGAAGTAAGAAAGAAGTAGGAAAGAAAGAAGAAAGAAGTAAGAAAGAAAGAAGAAAGAAGAAAGAAAGAAGTAAGAAAGAGGTAAGAAAGAAGTAAGAAAGAAGTGAGAAAGAAGTAAGAAGGAATGAAGAAAGAAGTAAGAAAGAAGTAAGACAGAAGTAAGAAAGAAGAAAAAAAGAAGTAAGAAATAAGTAAGAAAGAAGTAAGAATGAAGTAAGAAAGAAGAAAAAAGAAGTTAGAATGAAGTAAGAAAGTAGTAAGAAAGAAGTAAGAAAGAAGAAAGAAAGAAGTAAGAAAGAAGTAAGAAAGAATTAAGAAAGAAGTAAGAAAGAAAGAAGAAAGAAGTAAGAAAGAAGTAAGAAAGAAGTAAGAAAGAAGTAAGAAAGAAGTATGAAAGAAGTAAGAAAGAAAGAAGTAAGAAAGAAGTAAGAAAGAAGTAAGAAAGAAGTAAGAAAGAAGTAAGAAAGAAGAACGAAGTAAGAAAGAAAGAAGAAAGAAGTAAGAAAGAAAGAAGAAAGAAGTATGAAAGAAGTAAGAAAGAAGAAAGAAATAAGTAAGAAAGAAGAAAGAAAGAAGTAAGAAAGAAGTAGGAAAGAAAGAAGAAAGAAGTAAGAAAGAAAGAAGAAAGAAGAAAGAAAGAAGTAAGAAAGAGGTAAGAAAGAAGTAAGAAAGAAGTAAGAAAGAAGTAAGAAGGAATGAAGAAAGAAGTAAGAAAGAAGTAAGAAAGAAGTAAGAAAGAAGAAAAAAAGAAGTAAGAAATAAGTAAGAAAGAAGTAAGAAAGAAGTAAGAAAGAAGTAAGAAAGAAGTAAGAAAGAAAGAAGAAAGAAGTAAGAAAGAAAGAAGAAAGAAGAAAGAAAGAAGTAAGAAAGAAGTAAGAAAGAAGTAGAGAAAGAAGAAAAAAGAAGTTAGAATGAAGTAAGAAAGAAGTAAGAAAGAAGTAAGAAAGAAGAAAGAAAGAAGTAAAAAAGAAGTAAGAATGAATTAAGAAAGAAGTAAGAAATAAAGAAGAAAGAAGTAAGAAAGAAGTAAGAAAGAAGTAAGAAAGAAGTAAGAAAGAAGTGAGAAAGAAAGAACTAAGAAAGAAGTAAGATAGAAGTAAGAAAGAAGTAAGAAAGAAGTAAGAAAGAAGAAAGAAAGAAAGAAGAAAGAAGTAGGAATGAAAGAAGAAAGAAGTATGAAAGAAGTAAGAAAGAAGAAAGAAATAAGTAAGAAAGAAGAAAGAAAGAAGTAAGAAAGAAGTAGGAAAGAAAGAAGAAAGAAGTGAGAAAGAAAGAAGAAAGAAGAAAGAAAGAAGTAAGAAAGAGGTAAGAAAGAAGTAAGAAAGAAGTAAGAAAGAAGTAAGAAGGAATGAAGAAAGAAGTAAGAAAGAAGTAAGAAAGAAGTAAGAAAGAAGTAAGAAAGAAAGAAGAAAGAAGTAAGAAAGAAAGAAGAAAGGAGAAAGAAAGAAGTAAGAAAGAAGTAAGAAAGAAAGAAGAAAGAAGAAAGAAAGAAGTAAGAAAGAAGTAAGAAAGAAGTAAGAAAGAAGTAAGAAAGAAGTAAGAAAGAAGTAAGAAGGAATGAAGAAAGAAGTAAGAAAGAAGTAAGAAAGAAGTAAGAAAGAAGTAAGAAAGAAGTAAGAAAGAAGTAAGAAAGAAGAAAGAAAGAAGTAAGAAAGAAGTAAGAAAGAAGAAAAAAAGAAGTAAGAAAGAAGTAAGAAAGAAGTAAGAAAGAAAGAATAAAGAAGTAAGAAAGAAGTAAGAAAGAATTAAGAAAGAAGTAAGAAAGAAGTAAGAAAGAAAGAAGAAAGAAAGAAGTTAGAAAGAAGTAAGAAAGAAGTAAGAAAGAAGTTAGAAAGAAGTAAGAAAGTTGTAAGAAAGAAGTAAGAAATAAGTTAGAAAGAAGTAAGAAAGAAATAAGGAAGAAGTAAGAAAGAAATAAGAAAGAAGTAAGAAAGAAGTAAGAAAAAAAGAATAAAGAAGTAAGAAAGAAGTAAGAAAGAATTAAGAATGAAGTAAGAAAGAAGTAAGAAAGAAAGAAGAAAGAAAGAAGTTAGAAAGAAGTAAGAAAGAAGTAAGAAAGAAGTAAGAAAGTAGTATGAAAGTAGTAAGAAAGAAGAAAGAAAGAAGTAAGAAAGAAGATAAAAGAAGTTAGAAAGAAAGAAGTAAGAAAGAAGTAAAAAAGAAGTAAGAAAGAAGTATGAAAGAAGTAAGAAAGAAGAAAGAAGTAAGACAGAAGTAAGAAAGAAGTAAGAAAGAAAGAAGAAAGAAGAAAGAAAGAAGTAAGAAAGAAGTAAGAAAGAAGTAAGAAAGAAGTAAGAAAGAAGTAAGAAAGAAGTAAGAAGGAATGAAGAAAGAAGTAAGAAAGAAGTAAGAAAGAAGTAAGAAAGAAAGAAGAAAGAAGTAAGGAAGAAGTAAGAGAGAAGTAAGAAAGAAGAAAGAAAGTAGTATGAAAGTAGTAAGAAAGAAGAAAGAAAGAAGTAAGAAAGAAGATAAAAGAAGTTAGAAAGAAAGAAGTAAGAAAGAAGTAAAAAAGAAGAAAGTAGTAAGAAAGAAGTAAGAAAGAAGTAAGAAAGAAAGAAGTAAGAAAGAAGTAAGAAAGAAGAAAGAAGTAAGAAAGAAGTAAGAAGTAAGAAATAAGTAAGAAAGAAGTAAGAAAGAAGTACGAAAGAAGTAAGAAAGTAGTAAGAAATAAGTAAGAAAGAAAGAAGAAGGAAGAAAGAAAGAAGTAAGAAAGAAGTAAGAAAGAAGTAAGAACGAACGAAGTAAGAAAGAAGTAAGAAAGAAGTAAGAAAGAAGTAAGAAAGAAGTAAGAAAGAAGTAAGAAAGAAAGAAGAAAGAAAGAAGAAAGAAGTAAGAAAGAAAGAAGAAGTATGAAAGCAGTAAGAAAGAAGAAAGAAAGAAGTAAGAAAGAAGAAAGAAAGAAATAAGAAAGAAGTAGGAAAGAAAGAAGAAAGAAGTAAGAAAGAAAGAAGAAAGAAGAAAGAAAGAAGTTAGAAAGAGGTAAGAAAGAAGTAAGAAAGAAGTAAGAAAGAAGTAAGAAGGAATGAAGAAAGAAGTAAGAAAGAGGTAAGAAAGAAGTAATAAAGAAGTAAGAAAGAAGTAAGGAAGAAGTAAGAAAGAAAGAAGTGAGAAAGAAGAAAGAAAGAAAGAAGAAAGAAGAAGGAATGAAGAAAGAAGTAAGAAAGAAGTAAGAAAGAAGTAAGAAAGAAGTAAGAAGGAGTGAAGAAAGAAGTAAGAAAGAAGTAAGAAAGAAGTAAGAAAGAAGTAAGAAAGAAGTAAGAAAGAAGTAAGAAAGAAAGAATAAAGAAGTAAGAAAGAAGTAAGAAAGAATTAAGAAAGAAGTAAGAAAGAAGTAAGAAAGAAAGAAGAAAGAAAGAAGTTAGAAAGAAGTAAGAAAGAAGTAAGAAAGAAGTTAGAAAGAAGTAAGAAAGTTGTAAGAAAGAAGTAAGAAAGAAGTAAGAAAGAAGTAAGAAAGAAGTAAGAAAGAAGTAAGAAAGAAGTAAGAAAGAAGTAAGAAAGAAAGCATAAAGAAGTAAGAAAGAAGTAAGAAAGAATTAAGAAAGAAGTAAGAAAGAAGTAAGAAAGAAAGAAGAAAGAAAGAAGTTAGAAAGAAGTAAGAAAGAAGTAAGAAAGAAGTAAGAAAGTAGTATGAAAGTAGTAAGAAAGGAGAAAGAAAGAAGTAAGAAAGAAGATAAAAGAAGTTAGAAAGAAAGAAGTAAGAAAGAAGTAAAAAGAAGTAAGAAAGAAGTATGAAAGAAGTAAGAAAGAAGAAAGAAGTAAGACAGAAGTAAAAAAGAAGTAAGAAAGATGTAAGAAAGAAAGAAGAAAGAAGAAAGAAAGAAGTAAGAAAGAAGTAAGAAAGAAGTAAGAAAGAAGTAAGAAAGAATAAGAAGGAATGAAGAAAGAAGTAAGAAAGAAGTAAGAAAGAAGTAAGAAAGAAAGAAGAAAGAAGTAAGAAAGAACTAAGAGAGAAGTAAGAAAGAAGAAAGAAAGAAGTAAGAAAGAAGTAAGAAAGAAGAAATAAGTAAGAAAGAAGTAAGAAAGAAGTAAGAATAAAGAAGTAAGAAAGAAGTAAGAAAGAAGAAAGAAGTAAGAAAGAAGTAAGAAAGAAACAAGAAAGAAGTAAGAAAGAAAGAAGAAAGAAGTATGAAAGAAGTAAGAAAGAAGTAAGAAAGAAGTAATAAAGAAGGAAGAAAGAAGTAAAAAAGAAGTAAGAAAGAAAGAAGAAAGAAGTGAGAAAGAAAGAAGAAAGAAGAAACAAAGAAGTAAGAAAGAAGTAAGAAAGAAGTAAGAAAGAAGTAAGAAAGAAGTAAGAAAGAAGTAAGAAAGAAAGAAGAAAGAAGAAAGAAAGAAGTAAGAAAGAAGTAAGAAAGAAAGAAGAAAGAAGAAAGAAGTAAGAAATAAGTAAGAAAGAAGTAAGAAAGAAGTAAGAAGGAATGAAAAAAGAAGTAAGAAAGAAGTAAGAAAGAAGTAAGAAAGAAGTAAGAAAGAAAGAAGTAGAAAGAAGTAATAAAGAAGTAAGAAAGAAGTTAGAAAGAAGTATGAAAGAAGAAAGAAAGAAGTAAGAAAGAAGAAAGAGAGAAGTAAGAAAGAAGAAAGAAAGATAGAAGAAAGAAGTAAGAAAGAAGTAAGAAATAAGTAAGAAAGAAGTAAGAAAGAAGTAAGAAGGAATGAAGAAAGAAGTAAGAAAGAATGAAGAAAGAAGAAAGAAAGAAGTAAGAAAGAAGAAAGGAAGAAGAAAGAAAGAAGTAAGAAAGAAGCAAGAAACAAGTAAGAAAGAAGTAAGAAAGAAGTAAGAAAGAAGTAAGAGAGAAGAAAGAAAGAAGTAAGAAAGAAGAAAAAAAGAAGTAAGAAAGAAGTAAGAAAGAAGTAAGAAAGAAGTAAGAAAGAAAGAAGAAAGAAGTAAGAAAGAAGTAAGCAAGAAGTAAGAAAGAAGTACGTAAGAAGTAAGAAAGAAGTAAGAAAGAAATAAGAAAGAAGTAAGATTGAAGTAAGAAAGAAGAAAGAAGTAAGAAATAAGTAAGAAGGAAGTAAGAAAGAAGTAAGAAAGAAAGAAGAAAGAATTAAGAAAGAAGTAAGAAAGAAGTAAGAAAGAAGAAAAAAGAAGTTAGAAAGAAGTAAGAAAGAAGTATGAAAGAAGTAAGAAAGAAGAAAGAAAGAAGTAAGAAAGAAGTAAGAAAGAAGTAAGAAAGAATTAAAAAAGAAGTAAGAGATAAGTAAGAAAGAAAGAAGAAAGAAGAAAGAAGTAAGAAGAATTAAGAAAGAAGTAAGAAAGAATTACGAAAGAAGTAAGAAAGAAGTAAGAAAGAAGTAAGAAAGAAGTAAGAAAGAAAGAAGAAAGAAGAAAGAAAGAAGTAAGAAAGAAGTAAGAAAGAAGTAAGAAAGAAGTAAGAAAGAAGTAAGAAAGAAAGAAGAAAGAAGTAAGAAAGAAGTAGAGAAAGAAGTATGAAAGAAGAAAGAAAGAAGAAAGAAAGAAGTAAGAAAGAAGTAAGAAAGAAGTGAGAGAGAAAGAAGAAAAACGAAAGAAAGAAGTAAGAAAGAAGTAAGAAAGAAAGAAGAAAGAAGTAAGAAAGAAGAATGAAAGAAGTAAGAAAGAAGTAAGAAAGAAGAAAGAAAGAAGTAAGAAAGAAGTAAGAAAGAAGTAAGAAAGAAGTAAGAAAGAAAGAAGAAAGAAGTAAGAAAGAAGTAAGAAAGAAGTAAGAAAGAATAAAGAGAAAAAAGAAGTTAGAAAGAAGTAAGAAAGAATTAAGAAAGAAGTAAGAACGAAAGAAGAAAGAAGTAAGAAAGAAGTATGAAAGAAGTAAGAAAGAAGAAAGAAAGAAGAAAGAAGTAAGAAAGAAGTAAGATAGAAGTAAGAAAGAAAGAAGAAAGAAGTAAGAAAGAAGTAAGAAAGAAGTAAGAAAGAAGTAAGAAAGAAGTAAGAAGGAATGAAGAAAGAAGTAAGAAAGAAGTAAGAAATAAGAAAGAAAGAAGTAAGAAAGAAGAAAGAAAGATAGAAGAAAGAACTAAGAAAGAAGTAAGAAAGAAGTAAGAAAGAAGTAAGAAAGAAGTAAGAAAGAAGTAAGAAAGAAGAAGGAAAGAAGTAAGAAAGAAGTAAGAAAGAAGTAAGAAAGAAGTAAGAAATAAGAAAGAAAGAAGTAAGAAAGAAGAAAGAAAGATAGAAGAAAGAAGTAAGAAAGAAGTAAGAAAGAAGTTAGAAAGAAGAAAGAAGTAAGAAAGAAGAAAGAAAGAAATAAGAAAGAAGTAGGAAAGAAAGAAGAAAGAAGTAAGAAAGAAAGAAGAAAGAAGAAAGAAAGAAGTAAGAAAGAGTAAGAAAGAAGTAAGAATGAAGTAAGAAAGAAGTAAGAAGGAATGAAGAAAGAAGTAAGAAAGAAGTAAGAAAGAAGTAAGAAAGAAGTAAGAAAGAAGTAAGAAAGAAGTAAGAAAGAAAGAAGAAAGAAGTAAGAAAGAAGTAAGAAAGAAGAAAGAAAGAAGTAAGAAAGAATTATGAAAGAATTAAGAAAGAATTATGAAAGAAGTAAGAAAGAAGAAAAAAGAAGAAAGAAAGAAGTAAGAAAGAAGTAAGAAAGAAGTAAGAAAGAAGTAAGAAAGAAGTAAGAAAGAAGTAAGAAAGAAGTAAGAAAGAAATAAGAAAGAAGTAAGAAAGAAGTAAGAAGGAATGAAGAAAGAAGTAAGAAAGAAGTAAGAAAGAAGTAAGAAAGAAGTAAGAAAGGAAGAAGAAAGGAAGAAGAATGAAGTAAGAAAGAAGTAAGAAAGAAGTAAGAAAGAAGTTAGAAAGAAGTAAGAAAGAAGTAAGAAAGAAGTAGGAAAGAAGTAAGAAAGAAGTAAGAAAGAAAGAAGAAAGAAGTAAGAAAGAAGTAAGAAAGAAGTAAGAAAGAAAGAAGAAAGAAGTAAGAAAGAAGAGAGAAAGAAGTATGAAAGAAGTAAGAAAGAAGAAAGAAAGAAGTAAGAAAGAAGAAAAAAAGAAGTAAGAAAGAAGAAAGAGAGAAGTAAGAAAGAAGTAAGAAAGAAAGAAGAAAGAAGTAAGAAAGAAGTAAGAAAGAAGTAAGAAAGAAGTAAGAAAGAAGAAAAAAGAAGTTAGAATGAAGTAAGAAAGAAGTAAGAAAGAAGTAAGAAAGAAGAAAGAAAGAAGTAAGAAAGAAGTAAGAAAGAATTAAGAAAGAAGTAAGAAAGAAAGAAGAAAGAAGTAAGAAAGAAGTAAGAAAGAAGTAAGAAAGAAGTATGAAAGAAGTAAGAAAGAAAGAAGTAAGAAAGAAGTAAGAAAGAAGTAAGAAAGAAGTAAGAAAGAAGAAAGAAGTAAGAAGAAAGAAGAAAGAAGTAAGAAAGAAAGAAGAAAGAAGTATGAAAGAAGTAAGAAAGAAGAAAGAAAGAAGTAAGAAAGAAGAAAGAAAGAAGTAAGAAAGAAGTAGGAAAGAAAGAAGAAAGAAGTAAGAAAGAAAGAAGAAAGAAGAAAGAAGAAAGAAAGAAGTAAGAAAGAGGTAAGAAAGAAGTAAGAAAGAAGTAAGAAAGAAGTAAGAAGGAATGAAGAAAGAAGTAAGAAAGAAGTAAGAAAGAAGTAAGAAAGAAGTAAGAAAGAAGAAAAAAAGAAGTAAGAAAGAAGTAAGAAAGAAGTAAGAAAGAAGTAAGAAAGAAAGAAGAAAGAAGTTAGTAAGAAGTAAGAAAGAAGTAAGAAAGAAGTAAGAAAGAAAGAAGAAAGAAGTAAGAAAGAAGTAAGAGAGAAGTAAGAAAGAAGAAAGAAAGAAGTAAGAAAGAAGAAAGAAGTAAGAAAGAAGTAAGAAAGAAGTAAGAAATAAAGAAGTAAGAAAGAAGTAAGAAAGAAGAAAGAAGTAAGAAAGAAGTAAGAAAGAAACAAGAAAGAAGTAAGAAAGAAAGAAGAAAGAAGTATGAAAGAAGTAAGAAAGAAGTAAGAAAGAAGTAATAAAGAAGGAAGAAAGAAGTAAAAAAGAAGAAAGAAAGAAGAAAGAAGTGAGAAAGAAAGAAGAAAGAAGAAACAAAGAAGTAAGAAAGAAGTAAGAAAGAAGTAAGAAAGAAGTAAAAAAGAAGTAAGAAAGAAGTAAGAAAGAAAGAGAAAGAAGAAAGAAAGAAGTAAGAAAGAAGTAAGAAAGAAAGAAGAAAGAAGAAAGAAGTAAGAAATAAGTAAGAAAGAAGTAAGAAAGAAGTAAGAAGGAATGAAAAAAGAAGTAAGAAAGAAGTAAGAAAGAAGTAAGAAAGAAGTAAGAAAGAAAGAAGTAAGAAAGAAGTAATAAAGAAGTAAGAAAGAAGTTAGAAAGAAGTATGAAAGAAGAAAGAAAGAAGTAAGAAAGAAGAAAGAGAGAACTAAGAAAGAAGAAAGAAAGATAGAAGAAAGAAGTAAGAAAGAAGTAAGAAATAAGTAAGAAAGAAGTAAGAAAGAAGTAAGAAGGAATGAAGAAAGAAGTAAGAAAGAATGAAGAAAGAAGAAAGAAAGAAGTAAGAAAGAAGAAAGGAAGAAGAAAGAAAGAAGTAAGAAAGAAGCAAGAAACAAGTAAGAAAGAAGTAAGAAAGAAGTAAGAAAGAAGTAAGAGAGAAGAAAGAAAGAAGTAAGAAAGAAGAAAAAAAGAAGTAAGAAAGAAGTAAGAAAGAATTAAGAAAGAAGTAAGAAAGAAAGAAGAAAGAAGTAAGAAAGAAGTAAGCAAGAAGTAAGAAAGAAGTACGTAAGAAGTAAGAAAGAAGTAAGAAAGAAATAAGAAAGAAGTAAGATTGAAGTAAGAAAGAAGAAAGAAGTAAGAAATAAGTAAGAAGGAAGTAAGAAAGAAGTAAGAAAGAAAGAAGAAAGAATTAAGAAAGAAGTAAGAAAGAAGTAAGAAAGAAGAAAAAAGAAGTTAGAAAGAAGTTAGAAAGAAGTATGAAAGAAGTAAGAAAGAAGAAAGAAAGAAGTAAGAAAGAAGTAAGAAAGAAGTAAGAAAGAATTAAAAAAGAAGTAAGAGATAAGTAAGAAAGAAAGAAGAAAGAAGAAAGAAGTAAGAAGAATTAAGAAAGAAGTAAGAAAGAATTACGAAAGAAGTAAGAAAGAAGTAAGAAAGAAGTAAGAAAGAAGTAAGAAAGAAAGAAGAAAGAAGAAAGAAAGAAGTAAGAAAGAAGTAAGAAAGAAGTAAGAAAGAAGTAAGAAAGAAGTAAGAAAGAAAGAAGAAAGAAGTAAGAAAGAAGTAGAGAAAGAAGTATGAAAGAAGAAAGAAAGAAGAAAGAAAGAAGTAAGAAAGAAGTGAGAGAGAAAGAAGAAAAACGAAAGAAAGAAGTAAGAAAGAAGTAAGAAAGAAAGAAGAAAGAAGTAAGAAAGAAGTAAGAAAGAAGTAAGAAAGAATAAAGAAGAAAAAAGAAGTTAGAAAGAAGTAAGAAAGAATTAAGAACGAAGTAAGAACGAAAGAAGAAAGAAGTAAGAAAGAAGTATGAAAGAAGTAAGAAAGAAGAAAGAAGAGAAGAAGTAAGAAAGAAGTAAGATAGATAGAAAGAAGAAGAAGAAGTAAGAAGGAATGAAGAAAGAAGTAAGAAAGAAGTAAGAAATAAGAAAGAAAGAAGTAGAAAGAAGTAAGAAAGAAGTAAGAAAGAAGTAAGAAAGAAGTAAGAAAGAAGTAAGAAAGAAGTAAGAAAGAAGTAAGAAAGAAGTAATAATAAGAAAGAAAGAAGTAAGAAAGAAGAAAGAAAGATAGAAAGAAAGAAGTAAGAAAGAAGTAAGAAGAAGTTAGAAAGAAGAAAGAAGTAAGAAGAAGAAAAAGAAATAAGAAAGAAGTAGAAAGAAAGAAGAAAGAAGTAAGAAAGAAGAAGAAAAGAAGAAAGAAAAGAAGTAAGAAAGAGGTAAGAAAGAAGTAAGAATGAAGTAAGAAAGAAGTAAGAAGGAATGAAGAAAGAAGTAAGAAAGAAGTAAGAAAGAAGTAAGAAAGAAGTAAGAAAGAAGTAAGAAAGAAAGAAGAAAGAAGTAAGAAAGAAGTAAGAAAGAAGAAAGAAAGAAGTAAGAAAGAAGTAAGAAGGAATGAAGAAAGAAGTAAGAAAGAAGTAAGAAAGAAGTAAGAAAGAAGTAAGAAAGAAGTAAGAAGGAATGAAGAAAGAAGTAAGAAAGAAGTAAGAAAGAAGTAAGAAGGAATGAAGAAAGAAGTAAGAAAGAAGTAAGAAAGAAGTAAGAAAGAAGTAAGAAAGGAAGAAGAAAGGAAGAAGAATGAAGTAAGAAAGAAGTAAGAAAGAAGTAAGAAAGAAGTTAGAAAGAAGTAAGAAAGAAGTAAGAAAGAAGTAGGAAAGAAGTAAGAAAGAAGTAAGAAAGAAAGAAGAAAGAAGTAAGAAAGAAGTAAGAAAGAAGTAAGAAAGAAAGAAGAAAGAAGTAAGAAAGAAGAGAGAAAGAAGTATGAAAGAAGTAAGAAAGAAGAAAGAAAGAAGTAAGAAAGAAGAAAAAAAGAAGTAAGAAAGAAGAAAGAGAGAAGTAAGAAAGAAGTAAGAAAGAAAGAAGAAAGAAGTAAGAAAGAAGTAAGAAAGAAGTAAGAAAGAAGTAAGAAAGAAGAAAAAAGAAGTTAGAATGAAGTAAGAAAGAAGTAAGAAAGAAGTAAGAAAGAAGAAAGAAAGAAGTAAGAAAGAAGTAAGAAAGAATTAAGAAAGAAGTAAGAAAGAAAGAAGAAAGAAGTAAGAAAGAAGTAAGAAAGAAGTAAGAAAGAAGTATGAAAGAAGTAAGAAAGAAAGAAGTAAGAAAGAAGTAAGAAAGAAGTAAGAAAGAAGTAAGAAAGAAGTAAGAAAGAAAGAAGAAAGAAGTTAGTAAGAAGTAAGAAAGAAGTAAGAAAGAAGTAAGAAAGAAGTAAGAAAGAAGAAAAAAGAAGTTAGAATGTAGTAAGAAAGAAGTAAGAAAGAAGTAAGAAAGAAGAAAGAAAGAAGTAAGAAAGAAGTAAGAAAGAATTAAGAAAGAAGTAAGAAAGAAAGAAGAAAGAAGTAAGAAAGAAGTAAGAAAGAAGTAAGAAAGAAGTAAGAAAGAAGTAAGAAAGAAGTAAGAAAGAAAGAACTAAGAAAGAATTAAGATAGAAGTAAGAAAGAAGTAAGAAAGAAGTAAGAAAGAAGTAAGAAAGAAGTAAGAAAGAAAGAAGAAAGAAGTAGGAAAGAAAGAAGAAAGAAGTATGAAAGAAGTAAGAAAGAAGAAAGAAAGAAGTAAGAAAGAAGAAAGAAAGAAGTAAGAAAGAAGTAGGAAAGAAAGAAAGAAGAAAGAAGTGAGAAAGAAAGAAGAAAGAAGAAAGAAAGAAGTAAGAAAGAGGTAAGAAAGAAGTAAGAAAGAAGTAAGAAAAAAGTAAGAAGGAATGAAGAAAGAAGTAAGAAAGAAGAAAGAAAGAAGTAAGAAAGAATTATGAAAGAATTAAGAAAGAATTATGAAAGAAGTAAGAAAGAAGAAAAAAGAAAGAAAGAAGTAAGAAAGAAGTAAGAAAGAAGTAAGAAGGAAAGAAGAAAGAAGAAAGAAAGAAGTAAGAAAGAAGTAAGAAAGAAGTAAGAAAGAAGTAAGAAAGAAGTAAGAAAGAAGTAAGAAAGGAAGAAGAAAGAAAGAAGAATGAAGTAAGAAAGAAGTAAGAAAGAAGTAAGAAAGAAGTAAGAAAGAAGTAGGAAAGAAGTAAGAAAGAAGTAAGAAAGAAAGAAGAAAGAAGTAAGAAAGAAGTAAGAAAGAAGTAAGAAAGAAAGAAGAAAGAAGTAAGAAAGCAGAGAGGAAGAAGTATGAAAGAAGTAAGAAAGAAGAAAGAAAGAAGTAAGAAAGAAGAAAAAAAGAAGTAAGAAAGAAGAAAGAGAGAAGTAAGAAAGAAGTAAGAAAGAAAGAAGAAAGAAGTAAGAAAGAAGTAAGAAAGAAGTAAGAAAGAAGTAAGAAAGAAGAAAAAAGAAGTTAGAATGAAGTAAGAAGGAAGTAAGAAAGAAGTAAGAAAGAAGAAAGAAAGAAGTAAGAAAGAAGTAAGAAAGAATTAAGAAAGAAGTAAGAAAGAAAGAAGAAAGAAGTAAGAAAGAAGTAAGAAAGAAGTAAGAAAGAAGTAAGAAAGAAGTATGAAAGAAGTAAGAAAGAAAGAAGTAAGAAAGAAGTAAGAAAGAAGTAAGAAAGAAGTAAGAAAGAAGTAAGAAAGAAAGAAGAAAGAAGTTAGTAAGAAGTAAGAAAGAAGTAAGAAAGAAGTAAGAAAGAAGTAAGAAAGAAGAAAGAAGAAGTTAGAATGTAGTAAGAAAGGAGTAAGAAAGAAGTAAGAAAGAAGAAAGAAAGAAGTAAGAAAGAAGTAAGAAAGAAGTAAGAAAGAAAGAACTAAGAAAGAAGTAAGATAGAAGTAAGAAAGAAGTAAGAAAGAAGTAAGAAAGAAGTAAGAAAGAAAGAAGAAAGAAGTAGGAAAGAAAGAAGAAAGAAGTATGAAAGAAGTAAGAAAGAAGAAAGAAAGAAGTAAGAAAGAAGAAAGAAAGAAGTAAGAAAGAAGTAGGAAAGAAAGAAGAAAGAAGTGAGAAAGAAAGAAGAAAGAAGAAAGAAAGAAGTAAGAAAGAGGTAAGAAAGAAGTAAGAAAGAAGTAAGAAAGAAGTAAGAAGGAATGAAGAAAGAAGTAAGAAAGAAGAAAGAAAGAAGTAAGAAAGAATTATGAAAGAATTAAGAAAGAATTATGAAAGAAGTAAGAAAGAAGAAAAAAGAAAGAAAGAAGTAAGAAAGAAGTAAGAAAGAAGTAAGAAAGAAAGAAGAATGAAGTAAGAAAGAAGTAAGAAAGAAGTTAGAAAGAAGTAAGAAAGAAGTAAGAAAGAAGTAGGAAAGAAGTAAGAAAGAAGTAAGAAAGAAAGAAGAAAGAAGTAAGAAAGAAGTAAGAAAGAAGTAAGAAAGAAAGAAGAAAGAAGTAAGAAAGAAGAGAGGAAGAAGTATGAAAGAAGTAAGAAAGAAGAAAGAAAGAAGTAAGAAAGAAGAAAAAAAGAAGTAAGAAAGAAGAAAGAGAGAAGTAAGAAAGAAGTAAGAAAGAAAGAAGAAAGAAGTAAGAAAGAAGTAAGAAAGAAGTAAGAAAGAAGTAAGAAAGAAGAAAAAAGAAGTTAGAATGAAGTAAGAAAGAAGTAAGAAAGAAGTAAGAAAGAAGAAAGAAAGAAGTAAGAAAGAAGTAAGAAAGAATTAAGAAAGAAGTAAGAAAGAAAGAAGAAAGAAGTAAGAAAGAAGTAAGAAAGAAGTCAGAAAGAAGTAAGAAAGAAGTATGAAAGAAGTAAGAAAGAAAGAAGTAAGAAAGAAGTAAGAAAGAAGTAAGAAAGAAGTAAGAAAGAAGAACGAAGTAAGAAAGAAAGAAGAAAGAAGTATGAAAGAAGTAAGAAAGAAGAAAGAAAGAAGTAAGAAAGAAGAAAGAAAGAAGTAAGAAAGAAGTAGGAAAGAAAGAAGAAAGAAGTAAGAAAGAAAGAAGAAAGAAGAAAGAAAGAAGAAAGAAAGAGGTAAGAGAGAAGTAAGAAAGAAGTAAGAAAGAAGTAAGAAGGAATGAAGAAAGAAGTAAGAAAGAAGTAAGAAAGAAGTAAGAAAGAAGTAAGAAAGAAGAAAAAAAGAAGTAAGAAAGAAGTAAGAAAGAAGTAAGAAAGAAGTAAGAAAGAAGTAAGAAAGAAAGAAAAAAGAAGTAAGAAAGAAAGAAGAAAGAAGAAAGAAAGAAGTAAGAAAGAAGTAAGAAAGAAGTAAGAAAGAAGAAAAAAGAAGTTAGAATGAAGTAAGAAAGAAGTAAGAAAGAAGTAAGAAAGAAGAAAGAAAGCAGTAAGAAAAAAATAAGAAAGAATTAAGAAAGAAGTAAGAAAGAAAGAAGAAAGAAGTAAGAAAGAAGTAAGAAAGAAGTAAGAAAGTAGTAAGAAAGAAAGAACTAAGAAAGAAGTAATATAGAAGTAAGAAAGAAGTAAGAAAGAAGTAAGAAAGAAGTAAGAAAGAAGTAAGAAAGAAAGAAGAAAGAAGTAGGAAAGAAAGAAGAAAGAAGTATGAAAGAAGTAAGAAAGAAGAAAGAAAGAAGTAAGAAAGAAGAAAGAAAGAAGTAAGAAAGAAGTAGGAAAGAAAGAAGAAAGAAGTGAGAAAGAAAGAAGAAAGAAGAAAGAAAGAAGTAAGAAAGAGGTAAGAAAGAAGTAAGAAAGAAGTAAGAAAGAAGTAAGAAGGAATGAAGAAAGAAGTAAGAAAGAAGTAAGAAAGAAGTAAGAAAGAAAGAAGAAAGGAGAAAGAAAGAAGTAAGAAAGAGGTAAGAAAGAAGTAAGAAAGAAGTAAGAAAGAAGTAAGAAGGAATGAAGAAAGAAGTAAGAAAGAAGTAAGAAAGAAGTAAGAAAGAAGTAAGAATAAAGTAAGAAAGAAGTAAGAAAGAAAGAAGAAAGAAGTAAGAAAGAAGTAAGAAAGAAGTAAGAAAGAAGAAAGAAAGAAGTAAGAAAGAATTATGAAAGAAGTAAGAAAGAAGAAAAAAAGAAGTAAGAAAGAAGTAAGAAATAAGTAAGAAAGAAAGAATAAAGAAGTAAGAAAGAAGTAAGAAAGAATTAAGAAAGAAGTAAGAAAGAAGTAAGAAAGAAAGAAGAAAGAAAGAAGTTAGAAAGAAGTAAGAAAGAAGTAAGAAAGAAGTAAGAAAGAAGTTAGAAAGAAGTAAGAAAGAAGTAAGAAAGAAGTAAGAAAGAAGTAAGAAAGAAGTAAGAAAGAAGTAAGACAGAAAGAATAAAGAAGTAAGAAAGAAGTAAGAAAGAATTAAGAAAGAAGTAAGAAAGAAGTAAGAAAGAAGTAAGAAAGAAAGAAGAAAGAAAGAAGTTAGAAAGAAGTAAGAAAGTAGTATGAAAGTAGTAAGAAAGAAGAAAGAAAGAAGTAAGAAAGAAGATAAAAGAAGTTAGAAAGAAAGAAGTAAGAAAGAAGTAAAAAAGAAGTAAGAAAGAAGTAAGACAGAAGTAAGAAAGAAGAAAGAAAGAAGTAAGAAAGAAAGAAGAAAGAAGAAAAAAAGAAGTAAGAAAGAAGTAAGAAAGAAGTAAGAAAGAAGTAAGAAAGAAGTAAGAAAGAAGTAAGAAGGAATGAAGAAAGAAGTAAGAAAGAAGTAAGAAAGAAGTAAGAAAGAAAGAAGAAAGAAGTAAGAAAGAAGTAAGAGAGAAGTAAGAAAGAAGAAAGAAAGAAGTAAGAAAGAAGTAAGAAAGAAGAAAGAAGTAAGAAAGAAGTAAGAAAGAAGTAAGAAAGAAGTAAGAAAGAAGTAAGAAATAAGTAAGAAAGAAAGAAGAAAGAAGAAAGAAAGAAGTAAGAAAGAAGTAAGAAAGAAAGAAGAAAGAAGTAAGAAAGAAGTAAGAAAGAAGTAAGAAAGAAGTAAGAAGTAATGAAGAAAGAAGTAAGAAAGAAGTAAGAAAGAAGTAGGAAAGAAGTAAGAAAGAAGTAAGAAAGAAAGAAGAAAGAAGTAAGAAAGAAGTAAGAAAGAAGTAATAAAGAAGTAAGAAAGAAGAAAAAAGAAGTTAGAAAGAAGTATGAAAGAAGAAAGAAAGAAGTAAGAAAGAAGTAAGAGAGAAGAAAGAAAGAAGTAAGAAAGAAGAAAAAAAGAAGTAAGAAAGAAGTAAGAAAGAAAGAAGAAAGAAGTAAGAAAGAAGTAAGAAAGAAGTAAGAAAGAAGTACGTAAGAAGTAAGAAAGAAGTAAGAAAGAAAGAAATAAGAAAGAAGTAAGATTGAAGTAAGAAAGAAGAAAGAAGTAAGAAATAAGTAAGAAGGAAGTAAGAAAGAAGAAAAAAGAAGTTAGAAAGAAGTAAGAAAGAAGTATGAAAGAAGTAAGAAAGAAGAAAGAAAGAAGTAAGAAAAAAGTAAGAAAGAGGTAAGAAAGAAGTAAAAAAGAAGTAAGAGAGAAGTAAGAA
This sequence comes from Columba livia, assembly GCF_036013475.1. NCBI lineage: Eukaryota > Metazoa > Chordata > Aves > Columbiformes > Columbidae > Columba > Columba livia. The sequence continues at coordinate 276,436 of NW_027043111.1, forward strand.
AGAAAGAAGAAGTAAGAAAGAAGTAAGAAGAATTAAGAAAGAAGTAAGAAAGAATTACGAAAGAAGTAAGAAAGACGTAAGAAAGAAGTAAGAAAGAAGTAAGAAAGAAGTAAGAAAGAAGTTAGTAAGAAGTAAGAAAGAAGTAAGAAAGAAGTAAGAAAGAAGTAAGAAAGAAGTAAGAAAGAAAGAAGAAAGAAGTAAGAAAGAAGTAGAGAAAGAAGTATGAAAGAAGTAAGAAAGAAGAAAGAAAGAAGTAAGAAAGAAGTAAGAAAGAAGTAAGAGAGAAAGAAGAAAAACGAAAGAAAGAAGTAAGAAAGAAGTAAGAAAGAAAGAAGAAAGAAGTAAGAAAGAAGAATGAAAGAAGTAAGAAAGAAGTAAGAAAGAAGAAAGAAAGAAGTAAGAAAGAAGTAAGAAAGAAGTAAGAAAGAAGTAAGAAAGAAAGAAGAAAGAAGTAAGAAAGAAGTAAGAAAGAAGTAAGAAAGAATAAAGAAGAAAAAAGAAGTTAGAAAGAAGTAAGAAAGAAGTAAGAAAGAAGTAAGAACGAAAGAAGAAAGAAGTAAGAAAGAAGTATGAAAGAAGTAAGAAAGAAGAAAGAAAGAAGTAAGAAAGAAGTAAGAAAGGAGTAAGATAGAAGTAAGAAAGAAAGAAGAAAGAAGAAAGAAAGAAGTAAGAAAGAAGTAAGAAAGAAGTAAGAAAGAAGTAAGAAGGAATGAAGAAAGAAGTAAGAAAGAAGTAAGAAAGAAGTAAGAAAGAAGTAAGAAAGAAAGAAGAGAGAAGTAAGAAAGAAGTAAGAAAGAAGCAAGAAACAAGTAAGAAAGAAGTAAGAAAGAAGTAAGAAAGAAGTGAGAGAGAAGAAAGAAAGAAGTAAGAAAGAAGAAAAAAAGAAGTAAGAAAGAAGTAAGAAAGATGTAAGAAAGAAGAAAGAAAGAAGAAAGAAGTAAGAAAGAAGTAAGAAAGAAGTAAGAAAGAAGTACGTAAGAAGTAAGAAAGAAGTAAGAAAGAAAGAAATAAGAAAGAAGTAAGATTGAAGTAAGAAAGAAGAAAGAAGTAAGAAATAAGTAAGAAGGAAGTAAGAAAGAAGTAAGAAAGAAAGAAGAAAGAAGTAAGAAAGAAGTAAGAAAGAAGTAAGAAAGAAGTAAGAAAGAAGAAAAAATAAGTTAGAAAGAAGTTAGAAAGAAGTATGAAAGAAGTAAGAAAGAAGAAAGAAAGAAGTAAGAAAGAAGTAAGAAAGAAGTAAGAAAGAAGTAAAAAAGAAGTAAGAAAGAAGTAAGAAAGAAAGAAGAAAGAAGTAAGAAAGAAGTAAGAAAGAATTAAGAAAGAAGTAAGAAAGAATTACGAAAGAAGTAAGAAAGAAGTAAGAAAGAAGTAAGAAAGAAGTAAGAAAGAAGTAAGAAAGAAGTTAGAAAGAAGTAAGAAAGAAGTAAGAAAGAAGTAAGAAAGAAGTAAGAAAGAAGTAAGAAAGAAAGAAGAAAGAAGTATGAAAGAAGTAAGAAAGAAGAAAGAAAGAAGTAAGAAAGAAGAAAGAAAGAAGTAAGAAAGAAGTAGGAAAGAAAGAAAGAAGAAAGAAGTGAGAAAGAAAGAAGAAAGAAGAAAGAAAGAAGTAAGAGAGAGGTAAGAAAGAAGTAAGAAAGAAGTAAGAAAGAAGTAAGAAGGAATGAAGAAAGAAGTAAGAAAGAAGAAAGAAAGAAGTAAGAAAGAATTATGAAAGAATTAAGAAAGAATTATGAAAGAAGTAAGAAAGAAGAAAAAAGAAAGAAAGAAGTAAGAAAGAAGTAAGAAAGAAGTAAGAAGGAAAGAAGAAAGAAGAAAGAAAGAAGTAAGAAAGAAGTAAGAAAGAAGTAAGAAAGAAGTAAGAAAGAAGTAAGAAAGAAGTAAGAAAGGAAGAAGAAAGAAAGAAGAATGAAGTAAGAAAGAAGTAAGAAAGAAGTAAGAAAGAAGTAAGAAAGAAGTAGGAAAGAAGTAAGAAAGAAGTAAGAAAGAAAGAAGAAAGAAGTAAGAAAGAAGTAAGAAAGAAGTAAGAAAGAAAGAAGAAAGAAGTAAGAAAGCAGAGAGGAAGAAGTATGAAAGAAGTAAGAAAGAAGAAAGAAAGAAGTAAGAAAGAAGAAAGAAAGAAGTAAGAAAGAAGAAAGAGAGAAGTAAGAAAGAAGTAAGAAAGAAAGAAGAAAGAAGTAAGAAAGAAGTAAGAAAGAAGTAAGAAAGAAGTAAGAAAGAAGAAAAAAGAAGTTAGAATGAAGTAAGAAGGAAGTAAGAAAGAAGTAAGAAAGAAGAAAGAAAGAAGTAAGAAAGAAGTAAGAAAGAATTAAGAAAGAAGTAAGAAAGAAAGAAGAAAGAAGTAAGAAAGAAGTAAGAAAGAAGTAAGAAAGAAGTAAGAAAGAAGTATGAAAGAAGTAAGAAAGAAAGAAGTAAGAAAGAAGTAAGAAAGAAGTAAGAAAGAAGTAAGAAAGAAGTAAGAAAGAAAGAAGAAAGAAGTTAGTAAGAAGTAAGAAAGAAGTAAGAAAGAAGTAAGAAAGAAGTAAGAAAGAAGAAAGAAGAAGTTAGAATGTAGTAAGAAAGGAGTAAGAAAGAAGTAAGAAAGAAGAAAGAAAGAAGTAAGAAAGAAGTAAGAAAGAATTAAGAAAGAAGTAAGAAAGAAAGAAGAAAGAAGTAAGAAAGAAGTAAGAAAGAAGTAAGAAAGAAGTAAGAAAGAAGTAAGAAAGAAGTAAGAAAGAAAGAACTAAGAAAGAAGTAAGATAGAAGTAAGAAAGAAGTAAGAAAGAAGTAAGAAAGAAGTAAGAAAGAAAGAAGAAAGAAGTAGGAAAGAAAGAAGAAAGAAGTATGAAAGAAGTAAGAAAGAAGAAAGAAAGAAGTAAGAAAGAAGAAAGAAAGAAGTAAGAAAGAAGTAGGAAAGAAAGAAGAAAGAAGTGAGAAAGAAAGAAGAAAGAAGAAAGAAAGAAGTAAGAAAGAGGTAAGAAAGAAGTAAGAAAGAAGTAAGAAAGAAGTAAGAAGGAATGAAGAAAGAAGTAAGAAAGAAGAAAGAAAGAAGTAAGAAAGAATTATGAAAGAATTAAGAAAGAATTATGAAAGAAGTAAGAAAGAAGAAAAAAGAAAGAAAGAAGTAAGAAAGAAGTAAGAAAGAAGTAAGAAAGAAAGAAGAATGAAGTAAGAAAGAAGTAAGAAAGAAGTTAGAAAGAAGTAAGAAAGAAGTAAGAAAGAAGTAGGAAAGAAGTAAGAAAGAAGTAAGAAAGAAAGAAGAAAGAAGTAAGAAAGAAGTAAGAAAGAAGTAAGAAAGAAAGAAGAAAGAAGTAAGAAAGAAGAGAGGAAGAAGTATGAAAGAAGTAAGAAAGAAGAAAGAAAGAAGTAAGAAAGAAGAAAAAAAGAAGTAAGAAAGAAGAAAGAGAGAAGTAAGAAAGAAGTAAGAAAGAAAGAAGAAAGAAGTAAGAAAGAAGTAAGAAAGAAGTAAGAAAGAAGTAAGAAAGAAGAAAAAAGAAGTTAGAATGAAGTAAGAAAGAAGTAAGAAAGAAGTAAGAAAGAAGAAAGAAAGAAGTAAGAAAGAAGTAAGAAAGAATTAAGAAAGAAGTAAGAAAGAAAGAAGAAAGAAGTAAGAAAGAAGTAAGAAAGAAGTCAGAAAGAAGTAAGAAAGAAGTATGAAAGAAGTAAGAAAGAAAGAAGTAAGAAAGAAGTAAGAAAGAAGTAAGAAAGAAGTAAGAAAGAAGAACGAAGTAAGAAAGAAAGAAGAAAGAAGTAAGAAAGAAAGAAGAAAGAAGTATGAAAGAAGTAAGAAAGAAGAAAGAAAGAAGTAAGAAAGAAGAAAGAAAGAAGTAAGAAAGAAGTAGGAAAGAAAGAAGAAAGAAGTAAGAAAGAAAGAAGAAAGAAGAAAGAAAGAAGAAAGAAAGAGGTAAGAAAGAAGTAAGAAAGAAGTAAGAAAGAAGTAAGAAGGAATGAAGAAAGAAGTAAGAAAGAAGTAAGAAAGAAGTAAGAAAGAAGTAAGAAAGAAGAAAAAAAGAAGTAAGAAAGAAGTAAGAAAGAAGTAAGAAAGAAGTAAGAAAGAAGTAAGAAAGAAAGAAAAAAGAAGTAAGAAAGAAAGAAGAAAGAAGAAAGAAAGAAGTAAGAAAGAAGTAAGAAAGAAGTAAGAAAGAAGAAAAAAGAAGTTAGAATGAAGTAAGAAAGAAGTAAGAAAGAAGTAAGAAAGAAGAAAGAAAGAAGTAAGAAAGAAGTAAGAAAGAATTAAGAAAGAAGTAAGAAAGAAAGAAGAAAGAAGTAAGAAAGAAGTAAGAAAGAAGTAAGAAAGAAGTAAGAAAGAAAGAACTAAGAAAGAAGTAATATAGAAGTAAGAAAGAAGTAAGAAAGAAGTAAGAAAGAAGTAAGAAAGAAGTAAGAAAGAAAGAAGAAAGAAGTAGGAAAGAAAGAAGAAAGAAGTATGAAAGAAGTAAGAAAGAAGAAAGAAAGAAGTAAGAAAGAAGAAAGAAAGAAGTAAGAAAGAAGTAGGAAAGAAAGAAGAAAGAAGTGAGAAAGAAAGAAGAAAGAAGAAAGAAAGAAGTAAGAAAGAGGTAAGAAAGAAGTAAGAAAGAAGTAAGAAAGAAGTAAGAAGGAATGAAGAAAGAAGTAAGAAAGAAGTAAGAAAGAAGTAAGAAAGAAAGAAGAAAGGAGAAAGAAAGAAGTAAGAAAGAGGTAAGAAAGAAGTAAGAAAGAAGTAAGAAAGAAGTAAGAAGGAATGAAGAAAGAAGTAAGAAAGAAGTAAGAAAGAAGTAAGAAAGAAGTAAGAATAAAGTAAGAAAGAAGTAAGAAAGAAAGAAGAAAGAAGTAAGAAAGAAGTAAGAAAGAAGTAAGAAAGAAGAAAGAAAGAAGTAAGAAAGAATTATGAAAGAAGTAAGAAAGAAGAAAAAAAGAAGTAAGAAAGAAGTAAGAAATAAGTAAGAAAGAAAGAATAAAGAAGTAAGAAAGAAGTAAGAAAGAATTAAGAAAGAAGTAAGAAAGAAGTAAGAAAGAAAGAAGAAAGAAAGAAGATAGAAAGAAGTAAGAAAGAAGTAAGAAAGAAGTAAGAAAGAAGTTAGAAAGAAGTAAGAAAGAAGTAAGAAAGAAGTAAGAAAGAAGTAAGAAAGAAGTAAGAAAGAAGTAAGACAGAAAGAATAAAGAAGTAAGAAAGAAGTAAGAAAGAATTAAGAAAGAAGTAAGAAAGAAGTAAGAAAGAAGTAAGAAAGAAAGAAGAAAGAAAGAAGTTAGAAAGAAGTAAGAAAGTAGTATGAAAGTAGTAAGAAAGAAGAAAGAAAGAAGTAAGAAAGAAGATAAAAGAAGTTAGAAAGAAAGAAGTAAGAAAGAAGTAAAAAAGAAGTAAGAAAGAAGTAAGACAGAAGTAAGAAAGAAGAAAGAAAGAAGTAAGAAAGAAAGAAGAAAGAAGAAAAAAAGAAGTAAGAAAGAAGTAAGAAAGAAGTAAGAAAGAAGTAAGAAAGAAGTAAGAAAGAAGTAAGAAGGAATGAAGAAAGAAGTAAGAAAGAAGTAAGAAAGAAGTAAGAAAGAAAGAAGAAAGAAGTAAGAAAGAAGTAAGAGAGAAGTAAGAAAGAAGAAAGAAAGAAGTAAGAAAGAAGTAAGAAAGAAGAAAGAAGTAAGAAAGAAGTAAGAAAGAAGTAAGAAAGAAGTAAGAAAGAAGTAAGAAATAAGTAAGAAAGAAAGAAGAAAGAAGAAAGAAAGAAGTAAGAAAGAAGTAAGAAAGAAAGAAGAAAGAAGTAAGAAAGAAGTAAGAAAGAAGTAAGAAAGAAGTAAGAAGGAATGAAGAAAGAAGTAAGAAAGAAGTAAGAAAGAAGTAGGAAAGAAGTAAGAAAGAAGTAAGAAAGAAAGAAGAAAGAAGTAAGAAAGAAGTAAGAAAGAAGTAATAAAGAAGTAAGAAAGAAGAAAAAAGAAGTTAGAAAGAAGTATGAAAGAAGAAAGAAAGAAGTAAGAAAGAAGTAAGAGAGAAGAAAGAAAGAAGTAAGAAAGAAGAAAAAAAGAAGTAAGAAAGAAGTAAGAAAGAAAGAAGAAAGAAGTAAGAAAGAAGTAAGAAAGAAGTAAGAAAGAAGTACGTAAGAAGTAAGAAAGAAGTAAGAAAGAAAGAAATAAGAAAGAAGTAAGATTGAAGTAAGAAAGAAGAAAGAAGTAAGAAATAAGTAAGAAGGAAGTAAGAAAGAAGAAAAAAGAAGTTAGAAAGAAGTAAGAAAGAAGTATGAAAGAAGTAAGAAAGAAGAAAGAAAGAAGTAAGAAAGAAGTAAGAAAGAGGTAAGAAAGAAGTAAAAAAGAAGTAAGAGAGAAGTAAGAAAGAAAGAAGAAGTAAGAAAGAAGTAAGAAGAATTAAGAAAGAAGTAAGAAAGAATTACGAAAGAAGTAAGAAAGACGTAAGAAAGAAGTAAGAAAGAAGTAAGAAAGAAGTAAGAAAGAAGTTAGTAAGAAGTAAGAAAGAAGTAAGAAAGAAGTAAGAAAGAAGTAAGAAAGAAGTAAGAAAGAAAGAAGAAAGAAGTAAGAAAGAAGTAGAGAAAGAAGTATGAAAGAAGTAAGAAAGAAGAAAGAAAGAAGTAAGAAAGAAGTAAGAAAGAAGTAAGAGAGAAAGAAGAAAAACGAAAGAAAGAAGTAAGAAAGAAGTAAGAAAGAAAGAAGAAAGAAGTAAGAAAGAAGAATGAAAGAAGTAAGAAAGAAGTAAGAAAGAAGAAAGAAAGAAGTAAGAAAGAAGTAAGAAAGAAGTAAGAAAGAAGTAAGAAAGAAAGAAGAAAGAAGTAAGAAAGAAGTAAGAAGTAAGAAAGAATAAAGAAGAAAAAAGAAGTTAGAAAGAAGTAAGAAAGAAGTAAGAAAGAAGTAAGAACGAAAGAAGAAAGAAGTAAGAAAGAAGTATGAAAGAAGTAAGAAAGAAGAAAGAAAGAAGTAAGAAAGAAGTAAGAAAGGAGTAAGATAGAAGTAAGAAAGAAAGAAGAAAGAAGAAAGAAAGAAGTAAGAAAGAAGTAAGAAAGAAGTAAGAAAGAAGTAAGAAGGAATGAAGAAAGTAGTAAGAAAGAAGTAAGAAAGAAGTAAGAAAGAAGTAAGAAAGAAAGAAGAGAGAAGTAAGAAAGAAGTAAGAAAGAAGCAAGAAACAAGTAAGAAAGAAGTAAGAAAGAAGTAAGAAAGAAGTGAGAGAGAAGAAAGAAAGAAGTAAGAAAGAAGAAAAAAAGAAGTAAGAAAGAAGTAAGAAAGATGTAAGAAAGAAGAAAGAAAGAAGAAAGAAGTAAGAAAGAAGTAAGAAAGAAGTAAGAAAGAAGTACGTAAGAAGTAAGAAAGAAGTAAGAAAGAAAGAAATAAGAAAGAAGTAAGATTGAAGTAAGAAAGAAGAAAGAAGTAAGAAATAAGTAAGAAGGAAGTAAGAAAGAAGTAAGAAAGAAAGAAGAAAGAAGTAAGAAAGAAGTAAGAAAGAAGTAAGAAAGAAGTAAGAAAGAAGAAAAAATAAGTTAGAAAGAAGTTAGAAAGAAGTATGAAAGAAGTAAGAAAGAAGAAAGAAAGAAGTAAGAAAGAAGTAAGAAAGAAGTAAGAAAGAAGTAAAAAAGAAGTAAGAAAGAAGTAAGAAAGAAAGAAGAAAGAAGTAAGAAAGAAGTAAGAAAGAATTAAGAAAGAAGTAAGAAAGAATTACGAAAGAAGTAAGAAAGAAGTAAGAAAGAAGTAAGAAAGAAGTAAGAAAGAAGTAAGAAAGAAGTTAGAAAGAAGTAAGAAAGAAGTAAGAAAGAAGTAAGAAAGAAGTAAGAAAGAAGTAAGAAAGAAAGAAGAAAGAAGTAAGAAAGAAGGAGAGAAAGAAGTATGAAAGAAGTAAGAAAGAAGAAAGAAAGAAGTAAGAAAGAAGTAAGAAAGAAGTAAGAGAGAAAGAAGAAAAAAGAAAGAAAGAAGTAAGAAAGAAGTAAGAAAGAAAGAAGAAAGAAGTAAGAAAGAAGTATGAAAGAAGTAAGAAAGAAGTAAGAAAGAAGAAAGAAAGAAGTAAGAAAGAAGTAAGAAAGAAGTAAGAAAGAAGTAAGAAAGAAAGAAGAAAGAAGTAAGAAAGAAGAAAGAAAGAAGTAAGAAAGAAGCAAGAAAGAAGTAAAAAAGAAGAAAGAAAGAAGTAAGAAAGAAGCAAGAAAGAAGTAAGAAAGAAGAAAGAAAGAATTAAGAAAGAAGATAGAAAGAACTAAAATAGAAGAAAGTTAGAAGTAAGAAAGATGTAAGAAAGAAAGAAGAAAGAAGTAAGAAAGAAGTAAGCAAGAAGAAAATAGAAGTTAGAATGTAGTAAGAAAAAAGTAAGAAAGAAGTAAGAAAGAAGAAAGAAAGAAGTAAGAAATAAGTAAGAAAGAATTAAGAAAGAATTAAGAAAGAAGTAAGAAAGAAGTAAGAAAGAAGAAAGAAAGAAGTAAGAAAGAAGTAAGAAAGAAGTAAGAAAGAAGTAAGAACGAAAGAAGTAAGAAAGAAGTAAGAAAGAAGTAAGAAAGAAGTAAGAAAGAAGTAAGAAAGAAGTAAGAAAGAAAGAAGAAAGAAAGAAGAAAGAAGTAAGAAAGAAAGAAGTATGAAAGCAGTAAGAAAGAAGAAAGAAAGAAGTAAGAAAGAAGAAAGAAAGAAATATGAAAGAAGTAGGAAAGAAAGAAGAAAGAAGTAAGAAAGAAAGAAGAAAGAAGAAAGAAAGAAGTAAGAAAGAGGTAAGAAAGAAGTAAGAAAGAAGTAAGAAAGAAGTAAGAAGGAATGAAGAAAGAAGTAAGAAAGAAGTAAGAAAGAAGTAAGAAAGAAAGAAGAAAGAAGTAAGAAAGAAGTAAGAAAGAAGTAAGAAAGAAGAAAAAAGAAGTTAGAAAGAAGTAAGAAAGAAGTATGAAAGAAGTAAGAAAGAAGAAAGAAAGAAGTAAGAAAGAAGTAAGAAAGAAGTAAGAAAGAAGTAAAAAAGAAGTAAGAGAGAAGTAAGAAAGAAAGAAGAAAGAAGTAAGAAAGAAGTAAGAAGAATTAAGAAAGAAGTAAGAAAGAATTACGAAAGAACTAAGAAAGAAGTAAGAAAGAAGTAAGAAAGAAGTAAGAAAGAAGTAAGAAAGAAGTTAGTAAGAAGTAAGAAAGAAGTAAGAAAGAAGTAAGAAAGAAGAAAGAAAGAAGTAAGAAAGAAGAAAGAAAGAAATAAGAAAGAAGTAGGAAAGAAAGAAGAAAGAAGTAAGAAAGAAAGAAGAAAGAAGAAAGAAAGAAGTAAGAAAGAGGTAAGAAAGAAGTATGAAAGAAGTAAGAAAGAAGAAAGAAAGAAGTAAGAAAGAAGTAAGAAAGAAGTAAGAGAGAAAGAAGAAAAACGAAAGAAAGAAGTAAGAAAGAAGTAAGAAAGAAAGAAGAAAGAAGTAAGAAAGAAGAATGAAAGAAGTAAGAAAGAAGTAAGAAAGAAGAAAGAAAGAAGTAAGAAAGAAGTAAGAAAGAAGTAAGAAAGAAGTAAGAAAGAAAGAAGAAAGAAGTAAGAAAGAAGTAAGAAAGAAGTAAGAAAGAATAAAGAAGAAAAAAGAAGTTAGAAAGAAGTAAGAAAGTATTAAGAAAGAAGTAAGAACGAAAGAAGAAAGAAGAAAGAAGTATGAAAGAAGTAAGAAAGAAGAAAGAAAGAAGTAAGAAAGAAGTAAGAAAGAAGTAAGATAGAAGTAAGAAAGAAAGAAGAAAGAAGTAAGAAAGAAGTAAGAAAGAAGTAAGAAAGAAGTAAGAAAGAAGTAAGAAGGAATGAAGAAAGAAGTAAGAAAGAAGTAAGAAAGAAGTAAGAAAGAAGTAAGAAAGAAAGAAGAGAGAAGTAAGAAAGAAGTAAGAAAGAAGTAAGAAAGAAGAAGGAAAGAAGTAAGAAAGAAGTAAGAAAGAAGTAAGAAAGAAGTAAGAAAGAAGTAAGAAAGAAGTAAGAGAGAAGAAGGATAGAGGTATGAAAGAAGTAAGAAAGAAGTAAGAAAGAAGTAAGAAATAAGAAAGAAAGTAGTAAGAAAGAAGAAAGAAAGATAGAAGAATGAAGTAAGAAAGAAGTAAGAAAGAAGTAAGAAAGAAGTAAGAAAGAAGTAAGAAGGAATGAAGAAAGAAGTAAGAAAGAAGTTAGAAAGAAGAAAGAAGTAAGAAAGAAGTAAGAAAGAAGTAAGAAAGAAGTAAGAGAGAAGTAAGAAAGAAAGAAGAAAGAAGTAAGAAAGAAGTAAGAAAGAAGCAAGAAAGAAGTAAGAAAGAAGAAAGAAAGAATTAAGAAAGAAGAAAGAAAGAACTAAAATAGAAGAAAATTAGAAGTAAGAAAGATGTAAGAAAAAAAGAAGAAAGAAGTGAGAAAGAAGTAAGAAAGAAGAAAAAAGAAGTTAGAATGAAGTAAGAAAAAAGTAAGAAAGAAGTAAGAAAGAAGAAAGAAAGAAGTAAGAAATAAGTAAGAAAGAATTAAGAATTAAGAAAGAAGTAAGAAAGAAGTAAGAAAGAACAAAGAAAGAAGTAAGAAAGAAGAAAAAAAGAAGTAAGAAAGAAGTAAGAAAGAAGTAAGAAAGATGTAAGAAAGAAGTAAGAAAGAAGTAAGAAAGAAGTAAGAAATAAGTAAGAAGGAATGAAGAAAGAAGTAAGAAAGAAGTAAGAAAGAAGTAAGAAAGAAGTAAGAAAGAAGTAAGAAAGAAGTAAGAAAGAAAGAAGAAAGAAGTAAGAAAGAAGTAAGAAAGAAGTAAGAAAGAAGTAAGAAAGAAAGAAGAAAGAAGAAAGAAAGAAGTAAGAAAGAAGTAAGAAAGAAGTAAGAAAGAAGTAAGAATGAAGTAAGAAAGAAGTAAGAAGGAATGAAGAAAGAAGTATGAAAGAAGTAAGAAAGAAGTAAGAAAGAAAGAAGAAAGAAGTAAGAAAGAAGTAAGAGAGAAGTAAGAAAGAAGAAAGAAAGTAGTATGAAAGTAGTAAGAAAGAAGAAAGAAAGAAGTAAGAAAGAAGATAAAAGAAGTTAGAAAGAAAGAAGTAAGAAAGAAGTAAAAAAGAAGTAAGAAAGAAGTATGAAAGAAGTAAGAAAGAAGAAAGAAGTAAGACAGAAGTAAGAAAGAAGTAAGAAAGAAGTAAGAAAGAAAGAAGAAAGAAGAAAGAAAGAAGTAAGAAAGAAGTAACAAAGAAGTAAGAAAGAAGTATGAAAGAAGAAAGAAAGAAGTAAGAAAGAAGAAAGAGAGAAGTAAGAAAGAAGAAAGAAAGATAGAAGAAAGAAGTAAGAAAGAAGTAAGAAAGAAGTAAGAAAGAAGTAAGAAGGAATGAAGAAAGAAGTAAGAAAGAATGAAGAAAGAAGAAAGAAAGAAGTAAGAAAGAAGAAAGAAAGAAGTAAGAAAGAAGTAAGAAAGAAGCAAGAAACAAGTAAGAAAGAAGTAAGAAAGAAGTAAGAAAGAAGTAAGAGAGAAGAAAGAAAGAAGTAAGAAAGAAGAAAAAAAGAAGTAAGAAAGAAGTAAGAAAGAAGTAAGAAAGAAGTACGTAAGAAGTAAGAAAGAAGTAAGAAAGAAAGAAATAAGAAAGAAATAAGATTGAAGTAAGAAAGAAGAAAGAAGTAAGAAATAAGTAAGAAGGAAGTAAGAAAGAAGAAAAAAGAAGTTAGAAGGAACTAAGAAAGAAGTATGAAAGAAGTAAGAAAGAAGAAAGAAAGAAGTAAGAAAGAAGTAAGAAAGATGTAAGAAAGAAGTAAAAAAGAAGTAAGAGAGAAGTAAGAAAGAAAGAAGAAAGAAGTAAGAAAGAAGTAAGAAGAATTAAGAAAGAAGTAAGAAAGAATTACGAAAGAAGTAAGAAAGAAGTAAGAAAGAAGTAAGAAAGAAGTAAGAAAGAAGTAAGAAAGAAGTTAGTAAGAAGTAAGAAAGAAGTAAGAAAGAAGTAAGAAAGAAGTAAGAAAGAAGTAAGAAAGAAAGAAGAAAGAAGTAAGAAAGAAGAAGAGAAAGAAGTATGAAAGAAGTAAGAAAGAAGAAAGAAAGAAGTAAGAAAGAAGTAAGAAAGAAGTAAGAGAGAAAGAAGAAAAACGAAAGAAAGAAGTAAGAAAGAAGTAAGAAAGAAAGAAGAAAGAAGTAAGAAAGAAGAATGAAAGAAGTAAGAAAGAAGTAAGAAAGAAGAGAGAAAGAAGTAAGAAAGAAGTAAGAAAGAAGTAATAAAGAAGTAAGAAAGAAAGAAGAAAGAAGTAAGAAAGAAGTAAGAAAGAAGTAAGAAAGAATAAAGAAGAAAAAAGAAGTTAGAAAGAAGTAAGAAAGAAGTAAGAACGAAAGAAGAAAGAAGTAAGAAAGAAGTATGAAAGAAGTAAGAAAGAAGAAAGAAAGAAGTAAGAAAGAAGTAAGAAAGAAGTAAGATAGAAGTAAGAAAGAAAGAAGAAAGAAGAAAGAAGTAAGAAAGAAGTAAGAAAGAAGTAAGAAAGAAGTAAGAAAGAAGTAAGAAGGAATGAAGAAAGAAGTAAGAAAGAAGTAAGAAAGAAGTAAGAAAGAAGTAAGAAAGAAAGAAGAGAGAAGTAAGAAAGAAGTAAGAAAGAAGTAAGAAAGAAGAAGGAAAGAAGTAAGAAAGAAGTAAGAAAGAAGTAAGAAAGAAGTAAGAAATAAGAAAGAAAGAAGTAAGAAAGAAGTAAGAAAGAAGTAAGAAGGAATGAAGAAAGAAGTAAGAAAGAAGAAAGAAAGATAGAAGAAAGAAGTAAGAAAGAAGTAAGAAAGAAGTAAGAAAGAAGTAAGAAAGAAGTAAGAAAGAAGTTAGAAAGAAGAAAGAAGTAAGAAAGAAGTAAGAAAGAAGTAAGAGAGAAGTAAGAAAGAAAGAAGAAAGAAGTAAGAAAGAAGTAAGAAAGAAGCAAGAAAGAAGTAAGAAAGAAGAAAGAAAGAATTAAGAAAGAAGAAAGAAAGAACTAAAATAGAAGAAAATTAGAAGTAAGAAAGATGTAAGAAAAAAAGAAGAAAGAAGTGAGAAAGAAGTAAGAAAGAAGAAAAAAGAAGTTAGAATGAAGTAAGAAAAAAGTAAGAAAGAAGTAAGAAAGAAGAAAGAAAGAAGTAAGAAATAAGTAAGAAAGAATTAAGAATTAAGAAAGAAGTAAGAAAGAAGTAAGAAAGAAGAAAGAAGTAAGAAAGAAGTAAGAAAGAAGCAAGAAAGAAGTAAGAAAGAAAGAAGTAAGAAAGAAGTAAGAAAGAAGTAAGAAAGAAGTAAGAAAGAAGTAAGAAAGAAGTAAGAAAGAAGTAAGAAAGAAAGAAGAAAGAAGTAAGAAAGAAAGAAGGAAGAAGTATGAAAGCAGTAAGAAAGAAGAAAGAAAGAAGTAAGAAAGAAGAAAGAAAGAAATAAGAAAGAAGTAGGAAAGAAAGAAGAAAGAAGTAAGAAAGAAAGAAGAAAGAAGAAAGAAAGAAGTAAGAAAGAGGTAAGAAAGAAGTAAGAAAGAAGTAAGAAAGAAGTAAGAAGGAATGAAGAAAGAAGTAAGAAAGAAGTAAGAAAGAAGTAAGAAAGAAGTAAGAAAGAAGTAAGAAAGAAGTAAGAAAGAAAGAAGAAAGAAGTAAGAAAGAAGTAAGAAAGAAGTAAGAAAGAAGTAAGAAAGAAGAAAGAAAGAAGTAAGAAAGAATTATGAAAGAATTAAGAAAGAATTATGAAAGAAGTAATAAAGAAGAAAAAAAGAAGAAAGAAAGAAGTAAGAAAGAAGTAAGAAAGAAGTAAGAAAGAAAGAAGAAAGAAGAAAGAAAGAAGTAAGAAAGAAGTAAGAAAGAAGTAAGAAAGAAGTAAGAAAGAAGTAAGAAAGAAGTAAGAAAGAAGTAAGAAAGGAAGAAGAAAGAAAGAAGAATGAAGTAAGAAAGAAGTAAGAAAGAAGTAAGAAAGAAGTTAGAAAGAAGTAAGAAAGAAGTAAGAAAGAAGTAGGAAAGAAGTAAGAAAGAAGTAAGAAAGAAAGAAGAAAGAAGTAAGAAAGAAGTAAGAAAGAAGTAAGAAAGAAAGAAGAAAGAAGTAAGAAAGAAGAGAGAAAGAAGTATGAAAGAAGTAAGAAAGAAGAAAGAAAGAAGTCAGAAAGAAGAAAAAAAGAAGTAAGAAAGAAGAAAGAGAGAAGAAAGAAAGATAGAAGAAAGAAGTAAGAAAGAAGTAAGAAAGAAGTAAGAAAGAAGTAAGAAAGAAGTAAGAAGGAATGAAGAAAGAAGTAAGAAAGAAGAAAGAAAGATAGAAGAAAGAAGTAAGAAAGAAGTAAGAAAGAAGTAAGAAAGAAGTAAGAAAGAAGTAAGAAAGAAGTTAGAAAGAAGAAAGAAGTAAGAAAGAAGTAAGAAAGAAGTAAGAAAGAAGTAAGAAAGAAAGAAGAAAGAAGTAAGAAAGAAGTAAGAAAGAAGCAAGAAAGAAGTAAGAAAGAAGAAAGAAAGAATTAAGAAAGAAGAAAGAAAGAACTAAAATAGAAGAAAATTAGAAGTAAGAAAGATGTAAGAAAAAAAGAAGAAAGAAGTGAGAAAGAAGTAAGAAAGAAGAAAAAAGAAGTTAGAATGAAGTAAGAAAAAAGTAAGAAAGAAGTAAGAAAGAGGAAAGAAAGAAGTAAGAAATAAGTAAGAAAGAATTAAGAATTAAGAAAGAAGTAAGAAAGAAGTAAGAAAGAAGAAAGAAAGAAGTAAGAAAGAAGTAAGAAAGAAGCAAGAAAGAAGTAAGAAAGAAAGAAGTAAGAAAGAAGTAAGAAAGAAGTAAGAAAGAAGTAAGAAAGAAAGAAGAAAGAAGTAAGAAAGAAAGAAGGAAGAAGTATGAAAGCAGTAAGAAAGAAGAAAGAAAGAAGTAAGAAAGAAGTAAGAAAGAAATAAGAAAGAAGTAGGAAAGAAAGAAGAAAGAAGTAAGAAAGAAAGAAGAAAGAAGAAAGAAAGAAGTAAGAAAGAGGTAAGAAAGAAGTAAGAAAGAAAGAAGAAAGAAGTAAGAAAGAAGTAAGAAAGAAGTAAGAAAGAAGTAAGAAAGAAGAAAGAAAGAAGTAAGAAAGAATTATGAAAGAATTAAGAAAGAATTATGAAAGAAGTAATAAAGAAGAAAAAAAGAAGAAAGAAAGAAGTAAGAAAGAAGTAAGAAAGAAGTAAGAAAGAAAGAAGAAAGAAGAAAGAAAGAAGTAAGAAAGAAGTAAGAAAGAAGTAAGAAAGAAGTAAGAAATAAGTAAGAAAGGAAGAAGAAAGAAAGAAGAATGAAGTAAGAAAGAAGTAAGAAAGAAGTTAGAAAGAAGTAAGAAAGAAGTAAGAAAGAAGTAGGAAAGAAGTAAGAAAGAAGTAAGAAAGAAAGAAGAAAGAAGTAAGAAAGAAGTAAGAAAGAAGTAAGAAAGAAAGAAGAAAGAAGTAAGAAAGAAGAGAGAAAGAAGTATGAAAGAAGTAAGAAAGAAGAAAGAAAGAAGTAAGAAAGAAGAAAAAAAGAAGTAAGAAAGAAGTAAGAAAGAAGTAAGAAAGAAGTAAGAAATAAGAAAGAAAGAAGTAAGAAAGAAGAAAGAAAGATAGAAGAAAGAAGTAAGAAAGAAGTAAGAAAGAAGTAAGAAAGAAGTAAGAAAGAAGTAAGAAGGAATGAAGAAAGAAGTAAGAAAGAAGAAAGGAAGATAGAAGAAAGAAGTAAGAAAGAAGTAAGAAAGAAAGAAGAAAGAAGTAAGAAAGAAAGAAGGAAGAAGTATGAAAGCAGTAAGAAAGAAGAAAGAAAGAAGTAAGAAAGAAGAAAGAAAGAAATAAGAAAGAAGTAGGAAAGAAAGAAGAAAGAAGTAAGAAAGAAAGAAGAAAGAAGAAAGAAAGAAGTAAGAAAGAGGTAAGAAAGAAGTAAGAAAGAAAGAAGAAAGAAGTAAGAAAGAAGTAAGAAAGAAGTAAGAAAGAAGTAAGAAAGAAGAAAGAAAGAAGTAAGAAAGAATTATGAAAGAATTAAGAAAGAATTATGAAAGAAGTAATAAAGAAGAAAAAAAGAAGAAAGAAAGAAGTAAGAAAGAAGTAAGAAAGAAGTAAGAAAGAAAGAAGAAAGAAGAAAGAAAGAAGTAAGAAAGAAGTAAGAAAGAAGTAAGAAAGAAGTAAGAAAGAAGTAAGAAGCAATGAAGAAAGAAGTAAGAAAGAAGTAAGAAAGAAGTAAGAAAGAAGTAAGAAAGGAAGAAGAAAGAAAGAAGAATGAAGTAAGAAAGAAGTAAGAAAGAAGTTAGAAAGAAGTAAGAAAGAAGTAAGAAAGAAGTAGGAAAGAAGTAAGAAAGAAGTAAGAAAGAAAGAAGAAAGAAGTAAGAAAGAAGTAAGAAAGAAGTAAGAAAGAAAGAAGAAAGAAGTAAGAAAGAAGAGAGAAAGAAGTATGAAAGAAGTAAGAAAGAAGAAAGAAAGAAGTAAGAAAGAAGAAAAAAAGAAGTAAGAAAGAAGAAAGAGAGAAGTAAGAAAGAAGTAAGAAAGAAAGAAGAAAGAAGTAAGAAAGAAGTAAGAAAGAAGTAAGAAAGAAGAACGAAGTAAGAAAGAAAGAAGAAAGAAGTAAGAAAAAAAGAAGAAAGAAGTATGAAAGAAGTAAGAAAGAAGTAAGAAAGAAGTAAGAAAGAAGAAAGAAAGAAGTAAGAGAGAAGTAGGAAAGAAAGAAGAAAAAAGTAAGAAAGAAAGAAGAAAGAAGAAAGAAAGAAGTTAGAAAGAGGTAAGAAAGAAGTAAGAAAGAATTAAGAAAGAAGTAAGAAGGAATGAAGAAAGAAGTAAGAAAGAAGTAAGAAAGAAGTAAGAAAGAAGAAAAAAAGAAGTAAGAAAGAAGTAAGAAAGAAGTAAGAAAGAAGTAAGAAAGAAGTAAGAAAGAAAGAAGAAAGAAGTAAGAAAGAAAGAAGAAAGAAGAAAGAAAGAAGTAAGAAAGAAGTAAGAAAGAAGTAAGAAAGAAGAAAAAAGAAGCTAGAATGAAGTAAGAAAGAAGTAAGAAAGAAGTAAGAAAGAAGAAAGAAAGAAGTAAGAAAGAAGTAAGAAAGAATTAAGAAAGAAGTAAGAAAGAAAGAAGAAAGAAGTAAGAAAGAAGTAAGAAAGAAGTAAGAAAGAAGTAAGAAAGAAAGAACTAAGAAAGAAGTAAGATAGAAGTAAGAAAGAAGTAAGAAAGAAGTAAGAAAGAAGTAAGAAAGAAGTAAGAAAGAAAGAAGAAAGATGTAGGAAAGAAAGAAGAAAGAAGTATGAGAGAAGTAAGAAAGAAGAAAGAAAGAAGTAAGAAAGAAGAAAGAAAGAAGTAAGAAAGAAGTAAGAAAGAATTAAGAAAGAAGTGAGAAAGAAAGAAGAAAGAAGAAAGAAAGAAGTAAGAAAGAGGTAAGAAAGAAGTAAGAAAGAAGTAAGAAAGAAGTAAGAAGGAATGAAGAAAGAAGTAAGAAAGAAGTAAGAAAGAAGTAAGAAGGAATGAAGAAAGAAGTAAGAAAGAAGTAAGAAAGAAGTAAGAAAGAAGTAAGAAAGAAGTAAGAAAGAAAGTAGAAAGAAGTAAGAAAGAAGTAAGAAAGAAGTAAGAAAGAAGTAAGAAAGAAGAAAGAAAGAAGTAAGAAAGAATTATGAAAGAAGTAAGAAAGAAGAAAAAAAGAAGTAAGAAAGAAGTAAGAAAGAAGTAAGAAAGAAGTAAGAAAGAAAGAATAAAGAAGTAAGAAAGAAGTAAGAAAGAATTAAGAAAGAAGTAAGAAAGAAGTAAGAAAGAAAGAAGAAAGAAAGAAGTTAGAAAGAAGTAAGAAAGAAGTAAGAAAGAAGTTAGAAAGAAGTAAGAAAGAAGTAAGAAAGAAAGAATAAAGAAGTAAGAAAGAAGTAAGAAAGAATTAAGAAAGAAGTAAGAAAGAAGTAAGAAAGAAAGAAGAAAGAAAGAAGTTAGAAAGAAGTAAGATAGAAGTAAGAAAGAAGTAAGAAAGAAGATAAAAGAAGTTAGAAAGAAAGAAGTAAGAAAGAAGTAAAAAAGAAGTAAGAAAGAAGTATGAAAGAAGTAAGAAAGAAGAAAGAAGTAAGACAGAAGTAAGAAAGAAGTAAGAAAGAAGTAAGAAAGAAAGAAGAAAGAAGAAAGAAGTAAGAAAGAAGTAAGAAAGAAGTAAGAAAGAAGTAAGAAAGAAGTAAGAAAGAAGTAAGAAGGAATGAAGAAAGAAGTAAGAAAGAAGTAAGAAAGAAGTAAGAAAGAAAGAAGAAAGAAGTAAGAAAGAAGTAAGAGAGAAGTAAGAAAGAAGAAAGAAAGTAGTATGAAAGTATTTAGAAAGAAGAAAGAAAGAAGTAAGAAAGAAGATAAAAGAAGTTAGAAAGAAAGAAGTAAGAAAGAAGTGAAAAAGAAGTAAGAAAGAAGTATGAAAGAAGTAAGAAAGAAGAAAGAAGTAAGACAGAAGTAAGAAAGAAGTAAGAAAGAAGTAAGAAAGAAAGAAGAAAGAAGAAAGAAAGAAGTAAGAAAGAAGTAAGAAAGAAGTAAGAAAGAAGTAAGAAGAAGTAAGAAAGAAGTAAGAAAGAAGTAAGAAGGAATGAAGAAAGAAGTAAGAAAGAAGTAAGAAAGAAGTAAGAAAGAAAGAAGAAAGAAGTAAGAAAGAAGTAAGAGAGAAGTAAGAAAGAAGAAAGAAAGAAGTAAGAAAGAAGTAAGAAAGAAGAAAGAAGTAAGAAAGAAGTAAGAAAGAAATAAGAAAGAAAGAAGTAAGAAAGAAGTAAGAAAGAAGAAAGAAGTAAGAAAGAAGTAAGAAAGAAAGAAGAAAGAAGTAAGAAAGAAAGAAGAAAGAAGTATGAAAGAAGTAAGAAAGAAGTAAGAAAGAAGTAATAAAGAAGGAAGAAAGAAGTAAAAAAGAAGTAAGAAAGAAAGAAGAAAGAAGTGAGAAATAAAGAAGAAAGAAGAAAGAAAGAAGTAAGAAAGAAGTAAGAAAGAAGTAAGAAAGAAGTAAGAAAGAAGTAAGAAATAAGTAAGAAAGAAAGAAGAAAGAAGAAAGAAAGAAGTAAGAAAGATGTAAGAAAGAAAGAAGAAAGAAGTAAGAAAGAAGTAAGAAAGAAGTTAGAAAGAAGTAAGAAGGAATGAAGAAAGAAGTAAGAAAGAAGTAAGAAAGAAGTAAGAAAGAAGTAAGAAAGAAAGAAGAAAGAAGTAAGAAAGAAATAAGAAAGAAGTAATAAAGAAGTAAGAAAGAAGAAAAAAGAAGTTAGAAAGAAGTATGAAAGAAGAAAGAAAGAAGTAAGAAAGAAGAAAGAGAGAAGTAAGAAAGAAGAAAGAAAGATAGAAGAAAGAAGTAAGAAAGAAGTAAGAAATAAGTAAGAAAGAAGTAAGAAAGAAGTAAGAAAGAAGTAAGAAGGAATGAAGAAAGAAGTAAGAAAGAATGAAGAAAGAAGAAAGAAAGAAGTAAGAAAGAAGAAAGAAAGAAGTAAGAAAGAAGTAAGAAAGAAGTTAGTAAGAAGTAAGAAAGAAGTAAGAAAGAAGTAAGAAAGAAGTAAGAAAGAAGTAAGAAAGAAAGAAGAAAGAAGTAAGAAAGAAGTAGAGAAAGAAGTATGAAAGAAGTAAGAAAGAAGAAAGAAAGAAGTAAGAAAGAAGTAAGAAAGAAGTAAGAGAGAAAGAAGAAAAACGAAAGAAAGAAGTAAGAAAGAAGTAAGAAAGAAAGAAGAAAGAAGTAAGAAAGAAGTATGAATGAAGTAAGAAAGAAGTAAGAAAGAAGAAAGAAAGAAGTAAGAAAGAAGTAAGAAAGAAGTAAGAAAGAAGTAAGAAAGAAAGAAGAAAGAAGTAAGAAAGAAGTAAGAAAGAATTAAGAAAGAATAAAGAAGAAAAAAGAAGTTAGAAAGAAGTAAGAAAGAAGTAAGAAAGAAGTAAGAACGAAAGAAGAAAGAAGTAAGAAAGAAGTATGAAAGAAGTAAGAAAGAAGAAAGAAAGAAGTAAGAAAGAAGTAAGAAAGAAGTAAGAAAGAAGTAAGAAAGAAGTAAGAAGGAATGAAGAAGGAAGTAAGAAAGAAGTAAGAAAGAAGTAAGAAAGAAGTAAGAAAGAAGTAAGAAAGAAAGAAGAGAGAAGTAAGAAAGAAGTAAGAAAGAAGTAAGAAAGAAGAAGGAAAGAAGTAAGAAAGAAGTAAGAAAGAAGTAAGAAAGAAGTAAGAAAGAAGAAGGAAAGAAGTAAGAAAGAAGTAAGAAAGAAGTAAGAAAGAACTAAGAAAGAAGTAAGAAAGAAGTAAGAAAGAAAGAAGAAAGAAGTAAGAAAGAAGTAAGAAAGAAGTAAGGAAGATGAAAAAAGAAGTTAGAAAGAAGTAAGAAAGAAGTAAGAAAGAAGTAAGAAATAAGAAAGAAAGAAGTAAGAAAGAAGAAAGAAAGATAGAAGAAAGAAGTAAGAAAGAAGTAAGAAAGAAGTAAGAAAGAAGTAAAAAAGAAGTAAGAAGGAATGAAGAAAGAAGTAAGAAAGAAGATAGAAAGAAGAAAGAAGTAAGAAAGAAGAAAGAAGTAAGAAAGAATTAAGAAAGAAGTAAGAAAGAAAGAAGAAAGAAGTAAGAAAGAAGTAAGAAAGAAGCAAGAAAGAAGTAAGAAAGAAGAAAGAAAGAATTAAGAAAGAAGAAAGAAAGAACTAAAATAGAAGAAAATTAGAAGTAAGAAAGATGTAAGAAAAAAAGAAGAAAGAAGCGAGAAAGAAGTAAGAAAGAAGAAAAAAGAAGTTAGAATGAAGTAAGAAAAAAGTAAGAAAGAAGTAAGAAAGAAGAAAGAAAGAAGTAAGAAATAAGTAAGAAAGAATTAAGAATTAAGAAAGAAGTAAGAAAGAAGTAAGAAAGAAGAAAGAAAGAAGTAAGAAAGAAGTAAGAAAGAAGTAAGAAAGAAGTAAGAAGGAATGAAGAAAGAAGTAAGAAAGAAGTAAGAAAGAAGTAAGAAAGAAGTAAGAAAGAAGTAAGAAAGAAGTAAGAAAGGAAGAAGAAAGAAAGAAGAATGAAGTAAGAAAGAAGTAAGAAAGAAGTAAGAAAGAAGTTAGAAAGAAGTAAGAAAGAAGTAAGAAAGAAGTAGGAAAGAAGTAAGAAAGAAGTAAGAAAGAAAGAAGAAAGAAGTAAGAAAGAAGTAAGAAAGAAGTAAGAAAGAAAGAAGAAAGAAGTAAGAAAGAAGAGAGAAAGAAGTATGAAAGAAGTAAGAAAGAAGAAAGAAAGAAGGAAGAAAGAAGAAAAAAAGAAGTAAGAAAGAAGAAAGAGAGAAGTAAGAAAGAAGTAAGAAAGAAAGAAGAAAGAAGTAAGAAAGAAGTAAGAAAGAAGTAAGAAAGAAGTAAGAAAGAAGAAAAAAGAAGTTAGAATGAAGTAAGAAAGAAGTAAGAAAGAAGTAAGAAAGAAGAAAGAAAGAAGTAAGAAAGAAGTAAGAAAGAATTAAGAAAGAAGTAAGAAAGAAAGAAGAAAGAAGTAAGAAAGAAGTAAGAAAGAAGTAAGAAAGAAGTAAGAAGGAATGAAGAAAGAAGTAAGAAAGAAGTAAGAAAGAAGTAAGAAAGAAAGAAGAAAGAAGTAAGAAAGAAGTAAGAAAGAAGTAATAAAGAAGTAAGAAAGAAGAAAAAAGAAGTTAGAAAGAAGTATGAAAGAAGAAAGAAAGAAGTAAGAAAGAAGAAAGAGAGTAGTAAGAAAGAAGAAAGAAAGAGAGAAGAAAGAAGTAAGAAAGAAATAAGAAATAAGTAAGAAAGAAGTAAGAAAGAAGTAAGAAAGAAGTAAGAAGGAATGAAGAAAGAAGTAAGAAAGAATGAAGAAAGAAAAAGTAAGTAAGAAGAAAGAAAGAAGTAAGAAAGAAGTAAGAAAGAAGCAAGAAACAAGTAAGAAAGAAGTAAGAAAGAAGTAAGAAAGAAGTAAGAGAGAAGAAAGAAAGAAGTAAGAAAGAAGAAAAAAAGAAGTAAGAAAGAAGTAAGAAAGAAGTAAGAAAGAAGTAAGAAAGAAAGAAGAAAGAAGTAAGAAAGAAGTAAGAAAGAAGTAAGAAAGAAGTACGTAAGAAGTAAGAAAGAAGTAAGAAAGAAAGAAATAAGAAAGAAGTAAGATTGAAGTAAGAAAGAAGAAAGAAGTAAGAAATAAGTAAGAAGGAAGTAAGAAAGAAGTAAGAAAGAAAGAAGAAAGAAGTAAGAAAGAAGTAAGAAAGAAGTAAGAAAGAAGAAAAAAGAAGTTAGAAAGTAGTAAGAAAGAAGTATGAAAGAAGTAAGAAAGAAGAAAGAAAGAAGTAAGAAAGAAGTAAGAAAGAAGTAAGAAAGAAGTAAAAAAGAAGTAAGAGAGAAGTAAGAAAGAAAGAAGAAAGAAGTAAGAAAGAAGTAAGAAGAATTATAAAGAAGTAAGAAAGAATTACGAAAGAAGTAAGAAAGAAGTAAGAAAGAAGTAAGAAAGAAGTAAGAAAGAAGTAAGAAAGAAAGAAGAAAGAAGTAAGAAAGAAGTAGAGAAAGAAGTATGAAAGAAGTAAGAAAGAAGAAAGAAAGAAGTAAGAAAGAAGTAAGAAAGAAGTAAGAGAGAAAGAAGAAAAACGAAAGAAAGAAGTAAGAAAGAAGTAAGAAAGAAAGAAGAAAGAAGTAAGAAAGAAGTATGAAAGAAGTAAGAAAGAAGTAAGAAAGAAGAAAGAAAGAAGTAAGAAAGAGGTAAGAAAGAAGTAAGAAAGAAGTAAGAAAGAAAGAAGAAAGAAGTAAGAAAGAAGTAAGAAAGAAGTAAGAAAGAATAAAGAAGAAAAAAGAAGTTAGGAAGAAGTAAGAAAGAAGTAAGAAAGAAGTAAGAACGAAAGAAGAAAGAAGTAAGAAAGAAGTATGAAAGAAGTAAGAAAGAAGAAAGAAAGAAGTAAGAAAGAAGTAAGAAAGAAGTAAGATAGAATTTAGAAAGAAAGAAGAAAGTAGAAAGAAAGAAGTAAGAAAGAAGTAAGAAAGAAGTAAGAAGGAATGAAGAAAGAAGTAAGAAAGAAGTAAGAAAGAATTAAGAAAGAAGTAAGAAAGAAAGAAGAGAGAAGTAAGAAAGAAGTAAGAAAGAAGTAAGAAAGAAGAAGGAAAGAAGTAAGAAAGAAGTAAGAAAGAAGTAAGAAAGAAGTAAGAAAGAAGTAAGAAAGACGAAGGAAAGAAGTAAGAAAGAAGTAAGAAAGAAGTAAGAAAGAAGTAAGAAAGAAGTAAGAAAGAAAGAAGAAAGAAGTAAGAAAGAAGTAAGAAAGAAGTAAGAAAGATGAAAAAAGAAGTTAGAAAGAAGTAAGAAAGAAGTAAGAAAGAAGTAAGAAATAAGAAAGAAAGAAGTAAGAAAGAAGAAAGAAAGATAGAAGAAAGAAGTAAGAAAGAAGTAAGAAAGAAGTAAGAAAGAAGTAAGAAAGAAGTAAGAAAGAAGTAAGAAGGAATGAAGAAAGAAGTAAGAAAGAAGTTAGAAAGAAGTAAGAACGAAGTAAGAAAGAAGTAAGAAAGAAAGAATAAAGAAGTAGGAAAGAAAGAAGTAAGAAGTATGAAAGAAGTAAGAAAGAAGAAAGAAAGAAGTAAGAAAGAAGAAAGAAAGAAGTAAGAAAGAAGTAGGAAAGAAAGAAGAAAGAAGTAGGAAAGAAAGAAGAAAGAAGTGAGAAAGAAAGAAGAAAGAAGAAAGAAAGAAGTAAGAAAGAGGTAAGAAAGAAGTAAGAAAGAAGTAAGAAAGAAGTAAGAAGGAATGAAGAAAGAAGTAAGAAAGAAGTAAGAAAGAAGTAAGAAAGAAGTAAGAAAGAAGTAAGAAAGAAAGAAGAAAGAAGTAAGAAAGAAGTAAGAAAGAAGTAAGAAAGAAGTAAGAAAGAAGAAAGAAAGAAGTAAGAAAGAATTATGAAAGAAGTAAGAAAGAAGTAAGAAAGAAGAAAGAGAGAAGTAAGAAAGAAG